>NC_143553.1:94373611-94683055 GCF_054136105.1 Typopeltis vanoorti
AAAGCCTTACTATAGTCAAGGAAACAAAGGTAGGCATTCTTTTCACAAGAGTCCAGCATTAAGAACATAAATATGTTGTGACAGAAATTTGCATTGTCAAGTGTGCCACAGTCTGAAAAAGTTTTGATCTAAGGTAATAGAGGTCATCAGCTGTCAGCTTAACACCTGGAGAACTATCAGATAATTAGTAATGATCACTATGAATTATGCCAGTCAAGATCCATAACAAATTTTCTTTCCTCTGGACACATGCCATTGAAAGGTTTGAAGAAACCTGTGCTGTTGCACTTGACATATCCAAGGCATTTGATAGGTTTTTGCATTGAAGATTTCTCCGCAAATTGCCATGTTATGGTCTACCTTCCACCTATTTTGTAATTGGATTGCCAGTTTTTTCTCTAGTTGTTCACCTTGTGTATTGTTGGACATTGTTCTCTCATCAGATTTTCCTAATAATTCAAGTGTTCCTTAGTGCTCTGTTATTTCATATACCCTTTCATCATATACATAAGCGACTTTCTCTCATCGATCTCAAATCCTAACTACAATTTTACAGATGATAGCATTCTCCTTACTCATGGAACAAACTCTACAGTGCCTAATCATCTCAAGCATCAAGGTCATCTACAGTAAGTGTTCTAAACTCTGATCTCTGTACTATTCAGTGGAGTGATGATAACCTCATCTTCAGTGCTTTCGACATAGATTTCTTTTTATTTACAATAATGATTTTAGTTCTTCTCCCTTTATCTGTGATAATGCTTTAGCTGAACAGTCAAGACCAAATATTATTTCTCAGACACTTTCTCTTGGCCTTTCTGGCACAAACACATTATGTCTCTAGCATCCTTGACTTCCAAAAAACTAAAAATAATTTTTTGCATAAGATGTTACTCTCATTTGTCCAGCTAGTAACTGTTCATATCTCAAATCTCCCATATCTTGGAATACTGTTCTCGCATATGGGGGAAATTGACCAAAACATTCTTTGTGCTGCCCAGAGGAGGGCAATTTGACCACTGTCTCATAGACAGAGTCTGTGATCTTTATTGAGGTGAAGAAGGGGGGGGGGTTATAGGTCCAGAGTAGAGTTTCCCAAAGTGTGGTACTCATACCACTAGTGGCATATAGAAGGTTTTAGGTAGTACAGAGTGAAAATAACTCACTAAAATTCAAAATACATAATATTTTCAAAACAGTTAAATAGGAAATATTTCTGACTGCACAAATTGTAACAAAGATTTGACTTCTGTTTTTAGAAATCTTACCCATAATTTTTTTTTTTTCTAGATTGTCTAGAAAAACTTTTAATTTATAAATATTTTAAATAAAATATTATTGATAAATATAAGTAGGAAGAAACAAGCCAAAAGGCAATTAACATCAATACACACATTCATATTTACACTCCTGCTCTACCTGTGATGCTGCTACAGCCAAGTCACAGTACTCGTGGCTTCCATCGTTTGAGAAACTTCTATCGAGCAAGGTAAATTTATATTCATTTTCAAAATAAAATAGATGTAATTATTAAATTATTTTTAAAAAAAAGTACATATATGCATGGTAAATTTGACACCTTCCTATCAGTTTGGATCCATTGCAAAATATGAAGCAACATTTAAAAAGCTTGCAAAATAGTCTCCATAAGTGGCTCCCTGCAAGCAGATTTGAATGGATAAGATATCTTTCTGTTAGATTCACAGCGAAAAAAAATCCTTGGAGCTGACTTTAGATAAATTCTTGAAAACCACACTAACATCATTCTAGTTGAGCATTAATTTTCTATATCAAGCCCTATTGGACAATGCACCAAAATACCTTTTGCTATTCTTAACTTCATACATATATGAGTTTGGATTCTCTATGCTTGTTAATATTAAAATGAAAAAAGGAAACCACCTTATTCATGTAGAATCACATCTTCAAATAATACACTGAAAATTTTATTTTGTTTAATGATTCAAGTTTGTGTTGCTAAAAATAGCATTTTTCTAATGAACTGTATTAACTCCGTAACAGTTTTTGTTTAACCCTGATTTTCGATAATATCTCTCCCTAGGATGGAATTATGCCAAAAAAAAAAAAGTCATGTCCCACCTTTAGGGCATAACTTATCACACTCTGAGAATCAGTAGCCTAGAGTAATACAGCATGCAGGAGAGCGTGATAATATGAGTGAAAAGAAGAGCCAAATGGATGGAGGATGGGGAGGAAAAAAGCCTCAGCTTCTTTATATCATCATGCAACCAGGGCTGTCTTTATTTATTTTTTATGTTTATTATTATTATTTTTTTCACCAGGAGTATGTGCAAAGTGACCAAGGCATCAATTGCAATTAAAATACAGAGGTGACTGGTATGCAGGCAGCTAGCCTTTACTAAGTTAACTGCTTTGAGTTTGCTTACACTGCCTGGAATTATTCTCCTGTGAATGCCTATGATTAATATAAGATCACGGCGAACTAAAAGGATGGAATAGGGTGAGAAACTTTTCATAATAGGAAAAAGACAGAATTTTACTCTCCCTCCCCTCCCCTTCCCCACCCAATGAGTATTGCATAATATGGATCGCCTGTATTACCTCACCAAAAATCAGGTATCCTTTAGAATGCTTCTAAGTTTAACCACGTCGCTGTCAATATGGATAAAATACATCACTCCTCTACACTTCGTATCCATCACATATTTCAATGTAATATCAATGGTATTACAATTTTAATATGCACTTCACATCCATGGTAACTTGGACGTATATATACATCCTGGCCGGTTGAGTGGTTAAAAATCAACAGACTGAACAGTGTAATTTCCATAATACAACAGTGTATCACATCTGTATTTCATATTGGTTTTCAAATTTACATTTTTTTTCTGACTTTTGATAACTGATATTTTACTTCATTGATTATAGCATTAACATTCTTTTCTGTATGGTAACCTGGTACAGGATGAAAAAAAAAAAAGCTTGTTCTGCTATGCATAATGGAATGCCCATTATTACATAGTCTGTTGCAAATACAGGCAAGAAGGCACCTATATAATGTATGCTGAATATGTAACAGCTATCACAGATTGGTGAAAGTTTATTTTTCACTAGGTTAGACTATAATAAATTTAGCTTAATCCTTTATCCCAGTGAGAGCAAACAAAGTTTGCACCTGAAAATATCTTCAGGACTGAATATAGTGTTGTACTATCTTACCTGGGTAAGTAGTACAACACCAGGCAACTCGTAGCAAAGGTGGAGCAAGCTACCAACACACCTATCCCAGTATCTCCCATAATGCAAAACACATTTCCTTGTGGATATGTATACTGTTATGCATTAAGGGATTGGCCACTACCCAGACTAATTTCGACTTTTATTGAGGTCTCTTCAGTGGGAGCAAGGCCCAGAGTTGGAGATACCAGGCAGAAGCATTAGCAGGTCATCTTTACCTACAGGAGTTGCCAAAAGGTTTGCCACCTTTTTTTATTAAATTACTCTGGATTTAGAGAAAGATGTTGAAAGTTTATTTTTCACTAGGTTAGACTATAATAAATTTAGTTTAATCTTTCTCTAAATCCAGAGTAATTTAATAAAAAAAAGGTGGCAAACCTTTTGGCAACTCCTATAGGTAAAGATGACCTGCTAATGCTTCTGCCTGGTATCTCCAACTCTGAGCCTGGCTCCCACTGAAGAGACCTCAATAAAAGTCGAAATTAGTCTGGGTAGTGGCCAATCCCTTAATGCATAACAGTATACATATCCACAAGGAGATGTGTTTTGCATTATGGGAGATACTGGGATAGGTGTGTTGGTAGCTTGCTCCACCTTTGCTACGAGTTGCCTGGTGTTGTACTACTTACCCAGGTAAGATAGTACAACACTATATTCAGTCCTGAAGATATTTTCAGGTGCAAACTTTGTTTGCTCTCACTGGGATACAGGATTTAAACTAAATTTATTATATCACAGATTGGACACATTTTGCAGTGGAATAAATGTTCAAGTACCTACTGCTGTTCTTCATTTCAGATTAATCTCAGAATTTGGTATAGAATATTGTGCGCTGAGGAACAAACTCGGCCAAATAATGGGAGATGAAACCATAGATAATACTGTAGATGGTCTGACGTGTGTGATTGGTTTGTAATATTTAAAAATTTTTGCATTGCATAAATAGCAGCATTTTAGCAGTGCAAAACTGAAGTGTGTGTATGTGTGAGAGAGAGAGTGAAAGTAGGTCTTTTAGGGTTTTGATGCTTTTCTGTATAAATTCTTGAACCATTAGTGCTGGACAGATTGAAAATTGAATAAAAAGTTGAGTAAGAGGTTAGTACAAAGGGGGATGCCTTCAAGATCCAATATTCCATAAATTTTTAGTTTTGTTTTATCAATGTTGGCAGTTAGTCTGCTGACTTTACTACATTTTTCCAAGAAGGTGCTCACTCCATCATCTGCATATGGTAATTACTTTATTTTCTTTCTCGTTTGAGGAGATTGTTTCACATGCACAGCATGTGAATTGTCGACTTTCTGTTTAAAAAAAAAAAAAAAAAAAAGTTCTGTAACAGTACAAAGAACAAGAGACTTAGAGGAGAGCCTTGTTTGACTCCTTTTTGGATTTTGACCACATCTGATAGAAATCTGTTTACAAGGAGGTAGATAGTTGTATTAGATAGTATATTATAGCTTTTTACCTATTCTAATCTGAATGAGGAGATGGAATAGAAGGGATGCCAGACATGAACTGCATGAGTTAGATCCACCAGGAGTATTGCCATTAGATTTTGTACTTACAAGGCAGAGTAGATTAAGTAGTAAGAATAGATACAGATTAAACTCTAATGAACTCCATATGCTTGAAACCTTTTGATTGTGTATGTCATTCATATTTTGAGCCTGTTGTTGAATGTGACAAAAAAAAAAAAAAATGTAGATAAAGAAATAGACCTCCACTTATGATTCTTATTATGTTTGGAATAAGAACTGTGTGGCTTGCTGCAATATTACTTGATATAACATATAACAAGAAAGAAACTGAAGAGCCTAACAAGAATGGGAAGAATAAAATCCCACACAGTAAAATTTATTTACTGTGTGGGATTGCCCTGGTCCTGGGGATTTCCTGGTCTGTCTGGCATTCTTTATTCTGTAATAACTTCATCTGCTATAATAGATCTGTGAAGGCTTGGATAAGAACAGGAAAGGCATTAATATTCCAAGAGTCAGAATTTTCCACAGATATTTTCTTCAAATGGATGTTAGCAGTAATTCTGAAATTAGTTTAGGATGTCTTGGGTGGTGGGCATGGCTTCTCTATCCACACAGATCTGGATAACATTCCTTTCTTTTGGTGAACTGTATTGAAAATGTACCAAAGAGATATCTTCTAAGCACTGTTATATATTGTTTTAAAATTCCTTTCTTCTTCTTCTTCTTTTTCTTCCTGTTTCTGCCTTTCTGGTTCTTATGTTGATATTTCTTGATGATATATTATTATTAAAAGATAAAAAATATAATATAATTTCTTGTTAAATATATTTCTTTCTAACCAAGCATTGCATCGTGTTGCTTTGCTATGAACCAGCTTCTCTCATTATAAGGCCTTCTAACATTTTCCTTTGTGAATAGAACATTCATTCCTTTTCCCATTTAATCATGTTTTGCCTTACTGCTGTGAATTTTGACTATATCTGATTCTTAGGTGACATTCCAGTTGGAACACAGAGCATTTGGAGTTTGGTTGAAAAGATGGATGTGGAAGCTAGCAGAAGTTCTTCACAAGCTAGACTAATCTCTACTTGTTATTCAGTGCAATTTGAGCAGAAGTGAATTATAATCTGACATGTTGATACCAAGATGTTTGATTTGAATTACTTTGTGAGCAAAGATTATATATAAATTTGATCAAACCGGTAACCAATACCTTGATTGAGGTCTGTTTCGATAATGAATTACATTGAGTTGGCATAATTAAAAGAATTATAAAAACATAGGAAAACTCGCATAAAAAAAACTTTATTAACATAGAATTTTCACTTAAGTTTCATAGGCATTGTCATTACAAGATCACAGAAAGGCAATTAAACAATAACAAGACAATTCTAAAAAGTGCCACCTGAATAACTAATGTAAGATAACTAAAAGTTTTTGTAATTCTTTTGATTGGGATCTCATCAGTGGGAGCTAGACCTTTGAGATTCTGATAGCTAAATTAATTTCTGTATACAACAAAATGGTACATCATCATATTAAAATACTCTAGATAGCAAAAAAAAAAAAGAAATTTTTTTACTTGGTTAGAAAATAATTATGATTGACAAAAAATTGTTGATTAATTTTAACAGTATAGATGAGAACACAGACTGATAAGAAAATAACTATTTATCAACTTATTGCTGATATTTTGCTGGTATTCTATCCAGCATCTTCAAAGCACAAAAACAGTTTGTCACAGTACACGAGACAACCACAATCTGGTGTAACAATGGGACTAGTTTGAACAATTGTAACATACGACACAAAGACCAAAGTCCTAATTAGACACCATCTGTGTTGAGAAAAAAAAAGAGAGAAAGCAGGTATTAATTTAGTCTTAAGATTTATACAGTCATACTTGTTGAGGTTTGGAGTATGTTTCAAGGCTTCTGTTGATTCCAGGAACAACCTCTCTGACTTATAAAATCTTCTGTGTAGCACTTTTGTTTTTTTCCAATCAATTATATGCACAAGGGTATCTAAAGCATGGTCTGCTAGACCTGACTTGCCATAGTGATAGTTCCAGATATATTTTTTATGCTCACCGAGATGAATGTCCACAGTTCTTCCTGTCTGTGCATAGTATGCTCAATCACATGAACAGGGCACTTCATAGATTCCTGGATGTGATAAAGGGGAGATTCTGTCCTTGGGTGAACGGATGAGAGTTGCCAATTTCACATACAGTTTAAATATCGTGCATAGTCAATGTTTATTAAGCACTCTAGATATCTTTTCAGATGTGCCTTTAATGTATGGGATGGCGACAGTTTTGTTGTCTTCTGTGGTAGATGGGGGGGGGGGGTTCTGGGCAGCATTTAGTATTTTGTCTATCTTATGAGGATTATAGCTATTGGCCAAGAAGGTATGACTTAAGTGAGTGAGTTCAGCAGTGAGAGAGCAATGTCATTGGAATAAATTGCTCTAGCTCTGTGGATTAGTGTTTTTTAGGATACCATATTGTTGAGATGGGTGATGGTGTGATTGTTTGTGTAAATATCTCCCTGTATTGTGTGGATTTTCTATAAAACGAGAATGATGAGGAACCATTTGGAAGACATGATTAGTGTATCCAGGAAGGGCAGATAGTCATTAGCTTTCAGTTCATTTGTAAAGTGGATTTTTGGGTGTTGGCTATTTAAATACACTAGGAATGTATCCAGTGTGTCTAGACCATGTGGCCAAATAGCAAGTACATCATCAACATAGCATAGCCAAAGCCTTGGTTTGAGCATGGCTGTGTTGATAGCTAGCTTTTCCAAGTGTTCTATGTAGAATTTGGCTAAGGGGGAGTCCATTACTGTCCCTTCTAATTGTTTGTATATTATCCCTTTCCATGTAAAATAACTGCCTGTACTGTGAATTTAAATAGCTGAAATATATCAGGGGGAAGTGTGCATTTATTAAATCAAGAGTTTCAATTAACAGTACATTTGTGAATGGTGAGGTGATATCAAAACTCATCATTATGTCTGAAATTATACTGAATATTATACCCTATTGTGGATAGTATAAACAGTCCCACATATAAACTTGCTAGGCATTTAGCCAAACTGCTAGCCACTCTCACAAACAATTCTCCCTCTTTTGTTAAAAATTCTCCCCACCTAAAAAGTATTTTAGAAAACCATACCTTTCAGACATAATGGTGAGTTTTGATATTACCTCACTATTCACAAATGTTTGATCCAAAACCTTTTTTAACGAAGTTGGAAGTGTTTTTGCGGCCAGTGCCTGGCAATGGATCATACGATGAATGCCTTTCACTTTTGCAGCTCGCTTTTTCACACAAGCTTGAAATCCAGAGTTTTCCCCCAACACAGCTGGTTCTCCACCTGTACTGTACCCATGGACATTATCCCACAAAAGGTTTTCAAATTCAAAGAAGATGAAACTTTTACCAAAATATCTGAGGCCTAGGTAGTTGTTTCAAGAGGAGAATGAAAGAGAAACTCCTCTTTAAATAAATCTGAGTGAACATATCTTGTGAACACCAGCAACTGGGAACACGATTCCACATCAGTCAATTCATCAATTTGAATTGTAAATAAGCCAAATGCTGCAAACTTGATCTCATGCACAACTTGATGTCAGTGCCCATCATGCTAATCCTCCTTTGAACAGTATTGTTTGACAGTGAAATAGCTGCAATTTTTTGCTATAATCCATTACCTAACAAAATTTCTGCCATTTTGAGAGCACAAAGTTTGATCAAAGTTTCCCCTGATTGTATGTGTTTTTTTCTGCTTTACTATCTCCAGTGCTATGACATAAGAAGCTTCAGTAACCTTGTGGTTCATTTCTTGGAATACCCCTGTTGAATACAGCTTCATCTTTTTGAGAACATTACCATGATGTTCAGAAAAGCTTTTGTCTTTGTTGAGGATGAACATTTTGCAAATGTTGCTTCAACTTTGCTGGTTTCATAGAATCATTTGACAAAGCTCTGCTACAAATAACACATTGAGGCCTTTCTTCTCTACTGATGATGATATATGTGAATTCACATTTGAATATATGAATCATTATATCTTCTTTTTTTAACACTCATGATGAGCAAAAATAAAGTACAAGTAAAAAAAAAATTTACACATGCATACTACTATGCACATCTCAGAATACTGCAAGTGAAAGCAGAGTGATGATAATCTTAATTTTACCCTTACCACTTCAGCATGTTACCATTGCTATGCCAACTTTGCTGTTATCAGTTGGCAACTAATAGAGACAGTTGAAAAGACGTAATTATGCTTGATAGACAGGGCTTATTTGGCCTCGTTTTAGTGTGACGATTACGTGTGTGGCATGTCAGATTTTCTAAATATGTCGAGTATATTTTGGTTCATAACAAATGTTTGTGAATCTTTTAAAAAATGGCAGTTAATCTCTTTAAAAATTTGCGCAATTCCTGGGTGTAAAAATGTACCATTAAAAATTTAAAAACTCAGAAAATCATATTCACAGATAAATAAATATGTATTTAAATAAAATTTATAGGTTACAACCTAAAATTTTTTTAAAGATTTCCTTTCAAGCATCCAAATATCATCATATCTTCTTTTTTTAACACTCATGATGGGCAAAAATAATGTTGTTATTACTATCAACACCCAACCTCCATGCAGTCAGAGACTCATCATGGAAGGTACTCACTATTGCATACAATGCTCATCCAACCACGTCTTAAACTGATTCAATGTGTCCACATCCACAACACACTCATGCAGTGCATTCCACTCACCAACCACCCTCCATGCAAAGAACCTGCTTCTCCTTTGCTCATACCATCCTTATACAGTTTCCAACAACGGCCTCTTGTTCTACTTCCCTCTGCAATTCTACGAAAAATCTCTTCCATGTCTACCTGATAACAACCCCTGACCAGTTTATATGTCTCAATCATATCCCCCCCCCCATTCCTCCTATTCACAAGGCTCTGCAACTTACATTCCCTCAATCTGTCCTCGTACTCCACATTCCAAAGACCACTGACTACCTTTGTGAATCTTCTCTGTACCCTTTCCAACATATCCTCGTCACCATGTAAACCCAGCAAATAAATCTGTGCACAATAATCCATATGAGGCCTGATCAAGGCCATATACAATGGAATCATAACCTCTTTATTTCTGCATGTCAGGGTTCTCCGCATCATTGCCATTATTCGATGTGATGTGTTCACGACTCATGCAATGTGGCCCCCTGAATTTCAGGTCCTTGTCCACCATCACACCTAGATCTCTCATCTCCTCTACTTCTGTTAAAGTTTCCCTACCAAGTGTATACTTGGCATCACATCATTGCTTACCAAATTGCAAAACCTTACACTTGGTAACATTGAACTGACAGTTCCACTTACCTGCCCATTCATGCAATCTATTCAAGTCCTCTTGTAAGGCATTAACATCAGCCTGATTGTGCATTGCTCTCCCCAGGTTTTGCATCATCTGCCTACAGCTGGATATCACTAGTTAAACCCAACCCAATATCATTAACATACAAATTGAACAACAATGGCCCCAAAACTGACCCCTGTGGCACACCACTGGTGACCTTTCTCTTTCGAGATACTGCACCCCCATATACAACTTTCTGATACCTATCTGACAGCCAGTCACTGATCCAACACAGAAGTCTGTTATCCCATCCCATCTCTTTCAATTTAATTAAGAGCTTGTCATGTGGCAGGCTATCAAAAGCCTTTGCAAAATCCAAGTAACTGTATATGCATCTCCTCTGTCCAAGGTATTTGTCACCTTGTTGTAATACATAAGTAAGTTAGTGAAACATGATCTCCCCTTAACAAACCCATGTTGATAACCACAGAGAATACTGCTGTTATCAATTCATTTCTGTATCCTACTTCTCATCAATCTCTCCAGGACCTTCACCACAACTCCAGATATACAGACCAGTCTATAATTTGAAGCTGCAGCCTTATCACCGCCTTTATGCAGTGGAACAATTTTACCCTCCTTACACTCCCTTGGAACCTGTGCTGTTGCAAAACTTGTTAAACAGGCATGCCAATGCTACTGCCAGTTCCCTGGAACATTCTCTTAAGATGCATGGTGATATTTCATCAAATCCTATCACCTTATTATGTGGTTATTTCCTCAAATACCTCCTGCTCACTCACAATTAAGCTATCCTCTCCTATGTCCTGTACATTTAAGTTCCTCATGATTCCACCCTGATCAGGATGAAACACACTTATAAATTGATCACTGAATACCTCAACAATGTCTTCTGCAGCAGTTACCATTCTACCACTTTCATCCCTTAACTTCATCTTTCCATGATCATTTTTCCTTCTACTTGCCACATGTCTAAAAAAACTCTCTAGGGTTTTTCTTAGCCTGATTTGCCAATTTCTACTTATACTCCTTTTGTTTTCCTTACTAACTGATCACTCTCCTGGCTTTTTTTTTATATTCTTCATGTTACTGATTACCATTATTCATCTTGTACTTTATTATTATTACATCATCACACCTCCAGGGAGTCCAAAAACTCATCGAGGGAAGGCATCTACTCTACAACTCTTCGTCTCACTACTCCACCAGCCTTCATCATCTAACACCAACGCCGACTACCACCACTAGTACTTTCACAGACAATCACAAACATCCATGCCCACGGCAGGATTTGAACCCGCAGCCTTTTGGCTGGAGAGCGGATACACTAACCACTCGGCCAACTTCCTCCAAAGGACTTTCTTTTTCCAGATTTCATGATTTAGCTCCATTGGCGAATGCTGGTCTTGAAATTCACGTTTGCTCTTGTTATCATTCAAGGAGTGAGAGGTGTGATTGAAGTCTAATTAGTGGAATAATGAATTACTGACCATTTAAAACTATACAGGGTGTTCGGGATAAATTTGACATATTTATAATTAATTATATTTTTCCGTAAGTTACATGTATTAACACACACTTCTCTTCATTTAAAAGTTTGGACCCTTCTTCATTCATATACAAGATGTCAGAAAGGATGGATAGCTGGAACCCACCTGAATCATGGAAGAGAATAACTTGTATCATGATGATTCGTGCCCGCCATCAAAATAAGGATATTACGACTGCTGCCCAATGCTCCCTGAATACAGTAAAAACAATCAGGCATGAACTAGAGACTTGCAATGGTGACTACGAGGATGTAGCAAGAAGAAAGATCCCTAGCAGACGATCTGATTGCGTTCGTACAGCAGAATTCCTCGCAAATCTGCAGGAACAGGTGTTGAAGAACCCTGGCATTGGAATTCGGGCTTTGTTCGTGGAGTTGCTAACTGTAGTCAAGCCCTGGATAACAAGGGTAGCCAATGGTATGCCGTATGTATGGCAGCAGGATTCGGCCCCTTGCCACACCTCTGGGAAAAGTCAAAAATGGTTGTCTGAAAATTTCTACGACTTCACCAGTCCAAATGTTTGGCCTCCAAACTCCCCAGACCTTAACCCCATGGATTATTTTGTATGGGGCGCAGTTGAAAAAGACACCAATCGCACTTCCAGTAATACAAAAGCCCAGTTAATGGATAAAATTAAAACAGTTTTTGCGGCCCTTCCCAGGGAGACTGTAGCATCAGCTTGTTCGAGGTTCCGAAGCAGAATTGAAGCTGTGATCGATGCTAATGGTGGTTATTTTGAGTAAATCTTGTTGATAGTATTGTAATTAACTCTGCCTGTAATGTTTTTTTGTCAATTCATTAAATTTAATAGATACAAAGAAGATTTTCTTTTTCCTTACAAAACTGTCAAATTTATCCCGAACACCCTGTATATTTAGAAATTTATGTACGTTTAATCATACAAATACAACATGTATTTTATCTTTTTCAATTTAGCTGATCTACTTGAATACAAATTCTACCGTACGGTTCTTCTTTATGAACTGGTCAATAACATCGTCATAAAAAGTTGGTTGTAACTTAATTTTCCCAAGCAACACACACACACATACACACACACACACATGTAAAGCTGGCTGAAGCTCACTGGTTAGAGCTACGTTGACTGCGTATAGCCTGTGTTTAAGCAACAGAGTGAGATGACGTGAAATGACTATTCGTGCGCATGAAATCACAGTGCTGCAAGGACCTGGAAGCTCCCACAACCGAGCAAGCCAAGCAAACCGAGCTAGATGAGCAAGCATCGGCCTTCAATACACAATGCAAAGCTCAATTATTGCCACGCAAGCTTAAGGCATCTTCTGTCTACAAAAATAAAAGCCTAAATGGAATGCTTATAAATGCATGCATTTATTAACAAATAAATATTACTTCTTTTTCAAGTAATGAGTTTGCATAGCAAGCATGGAGAATTTGCCACTGTTAAGCTCCACATTCATCCATTTTACACCAACCTTATTCAGCCTTTTGGTCTTTGGGATACATTCGTACATTGATGCTGTTATGTATTTCTTTGTAAGTTCCCATGCAGCATGTATTTCCTTACTGCTCCTCATTCCATGTTATAGCTCAAAGTTGTCTCGTAAGCGTGTCAAAATCACCAGCCTTATAATTCCACATGTATCCTTTCCTCGCAAAAGCCTGCATATGACTAGCCACAACACAGGTGATTACTTCATGATCACTTTCGCCAACTGGAGGAAAATGTGAAACCCCTCTAACAATTACATCCTCTGATGAAATGATGAGATCTAGAACTCTTGATCCTCGCGTGCCTTTCTTTACATACTGCCTGAGATAGTTATCTTTCAAGAACTTGAGAAATTCACTTTCCTTATTCCCAAATGCTATCTCTTCATTCCAATCTATACTGCCATAATTAAAATCACCCATAATAATTACCCTTCCTTTGTTCACTAATCCAAGTTGTTTATACATTTCTTCATCACCGCCTTCCACATTCTCAAGCCTATAGCATCCAACTAAATATGTTTTCCTCTCAACCTCCACGTTACACCATACTGCCTCATAACTGTTGCCACTATTTCCCTCTTTCATGTCTACCTTATATGGACTTAATTCCCCTGCTCAATCACTTAATCAGCAGCACTCCCTCTTCTTTCCTGCCCTTTCTATCCTCACAAAAAATACGGTACCCTTCCATTTCTATTCCCGTTATGATATCATCTTCATTCAACCATTTCATCCCCTTTATTTCTGATACTTCTGGCATTTGTAAACAAACACAACAGTTCATTTTAGGTCTATAGCTAGTCCTATTCAAGCCATATGTTGGTTGTGATTTCCCCACTACACCTGCCAAACCACTTATCACATATACCTCCTCAGAGGTATATGTGGTATGTGGTACATATACAAGTACATGTAGATGTACAAGGAAAAAAAAAATATATATATACACATCTCAGAATACTGCTGATCTGAATTGGCCAAGTGGTTAGCGTATCCTCTCTCCAGCCAAAAGGTTGCAGGTTCGAATCCTACTGTAGGCAATTTCACAGATAATCACAATGTTTGTGATTATCTGTGAAAATACTACTGGTGGTGATAGGCGGTAGATGGTGTTGGTGTAGTTGTGGCTCGTTTTAGTTGGTGGAGACAGAGTTGTAGAACAGGTGCTCTCCCTCAATGAATCTTTGGACTCCCTGGAGGTGTCACGTAATAATAATAATAATAATATCTCAATTATTATGGATTCAACAGCCATTAATAAAAAAATTTTAATATAATGATAAACTATTAAGAAAACTTTTATTTGTATACAGTATTTAAAATTTGTGCCTAACACATAATCCATCCCCACTATGGTCCCAATTCCCCCCCCCCCAAATGCTGAAATTTCCTCCCAGTTGGGAACCCCTGATATACAGTAGGCTCATGAGCAGTAAAATTCATGAAGAGTGACTGGCATGGTGAGAAAGGCAAAACCAGATCCTCTTCTCAGATCCATCAATTCAAAAAATTGGTTGGAGTAGCAGTGTGCTACTTTAACAAATTAATACAATAACACAGGCAAAAGAGTGAATAATATATTTGATAGCCGAATATTATAAACCCAAAAATTACATGTCATCATCAGTGGCATCAGGCCGTTTGAATACAAAGTAGAATACATACATTGCATTATTTAAAATAGTATATAATCCATTCATTAATAAATAATCCATAAAATAATAAAGAACAATGTAAATGGATAACAGAGATTTTGATTAAAATAACGCTCCCCATATTTTTAATAGTGAGAGAGTCATTCTGATTCAGGTTTGGGCAGTGGGGTGGCTTCAGCACTTTCTTTAAATAAATATTAGAACTTATGGTGGTTCTAATGGAGTAAGCATGTTTCAGTTCCTTTGTGTGCTAGGCCAAATTTTTTTATTGGATGATGTATAAGTGTTCTTGCACTCTTTTTCTCAACTGAATATCTAATTTGTATGAAGTATGAAAAGTTACAGTCATGTGGAACTTGATAGTTGCCAGGAAGAACCAGAGGGAATAATTTATCTTTAGAAGATGGGAACCATGATGATCGTTTGTCGAAAGGAATGAGTGTAGTCACTACATTATTTTTTTAAGGATTCTGAAGATTGGTTTCAAGATTCCTGAAATGTATGAAATAGGAACCATTCATATTGTTTCATTATTGTTTGAGCTCAACTTATAGGAATCAAAAAGATGTTGTGTAGTTCATTCTGAGAAGCCATTGAGATGCATATAATGTTTGATGTCCAGAAGTTCTTGCTGTAGCTGTTTAGAGCATATAATATGAGCACAATCTAACAGAGTTTTTATGATTCCAGTCTTCTGAAAAGATTGGTGAGCAAATTGCTGTTAAATATAGTGTCCAATAATGATAGTAATTAGTTCTTCCAGTAATGGTTGACACTGGGAAGTTCTTTCGCTTGATTGAACAGTGAGAAGGAGTGATGACAAGAGGCCATCCCTGAAAGTTACAAAAGGAAACTGTGAGAAAGAGGGTGAGGAGTGGTTTCTTTGCATGGAGGGTGATTGAACCATGGAATGCATTGCTTGATGGAGTGGTGAGAGCGAGAACGGTCAATGCATTTAAAGGGTGGTATGATAGACTTTGTGTTTCCTAGGAGGGACCTCCCTCAATGAGTCTTGATAGACTTGTTTCTTAGAAAGGACCTCCCACGATGAGTCTCTTGACTCCATGGAGGCCTGAATAATAATAATAATGGAAGAACTAATTCTAAGAATGGGGATGACCAATTTGAGACATTCAGAAACAGGCTAAAAAGTAGATGTGCTACGTCCAATGTAATGGGGGAGGGGAGAATCTAAGTGAGGTATTTTATTCAGAACTATATCAAATTATCAAATTTGTGTCCTTTTGTTAGAATAAGAATTTTGTTTTCAGTTAAAGGACATTATATATATGAAGTCTTTGCCATCTAACCTCACACCAGAGATACATTACCTGCCTTTCTAGCGAAAATAAACAATCTACATCCATGAATTAATTTCATGATGGAAACAGAAAAAGAAAACAAACTTGCTTTCCTAGACTTCTTACTCTCTTGTCTTTTTAGTGAACTAATTATTTCCGTTTATCAAAATCTACCATTACTGGAGACTATATTCAACAGCAGTCTGCTCACTCACCTTCTCGGAAGACTGGAATCATAAAAACTCGGTTACATTGTGCTCTTATTATATTGTAAAATTCAATGCAGGAATTTTTTTCTTAACTTTGCATCGACTTTTACAGAGGTCACAAATATTGTATATAGAAGGATATTGTAATTTAACACTGATTGTGGATTTTTATTATTATGAATTTTGTATATAAGGTTTATATTAACTCTGTAGTTATAATAATTTTGTGATTTGAAAAATCATGCAATTATATATTGAAATGGTATGAATGTTAAACTGTATATTTCAAGGGCAATGCTTTAGAAAGCAGCTTGGCATTTGAAGTGGTTCTGATTTTAGAGAAATGGCTTAGAAGCTTTGTTTGTTTGTTTGTACAAGGTAAAGTGCCCTCAATTGTTCGAGCTTAACCTAATGCATGTCTAAAGGACAGTGTGACAAGAGGCGGCAACCATCTAAGGATGGCCCACGTGTGGTAAATAAGATTGTTTTTGTGTGTTCTGTGGGAAACAGAAGTAATCAACAACTCTGAAGGTCATCCCCTTTTGCATGAGAATGTTAGGGGGGGTTCTCAACCCTTAATCCAGGGACCGCAGGAGGAAGTATAAGAAAGGATCAAGAAAAACTCAAGGGGTATGCAGAGGCAGTATGCTGTAGGACAGAAAGAGCAGTCTCCTCCTGTAGAGTTGGGATCCAGCATCACAGACGCAGGTCTGTTGGACATCTGGAGAGAAGTCGGAAGATGTCGAACCATAATATGCATCAGGTCCTGGGAATCCTCCACGATGAGACACCACTAAAGAAAAGGAAGCCCACACGAATATTGAGGCCCAGGACGGAAAAGAAATCAGTGGAACCAGATAAGAGATAAAAGAGCCAGTTCAAATATGTGTCAAGAGAAGAACTGTGAGTAAAACCTTTATGTGTATGTTTAACATTGCAGAAGATTGACTGATATTCGGTGGGACATTTACAAAGTTAAATTGTGATTATTTGTTCCGGACTAAGAGGCTGGAGAATAATTGGTATATTTTAGATACGAGAAACTTGTTGATTGAAGTATATATATATATATATATATTTCATGAACAAATTAGTATTGGGATGAGATTATAGATTGGTGTATGATAGTATTGCTGCATGTTTTAATGTGTGTACAATTATTGAGATATCATAATTCTTAGCTTTAGATTTTTTTGTTTAATAAGAATCAATGCATTTATGACACTGTGTAATTGCATCATAGTTTTAATAAATATGTTTGTTATGTTAAAGAATGTGTATTCACTGATCCTTAATCCAATGCACTGTTTCTAAATGAATCCAAACCTGTGAGCGAAGGTAAAATAAGAGTAGCAATGACTGTCAATAATGCTTAAGATAGTTCTAGAGAGATTCTACAGGTAAATCTTAATTATATTTAATACCCATAAATGGGAATCTTGGTGGCGCAGTCATAACATTAAATAAATTATCCAAAATTCCCAAGGTATTAGAAATTAGTTAGCCTGTAGTAACTTAAGTAAAGGTATAAAGCGTAAAATTAGAGAATAGAGCATAAAGTAAATATTATAATAGTAAAATAAAATATTGCAAAGGAAAAAAAGACAGACAGAATATATTATAATATTATATGCTCTTCAGCTATAGCAAGAACTTCTGTACATCAAATGTTAGCTTCTCAGAATGGACTATACAACGTATTTTTGATTCCTATAAACTGAGCTCAAACGACAATGAAACAGTGCGAAGGTTCCTATCCTATATATAAATATTTCTGGCATCTCAAAACCAAACTCTAGAGTCCTTAAAAAGTATAATCTACTGACTCCATTCCTTTCAAGAAACTATCATCATGGTTCTCATATTCTAAAGATAAATGATCTTCTCTGGCATTGACCAAGTTCCGTGTGACTGTCACCTTTCTTACTTTTGGATAGCATGGACGTTCAGTGAGGAAAAGAATGCAAGAACATGTATCCTACATTGCCAATAAAAAAATCTGAGAAATTTGGCCTGGCACACTATGGAAGTGATACTAACCACAATATCACCAAAAGGAATGGCTGCCTCTCACTATTGAATATATAGGAGAGTCTTATTCTAATCAAACAGCATTAACATTTTTTTAAAAAAATAATAATACCATTGCAAATACAATAACACAAATCTATTTGTTGTTCTATGTGTAACTTAAAATAAAAGTTGTGTGATGATTGCCTGTAATTTTCAAGTTGAAATATTTAGCTATTAACCAGCCAAGACGTATATATACATCCAGGTTATCATGGATGCAGTGGCAGCCCGTACATAAGCACCCCCTAAGGAAAAAAATTAAATTTTGTTTGTGTTTATAAATAACAACAATGCTTACAGCATTATATAAATGCAATACAACATGTTAAAGGTTACAGCTTATATTTTGACAGTGATTGAATACTTAATAATTGGAATTGTTCAATTAATGCTTTAGATTACGAAACAAATACACTGCGATCTAACGCAGTGTCGGAATTATCACGTTCAATTCAACTAACTGCAGCTAGACTCGCAGATATTCGTTTGCGCTTCTCATTGCACGTAAGTAGTGAATCCAGCACTGCCGTTTGGGCAGTGTATCATATGTTTGCGCACGTTATTCTGTGAGACACATAACTTTTATTATTGGTGCGTGTTCGTGGTGAGGGTGAACTATTTTTTGTAAATCTTATTTTATTGTTAAAAGACTGCTTCTTTAACTTTTCGTGTCCACCGTCATGCTGTTACTAAATGTAAAATGCTAATGTCTTATTTTTTTGTAATCAGAAATTTCTTTATTAATGTTTTGTATAAAAATAATCTCTGTGTAGTTATGGACTGTCACGAACTGTTTAATTGCAGCATTTACTATTAAAAGAGGTCTTAGACGTCAACTTGGGGAAGTTTCGTGGAGGGAGGAATTGGAAGGCCGGGATATCATTAGTGCTTGGGAAATTGTGAAGGAATATTTGTTAGCAGCAATGGTAAGCTGTATTCCACGAGTGAAGAAGAGGACAAAATTTGGAGTAAAGTGGATGACAAACAATATTAAACAGGAACTGCATACAAAAAAGAGGCTATGGAAGAGATTTGAGGAGACAGGTGAAGAGAAGATTCATGAAGAATATGAGACAGGCCAGCAGAGTGACTAGTATGGTAAGGAAGACGAAACTGGAGTATGAGAAAAGATTAGCCCTTAGATCCAAGGAAAATCCTAGGGAATTGTTTAGCTATGTGGCCAGTAGGAGGAGAAATGACTGTGGAAGAATGACATTGTGGGATAAAAATGGGAATACAGTGACTGAATGCAGAGGACATAGTGGAATTGTTCAATGAACACTTTATTGAAGTATTTCATCCTGGAGGAATCAATTTGAATACTAGAGGGATAGGGCAGGTTTGAAGTTTAGAGGTGCAGGAGGAGAGTGTGTTCCACATACCGAGTACTCTTGATGTTAGCAAAGCTGTGGGACTGGATGGTATTTCACCACTAGTTTTGAGAGAATGTGCTAAGGAACTGACAGTCCCTTTGACCTGGCTTTGGAAAAGGTGCCCATGGAATGGAAGGAAGGTAAGGTAGTGCCATTGCATAAGGGTGGTAACAGACTGGAAGTGTCTAATTATAGACCAGTTTGTGTGTCATCAGTAGTTAGTAAGATCTTGGAGAAAGTAGTGAGGGACTGTATACAGCATTGGGCAGATGAGGGTAATGTTATCTGTGAGAGTCATGTGGATTTGTGAAGGGGTGCTCTTGTTTTAGCAATATGCTAGCCTTTTATGATAAAGTTACAAGAGCATTAGATGAGGAAAAGGCATATACTGCTATTTTCCTTAGACTTAGCGTAGTGCAGATTATTATTTCGTCTCTGTGTCGTGTTGTGTAATAATTTCTTGTGGGTATAAAATAGAAATGGAATCAAAAATTTTATTTAAAAGTTTTGATTCCATTTCATTTGATTCCAGTGAACAAAATCGTTAGCAATATGCTGCTAAAGAAGCAGATGTTAAGAAACAAACTGGGGCTCTTAATAAATTTGTTAAAATGTTAAAATATTCTGATGGAGATTATAACCAACTCGATACATCAGAAATCAGAGTTGAAGAACCGTATACATCATCCAGTTTTCATGAAAGAACTATTGCAACTATTGAACAAGATAACAAGATGCATGATTTAAGTGAAAAATAGATAGAAGATTTAGTTGTAGTTGACCACGAAACTAACACATTGTTAGTTTCTGTAAATTTAGAAGATCCAGGTGAATGGGTAAATATTCATGAAAAATTACGAGTTGTTTTGAAATGGGGCCTGTTCAAAAGAAAAATATAACATATCCCAGAGATACATATGGTCATAAATTTGGTGACACATATTATAATTGAAAAATGGAAAACGGTGACCTCGTGCCAAGAACATGGCTCATTTATTCCGAAACTTTAAATTCTGTTATTTGCTTTTGTTGCAAACCTTTCGCACCTACCAAATCAAGTAGTCTTGTAGAAGGCTATAACGATTGGAGAAATGTAAGTACAACTTTGCATATACATGAGACTAGTTTAACTCACATGAAAAATTTCTTAAAATGGAAGGAAGTTGATAAAAATTTAAAAAACAAAACTACTATTGATTGAGAGACTCAATGGAAAAGAAACATTGGACGAGTGTTTTAGAACACTTGATTGAAATTATAAAATTTCTTGGTAGCCAAAATTTAACTTTTCGCAGATAATCTGATAAATTATAATAAAGGAATAACAGCAATTTTTTAAAATTAGTCGAACTGTTTGCGAAGTTTGATCCCGTTATTATGGAAAATCATGTTGAAAGGACCCTACAACGAAACAATAGAGTACATTGTTTGAGTAAAGATAGTCAAAATGAAATATTGGAAACTTTAAGTAACGCAATCAGGGATACAATTTTATTATCAACTCGAAAATCTAAATATTATTCCATAATTTTAGACTGCACACCTGATGTAAGTAAAACAGAACAAATGACCATTATTATTTGCTTTGTTTCCTGTGACAATGGAATTGTTAAGATCAGGGAAAACTTTTTAGGTTTTGCAGATATATCAGATTCCACAGGACATGATTTATGCGCAACAACAATGGAACAACTGGAAAAATGGAACATTCCCATTGAAGACATGCGAGGTCATGGGTATGACAATGGGGCAAATATGAAAGGGAAAAAATATGGGCTCCAAAATTTGCTTTTAAACAAAAATCCTCGAGCTTTTTTATGTGCCATGTGCTGTTCATCCTCTAAATTTAATCATTAACGATTCAGCCAAAGTGAATGCAGATACAATTAGTTTCTTTGCATTTATTCAAGAAATATACAATTTCTTTTCATTCTCTTACAAACGTTGGGAAATCCTTTTAAAGTTCGTAAAAAAATTAAAATTAAAACAGCCATCAGATAAGCGATGGGAAAGTAAAATTAATGCAATTCGCCCTCTACGATATCAGTTACGAGAAATTTACGATGCACTTTTTAAAATTTTAAATAATGAAGATTTTAATAAAGAAACTCAGCATGAAGCACTAACATTATGTGCTAAAATAAAGGATTACAAATTTATTTGCTCTCTTATTACTGGGCATGATTTACTTAACAGAATAAACCATGTGAGGAAAATGCTTCAAGACAAAAATATGAACATTACACTTGCTTTAGAAGCTATCGAAAACTTAAAAATATTCTTACATGAGTATCGATCAGATACAAATTTTAAAGAAGTTCCAAAACGGCAAAAGAACTGAGTGAAGAGTTGGACGGAGAACAAGAATTTAAAACTGGTACGGAAGTCCGACAACAAAAGAAGACACGGCAAGCATCATGACGAAATGCAACAATCGCCAGAAGATAAATTTACAGTGAATGTGTTTTATACACTTCTAGAAGTTGCAATGTGTTCGTTAATAGAACGTTTTGAACAACTAAAAACATATGATAATTTCAATTTCTTGTATAGATTACTACAAATTAATAACGAAGATTTATGAAAAATTTGTGACGATTTAGAGATTCTCTTGAAGGACGGTGACAATAAAGACGTAAACGTAAATACAATAGAACTATATGACGAGTTATGTACTTTCCGGGATATTTTTCGGAAGGATAATTTAAATATTCAAAACCCTTTCGATATTCTTAATTTTATTTTGTCCAATCATTTATCTTTCCCTAACTTTTCAATTGCTTTAAGAATACTATTAACCTTACCTGTTAGTGTAGCGAGTGGTGTACGTTCCTTTTCCAAGTTGAAATTGATTAAAAGTAGGTTTTAATTTAAAACATACTTAAGAACAAGTATGTCACAAAAAAAGGCTTCTTAGTTTGGCGTTAATAGCTATTGAAAATGATATATGTGCAGAATTAGACGTTAAGACCATTATTTCTAATTTTATGAATATGCAATCAAAACCTTAAAATTACATAAACATACTTAAAATGTTAAGTATGTTTATGTAATTTAATTTATTTTCTGTTATTCTGTAAAGATGTTATTTTTTGAATACTTATATTAAATTTCTAATTATTTCTTAATTCTTTTCTTATTTTCTCATCTATCTTGAGTTTCTTTTATTTTCCTAAAAGATAGTTCCACTTATAAAAATTATTAACAAATTTTTACAAGTTACTAAGAATTTAGTAACTTGTGAAATGCAAGAATTTTTAAAACTTTAGTTCAAATAAATTTTAACTTTAATTAAAATTCATTTTAATTTTGTTAGCGATTCGGGTTGATGAGAAGGCTATAATCCCTGTATCATTATATTCAATGATTAAAGTGAGGTGGCTTTATCAATATTTGCTTTAACTTTTGATAATTTTTTGAATATTAAGGTTTTTAACGATTATCCTGCTTAGTCAACACCCGCAGTTTGTTACATTTAGCAAACTAACGTGTGGCTGTTCTGTCAAAATTTATTTAAGAAATTTCAAATAATTTAAATTTTTATTATCGTAAAAGAACCACACAAGCCCAGATCGCTACAGGGGCTCTTAGATAGACATTGCATGTGGGCAGCAAAGACCCTAGCACCGGCTCTGCCCTTTAATATAATCCCTTGGCTACGATTAAGGTTACATCCTGTTCGTAGGACTACTGGCTTCTTTAAAAGTTCGACAACTGTAATCCTCTTCTATATATGGCATGGAGCTGTTATCCCAGTCTATTGCGTAGTTTGAAGTTGAGAAATGATGTACCAAACCTGAGGTGTCTGTTCTGTTGATTGACATTTTCTATATGTTCCTTCTTTCTAATTTCTAGGCTTCTCGAAGTTTGGCCTATGTAGGATAGTCCACACATGCATAGTATGCTATAAACACCCGCATATTTGAAGAAAGCTACGTTGTCTTTAGGGGATCATAAAAGCTGTCTAGTGGTACTCATCGGTTTAAAAACAACTCTGATGTTATAAGGCTTCATAATCCTAGCTATTTTTGTGGAGACTGAGCCAACATATCTGATTAATTCATTAAGTTTAGCAGAGCTAAATTATGCCAAAAATTATGTACTGCGACTTTGTAAAAATGACTGACTCCTCACGCTTCATGCACATATCATGTTACGCGAACCTTTCCAGTTTTTGTCTAACGGTTCTTAACCGTTTCTGCATTCCTTTGTTGTTTTTTTGCATTTACTAGTAGTTTTTTTTACCTTCTCGTCTTGACAAAGCTAGTCAGTTACAGCTAGCGAAACTAGTAGACGTTTTTGTATATATGTGTATTAAAACCTATGCCTTGTCACATACTGTGGTCTTGTCATCCAAATAGTATGTGTTAATCTTAAAAAAAAAAAAAAAAGACAAAATATAACTTCCATCAGGAATTATTTTTCTTATTTTGTATATGCAGCACCTCCACTTTAAATTTTTACCGGCCGCCACTTCATGGATTCGAAGTGCATATATATTAAAATTTTAATACCATTGATATTACATTGAAACATGTGATGGATACGAAGTGTAGAGGAGTGATGCATTTTATCCATATTGACGGTGACATGGTTAAATATATTATTATTCATTCTTTTTGTTTTTTATCTTGTTAATTTGTTAAACTTTATGGCTCAAATATTGCTGAAACACCAACCAGTGCTACTTTACTAGGGAATAGTGTTCTAGTGATGTTGGGTAAGGAAGGCAATGGTTTTCCATTGCCTTCCTTGCTCAACAGTAAGTATGTATGTTTGTAGATAGGTCTGTTCACATAGCCAGTTTTGGGGGATGAAAAACGTGAGTTTCTGGAAGAAAAACCTTTCGCCTCCATATGAGCTGGCTGATTCACATTTGATTGAAAAGCCTTGATAAAGTACTGCATCATAGGTGAGATTCGAAACCAAGTCTTTCGAACCAAAGGGCACCATCAAAATCAATGGGCTATAGAAGCTTAATATAAGATTATGAAAGCAAATTAGCTAAGAAGGCCAAAGGAAATTCCAGAGAGTTCTTCTGCTGTGTGGCAAGTAAAAGGAAGAATGATTCTGGAAGGATAACTTACTTTAATGAAATCTGATGGTAGGAAGGTGACAGAAACATAAGATATAGTTGAAATACTTTGTAAGCGTTTATTATCAAGGTGACTAATGTAACAGGGATCAAGATGAGAATATATGGAGTGGAAGTGTTTTTTCTTCTTCTTCAACTGTTTGGTTCTGTCCACTGTTGGACCTTTGTCCAGCAATGGAAAACCCCATGGTTTTCCAGACCACTCAGTTTTCTTCATCTCCCATCCATCTCACTCCTGCTGCAACTTGTTCCAGTTCATCCCTCCACCTTCTTCTCGGTCTTCCTCTTTGTCTTGTTCCATCCATTGGTCTCCACTCTGTTGTTTTTCTAGTCCATTCCCCCCATCATTGCCTCTGGCAATATGGCCACCCATCTCCACTTAGCCTGTTTAATGTATTTTACAATGTCTGTGACACCTGTTTGAGATCTTATCCAGGTATTTGTCTTCCTACCCCTTAATGTTATTTTTAGCATACTTCTTCCATGTGATGTTGTTCTCAGCTTTTTGTTTAGGACTTCTGGTAAAGTCCATGTTTCTCCCCTGTACGTTAGGATAGGAAGTATGCACTGGCTGAAAGCTTTCCTTTTTAGACTCATAGAGATGTCACTTCTGAATATGTCTCTCATTTTCCCATAAGCCATCCATCCAAGGTGAATTCTTCATTCAATGAAATGGTTGAAATGGTTGACAGATGAAATGGTTGCACCTAATTGCGTCTGTTCACCCAAAGATTGTCGGAATAAGTGAGACATGGTTGGAAGAGGATGACAAACCCTGACAGGAATAGAGATGGAAGGGTATGATGTGTTTCGTGAGGATAGAACGGGTAAAAAAGGGAGGGGAAGTGCTATTGATGATAGAAAAAGAGTTATGTCCATACAAAGTAGAGATGCAATAGGGAAATAGTGCCAGTGGTTTTGAGGCAGTATGGTGTGAGATAGAGAAACTTTGGCAATCCTCAAAGGATAACAATTGACCCAAATATACACATACATATGAGGTAACTTGTTCTATTTCATGGTTTTCAACTTTGACAATTCTTTGGTTTATGTATTTATTCATCATTATTTTTGTTTTTTCTTTCTATTTATTTTTAATCCAATTACTCTGGAGGCTTCATTTAGCTGATTTAGCCTTAATTCCAAATCTTCAAGATTATCTGCTACATTATCTGCAAATTTCAGATCATGCAGCCTTTCTCCATTTATGTTTATTCCTTTTGCTTCCCAATCAAGGCTTCTAAAGACTTCTTCTAATGCAGCTGTAAATAGTTTGGAAGATATAGTTATCAACTTGCCAGATGCCTTTTTGTACTGGAAACTTTTCACTGTTTTTATATTGGGTAGTGAACCAAGTGCTGTGGACGCGTGTCTAAGAAGAACTCCTGTTGGACCGAAAGTATAAAGAATGAATGAATGAGAGTGAAAGTGAGAAGAGGGGAGATCGAAAGTTAGAAAGACTGAATAATAGAGAGAATGTGTCACGAGATTCGGAAGTTGAATTGGATTGGATGAGGCAAGAAATGAAATGGATAAGGAATGAAATTAAGAGAATTTAGGTCAAAACTGTTAAAATAAACGATGGCATGAACGAGTTAACAAAAGATGAGCGAGTGGCGTTGTATGGCAACTCCATTATTAAAGGTGTGCTAGAGGATAGAATGCACAAAGTATGTTTTCCAGGCAGTAAAATGAGTAGAGTGATTGAGGCATTGGATATGAGGCGGGAGCAAGCAAAAGAGTTAATAGTATTAATTGGTACAAATGATTTGAGAGAGAATAAAGAGCATGTCAGAATGGATATCAGGAGGCTGCTTGGAAGGATAAAAAGAATAGTGTGACAGGAAGGGTAGTCAGTATGTTGCCTAGGTATGACCATGGTTAAATGAGGCGGAGAGCAAGGATTATGAATGATATGCTGGCTAAAATGTGTGAGGAGATGGGAGTACAGTTTGTTAATGTGTGGAATGAATTTGAGGGACGAAGTGAGCTGTATGGGAGCGATGGACTGCATTTGAGTGGTTATGGTGTGAATCGCTTGGAGAGACTGCTGCTGGAAGGTAGAGAAGTGAATAGAGAGAATGAATCAGATTGAGAGGGGGAGTGATGTGGAAGAGCAGGAGAGATTGAAGAGGTGGATATGAATGGGGAAGTGAGTGGTATGAGTATAGAAAATGAGAGAATGGGTGTGCAAGAGGAGCAGGGAAATGGGGAGGCTCAGGGTGGACAGGGGTACACAGTGCGAAAAAGGTGGATGCTCCAAGAGGAGGTGAGAGCATGTGTAGGCAGGAAAAGAATGGGATGACCAGGGATCAAGAGGAAACCGTTGGAATGAAAAGGGTTCTAAAATGAAGAAGCAGAAAGGGAAATGGCCCCAGTAGAGCATGGAGAGATCACATCGAGTGAGTGGTATCAGTGGAACTAGCTGTAGATCCAGAAATGAGCTGTTGTGTTTGTATACAAATGCTAGAAGTATAAGAAACAAGACAGATGAAATGGTTGCACCTAATTGCATCTGTTCACCCAAAGATTGTCGGAATAAGTGAGACATGGTTGGAAGAGGATGACATCCTGACAGGAATAGAGATGGAAGGGTATGATGTGTTTCGTGAGGATAGAAGGGGTAAAAAAAGGGAGGGGAAGTACTATTGATGATAGAGAAAGAGTTATGTCCATACAAAGTAGAGATGCAATAGGGAAATAGTGCCAGTGGTTTTGAGGCAGTATGGTGTGAGATAGAGGTGAATGGAATCAAATACTTGGTGGGATGTTGTTATAGACCAGGTAATGTGGATGGTGGTGATAGTGAAATGTATAGCCAAATTAGCCAAGCAAATAAGAAAAGGGTGATCATTATGGGTGATTTTAATTATGGCAATATGACTGGAATGATGAGACAGCAACTGGAAGTAAAGAAAATTAGTTTCTTGAGTTTTTGAGGGATAACTACCTTAGACAGTATGTAACAGAGGGCACATGAGGATTGAGGGTCTTGGATTTGGTCATCTCATCAGAGGATGTAATTATAAATGAGGTGTCAAATCATCCACCAATTGATGAGAGTGACCATGAGGTGATTACCTGGGTGGTTGCCAGCAGTGCGAGGATGCCTGTGAGAAAAGGGTATATGTGGAACTACAAAGGGGGGGGGTGATTATGAAGAACTCAGGAGACAGCTTGCAGGTGTAGCGTAGAATGAGGAGTTAGCTGGAAAAGAGATCAATGCAGCTTGGGGGATTTTCAAAAACTATCTAGTAGATGCAATGTCTAAATGTATTCCAAGGGTGAAACGGGTTAAATAAGGTAGGAGATGGGTGAATAAAGAGATTAAGCATGCAATACAGAGAAAAAGGGCATTATGGAGGCAGCATAAGAGAAGTGGAAATAACCAATTTCATGAGGTCTACAAAGACCAGGCAAGGAGGGTGACTGGTTGGTGAGAGTAGCTAAAGAGAGGTATGAACAGCAGTTAGCTAATGAAGCCAAAAAGAATCCTAGGGAGTTCTTTCGATATGTAGCCAGCAAAAGAAAGAATGATTATGAAAGGATGACATTGATTGGAGAAAATGGTATAAAGACTGGTATAAAGCTGTTGCAGAATGTGTTGTGGAGATACTTAATGAGCAGTTCATAAAGATCTTTCAATCTTGTGAATGTGACTTCATGGAGATGTAGAAGGTATTTTACCTTGGGTATAATAAATGTTAAAAATACCAAGCAATTTTAAACCTGGTTTTACTCAATTTCCCAAGTAAGCAAACAGACAAATAAGTCAAGTTTGCATCTGCAAGTGATGCAAGTCTAGCTGATCCTACAGGTAGTGCAAGACCAAAGCAACTCATGGTACCTTTATCACGAGTTGCCTTGGTCTTGCACTACCTGTAGGATCAGCTAGACTTGCATCACTTGCAGGCACAAACTTGACTTATTTGTCTGTTTGCTTACTTGGGAAATGGAGTAAAACCAGGTTTAAAATTGCTTGGTATTTTTAACTTCATGGAGAGATTGAGAGCAGCTGATGATGGGGAGGAGAGACTGACTGTAAGTGAACAAGAGGTGTTTGGGGAGTTGAGTAAACTAGATATAAATAAAGCTGTGGGACTTGATAATATATCACCGCGTATTCTGAAGGAATGTGCGAGGGAGTTGACACCTGCCTTGACATATTTTTTTAATACGAATCTTGCACTTGGTCAAGTTCCTAAGGAATGGAAGGAGGATAAGATTGTGCCACTTCATAAAGGAGGTGACCGAACTCAAGCATCAAACTATAGGCCTATCTGTGTGTCAGGTGTTGTGGTTAAGTTCTTGGAGAAGCTTGTGAGAACTAGGATCCAGAGTTGGGTTGACAACAATGGTATTATCTTTGATGGACAGCATGGATTTGCTAAAGGGAGGTCGTGTTTTAGTAATCTACTTACTTATTACAATAAAGTGACTGCTTCCTTGGACTGAGGAGAGGGATATACAGTAATATACTTGGATTTCGCAAAGGCTTTTGATAGAGTACCTCATAATAAGTTGACAGTCAAACTAGAGCAGATGGGGTTGGATATTAGATTAGTGCATTGAATTGGAGACTGGCTATCTGATAGGTATAAACAAGTTGTGTATGGGGGTGCGATATCCAGGAAAAGGAAAGTCACTAGTGGAGTGCCTCAGGGGTCTGTTTTAGGGCCATTACTATTTAACTCTTATATTAATGATATTGGCGAAGATTTGGATGGAGATATTCAGTTGTTTGCAGCTGATGCAAAGTTGGGACGAACCATATAGAGAGTAGTGAAGATGTTGTGGCCTTGCAAGAAGACTTGAATAAATTGAGTGATTGGGCACAGAAATGGGGATGTGAGTTCAATGTTGCAAAATGTAAGGCTTTAAAATTTGGAAAACAAAGATGGGATGCAGAATTTATGCTTGGTGAGAATATATTGTTGGAGGTAGAGGAAATAAGAGATCTGGGGGTGATAGTGGATAAGAATCTAAAATTTAGGGAACACATCGCCAAAATTGTGAAGACAACACAAAGGCTTCTGGGAATGATGCGGAGGACACTGACGTGTAGAAGTAGGGAGATTCTTGCTCCGTTGTATAAGGCTTTGATTAGGCCACTGTTGTGCCCAGATTTGGTCATCGGGTTTTCAGAAGGATGAATAGATGTTGGAAAGGGTCCAAAGGTTACTGACTAAAGTAGTTTCTGACCTCTGGAATGTCAAGTATGAGGAAAGATTGAGAAGATGTAATTTGCAGAGCCTAGTGGACAGGAAGAAGAGGGGAGATATGATAGAGACCTACAGTTGGTAAGGGGTTGTTATAGGATCAATGGTGGAGAAGTTCTACAGAGAATAGTGGGAAATCAGGGGAGAACCAGAGGTCATCCCTGGAAACTGGATAAAGAGGGAGTGAGAGGCAGGTTTTTTTTCGTGCAGAGTTGTGAATGATTGGAATGCCTTGCCTGAGAGTGTGGTGTCTGCAAGGAGTTTGAGTGTGTTTAAGGCATGGTATGATGAGATGTGTGTGTGTGATAAAGGGACCTCCCAGATGAGTCTTTGACTCCATGAGGTCTTGGGGTAATAATAATAATATAATTTAATTACAGAAGTTGCATTATTGTAAATATGTTTTAGTGTTTCAATATATGGTTTCTCATTTCTCTGGGTTTCAAGAGCTTTTAGTGTTGCAGATGTTTAAACTGAATCAAATGCTTTTTCGTAGTCTATGTAGGCCAGACATAAGGGTTTATTTCATTCAATTGATTTTAAAATGAGCTGTCTTAATTTGTGAATATGGTCCAAAGTATTGTAATTCTTATTAAATCCAGCGTGTTCACAGGATATTGCATTTCCTCAAGTTTAGATTTTATTATATTAATTTTTGTGAAGACTTTATATATGGTAGGGAGTAGGCTTATAGGTCTGTAGTTTTTAATATCTTCCTTATTGCTCTTTTAAAAAATTAATATTAGAAGTGAACTGTTCCAATTTTTTGGCATTTTTCTCTTTTAGGCATTTATTAAAGAGTTTAGTCAGCTGTTTGATGACAAGGCTTCCTCCTAGTTTTAAGAAGTCTATCATAGTTATGTCTTCTCCTGGGGCCTTTCCATTCTTCATTTCCACTTCACCTTGTAAGATCTCATGGGCATCGTATTCTTCCTCACTCGAGTTATCCATAGTTGATTCTTGGATGTCTCAGTCCTTATCTTCATAGAGTTCAGTATAAAATTGCTGAACTCTTTTGATTATTGCATCTCTATTTTTTTTTTTTTTTTTTTTTTTTTTATAAGTTAACCATTTTTTTCCTCTATTTCCTTTTTTCCAACTGATAATGTTCATGTTAGGATCTTCATATTACTATAGTTTTCTATTGTTTCTTTAATTTTCCTAGTATTATATAACCTAATTTCAGTTTTCATCCTTTTGCATATGGTTTTACAAATTTCTGAATATTCTATTTTATTGGTCTCATTCAAATCTCTTTTCATATCTCTTCTTTTCTTCATCAGAATTAAGGTTTTCTGTCTTAGTTTTTTCCTCTCTTTGGTGCCTTTTTACACCTCCTATTTCTAGTGCACAATTCAAGAGAGAGATTTTGTTAAGATTTCATTATCATCATTGATGGTAGTAGCTGTGTTTAACTTTTTAAGTTCATTTTTGAGTGATTCTCTATAACAGCTTTTATTGTGATAGAAGTTGTGTAGATTCACAAAGGACTTTTTTCTTATGAGCTTATTCCATTGCCATTCTTTGTTGATCAATACTTTTGCCCTTACTAGCCTGTGGTCACTTCCTGTATTGAATCTATTAAGCATGTCAGTATTATTTATTATATATCTTTTGTTAGAGAGGATGAAGTCTATTTCATTATAGGTTTGTCCATTTGGGCTTCTCGAAGTCCATTTTCGGTTGATTTTCTTCTTGAAAAAGCTGTTCATAATAAAGAGGTTATTTTCTTCTGAATTCAATAAGTCTTTCTCCTCTTTTATTCCTCTGTCCAAATCCAAATTTACCGATGGAGTTCAGATGGTCATCTCTGCTTCCAATCTTGGCATTAAAGTTGCTCATTATAATTATGTAGAATTTTTTAGAATTATTTAATGTGGATTCTAATGTTTCATAGAAATCTTCTATCTCTTCATCTGGATCGTCCATGGTTGGGGCATATACAGTATTTGTATAATTTTCAGTTGATATGTTTTATTTATGAAGAGACTTAGTTCAGCTATTCTTGATGTTATTTTATTAACAAACAGGACATTGTCCTTGAGTGTTTTATTTATTAGGAATCCTGCACCACCAGTTGAGTTTCTTTCACATTCACAGTGGTGGAGTAGATGTTCATCTTTTAATTGCATGAGAGTTTCTTCTTTCCTTCTTATCTCTGATAGGCCCACAACATCCCATTTTATATGGTCCATTTCCTTCATCAGTTCTTCCAATCTATCATCATCATCCCATAGAGATCTGCAGTTATATGTTCCTACTAATATTCTGTCATTGTTCATTATAGGTGGTCTCATTGTAGCTACTGGAGACTGTAGGATTTTTTCAACCTAGACCCCCCTCTGCCTATGTCCAGGATGCATCCCTTTTTATGCTGGGTGACAGACGAGCCAGTGTGTGTAATTTTTCTACTTGATTCATCATTTACATTGCCATTCACCAACTAGACAAGTTGGTGCCTCACAATAGTGCATAAGACGAAATGACACAGCAAAATAGGAAAGATTCACTCCTAACTCTTGAATACTGTAATAGCATTGGGGGGAAGGAGCAAGAAGAGAAGAAAGAAAGGAAGGAAGAGGAGGGACCAGTCTACAGATAATATAACAGATGTATATTACATGAATTAAGGCATTGTCCAGCATCAGGTACCTTGGGTTTGCCATGCCCGTACTCACTAAAGTTGAGTCCCTGAGGAGGTGTTTAATTACTAAGAAATCTCACAGTTAATATGGCCATAGGATAGGTTGGGATATCAGCTGTTATTTTACAGGAAGTTTAAGAGAAATGGCAGTGCTACTAACTAAGATGTTTAAGTCTCAATGTTGGCAGAATACCAAAGGAACTGAAATAGGACAATATAGACCCATTACATTAAAGAGGCTCTAAGCAAAGGAAGCAAATTATAGACCAGTTGGTATCTGAGGAGTAGTGGCAGTTTAGGTATGAAAAAGTTGAATAAAAAACAGAATTCAGGGATAGAATGGGAGGTTGGATAGGCGTATGAAACTGTGGAAGACAGCATGACTATGAAGGGGAGGTCTTGTTTTAGTAATTTACTCACTTTACAGTAGAAAGTGACAGCTTGGTTGGATAAGGAAACATCTTGGATGAATTGGTGCTTCTTAGTATATTGCAGAATCTCAGTGTAAATACAGCTGTGAGATTAGTTGAGATATCAGCTAGGGATTTGTGAGAAGGTGCAAGGGACAATGCCTCTGATTAAGCTCTTTAATTTAAGTCTCAGCTCTGGTAAAGTTCCAAGGGAGTAGAAAGAGGACAAATAATTCCTTTGGATAACGGAGGTTCTAAGACTGCAGTAGCAAATTATAGACCAATTAGTATCTCAGGTGTGGTGGGAAAAGTACTAGAAAAATTGGTAAAAAAGAGAATTCAAGAATGGGTAGATAAAAATATGATACTGTATGAGAGTCGACATGGCTTTGCAAAGGATTGGTCATGCCTTAGTAATTCATGAACTTTTTATAATAGAGTAACAGATGGGTTGGATAAAAGAAATAGCTACACAATGATTTAGCTGGATTTTGCAAAGGCATTTGACAGAATATCACGTGTCAGTTTAATGTCGAGAAATGTAAAGTTATGCATTTTGGAATAAATAGATTACAAGCCTTGTATCACATTGATGGCACTGTACTCCAGGAAATAAATGAAACTAGAGATTTAGGGGTGGTTGTGGTGATCAGAGAGTTCAAGCTTAGAGAACATTGCTAAGGTAGCCTATAAGATTACTTGGCTATTGAAGAACATGTTAACAAGTAGAGATAAGGAAGTTATTCCTCTTTATAAAGCCTTGATATGCATGCATCTGGACTACTGTGCTCAAGTCTGCTTCCCTGGGTTTCTTGGAATAAGGAAACAGTGGAGAGGATTCAGATGCAAGGTGCCCCAGATGGTGAGTTGCCTGTGGAATGTTCCCAGTGAGGATAGATTAAAGGTGTGTGGATTGCAGAAGTCGGTTGATAGGAGAAAAAGTGAGGGATATGATAGAAACATTTAGGTTGCTTAAAGGGTTTTTATAGGATTGATACAGGGGAAATGTTCAGCACTTGGCTAGAGGGACCAGAACAAAGAGTCATCCCTGGAAGTTGAATAAAGGTGTGGTTAGTAGTAGGGAGTGTGAGGACTAGATTTGTGAGAGTTGTGAATGAGTGGAATGGATTGCCAGAGTCAGTTGGGAATGCTTTGTCTGTTAATGGGTTCAAGGAGAGGTATGATAGATTGAGTCTCCTGCGATGAGTCTTCGAACTCCATGGAGGTTCCTGTACAATAATAATAATCTACACAATGATATTGCTGGACTATGCAAAGATAGATGTGAAGTTGGTGACACAGATAAGAGGGTCACAAATGAACAGATATCAGAGAGTAGTCTATGGTTAAGGTTAATTGAAGTAAGGGCAGATGACCAGTGGTGTGTCACAGGGCTCTGTACTTGTGCTGGTCTATTCAATTTGCATATTAATGATACCAATGTTATTGATAGCATGAATGATGTGAAGAATGAAAAGTTGATTGTAAATGAGAGAGAGATAACTCACATGAAGTCTTTCATAGGATGGAGCAGGAACTTGAGAGATTGCAGAAATTTATGATCAGTGTTCAGCTAAGAAGAGAAGAGAAAAAAGATCTGAGAAAAGTGAAACGAATGCTGGATTAAGTAAGAAGAAAATTTTGTATGGTGATTCCATAAGAGCAGTGCTTGAAGAGAGCATGATACAGAAAGATAAAGTAAAAACTGATCATTTTGGCAGGCACAAATGATTTGAAAAGAGACAAGCATGACATGAGGAAGCACATGAAAGAGTTATGAAAAGTAGTAAAAGAGAAGAAGAGCGAGAGAGTAAAGATAGTGAGTCTATAACCATAGTATCATGGTGAGTAGTTTAATTTGAGTAAGAGCATTGTGATTGCAAATGGCAAGGACACTGACACATTGTCCTTGGCAATTGCCCTAATGCCAAAGCGTTCCTACACAACTGTCCAAAAAACTGAGAGATCACTGGATATATGATAGATAGGTTTTTATTTTGTTTTGTTATTCTTTAATTTTTTTTTTATTATAAAAATTGTTTTCTTTGTCTAAGATTTAAGAGATAATTTGTAAAACAGTTATATCCATGGCTCATCTGTAAGATAAAATGATTTTGGGAGTATCAAAAGATAGAAAAAATTTTATAAATATTTGGATACTTGCATCAAGCATTCAGTATTAAAAATAATAATTTTTAAAAAATAACTGAATAAACAGAGTCATAAGATGAAATGTTAAACATGATAAAAAAAGTTTTATAGAAGTAAATCACAAGTGTGGTTTCTCTGATAATTATTGCATTTGTTATTTGATCAATAATTTTATTTGGAACATCGATATTTTAATCTTTTTATGTAGTCATTCAAATTTTTATGTTTCGTTCAAAACATTTTGATAAATGTAATGTAATGATTAATTTTTCTGGAAAAATGCAATTGTAACATTACACAAAAACTTCAAGGATATTGTCATAATTAGACCAATAAAATCTACAGAAACTCTTAACTATTCATCACAGAAATAATTTTTTTTTGCTTTTAATCCAAATGAAAACTGCTAATTTTTATTTATACATTTATTATATCTATTTATACATCTATTGATGTGCACATTTATTTTTCTGTTCTGGTTATTCTCATACTAAATTTGAGCCAATAGCAATGTTTCAGTTCATAAATTACTTTTTTTAAATTTTGTTTATACACAATAGTTGTCAGTAAAAATCGTTTCCAGGATTTAAAATTTTCCTCTGGGACCTTTAACCCTCTCATGCATGAATTTTTTATATTCATTTATAAAAAATTATAATGGCATGATACAGTACCATTTATTTATTATTATTATTATTATGTGACACCTCTAGGGAGTCCAAAGACTCATCGAGGGAGTGTGCTAACAGCATCGAACGATTGGTTCCCTTCCAACTACTAACCGTGCTCAAACTTGCTTAACTTTTGCGTGAGTCATTAGTACCAGAGGCTCCACCAATCGACCAACCTTATGTACCACCATGAATTCATTAAATTTGATAAATTTATGTCCTGTAGATGTAAAAAATGATGTCCTCATCTGAGGACATCATGCACTAATGGCAACAGACTACAGACATATTTCTATGGAAATGACAGACTAAGGAATTAATTTTCATTGAAAGACATTACAAGTATGACAAAACAACTTATATTTTGCTGAAACACTGCATGAATGATCAAATGAATTACTTAGTACATACAAAAAAGTATAACAATTAGAATTTGCAGTAGAGCTATGTAATTTAAGAACAGTCTTATTCTCTTTGCCTCGTTTTGTATGGGAAGACTGAAAACATTCCAGACAGATTGGAACCTCACTTCTACCACAGTGTATCTTGTTTTACTCTTGCAGTGTACATCTCTGCAACGATTGGCATTAGCACCTGTTGTCTTCTTTCACAGCTGTGAAAAATAATCTACAGGGCTCTCTCCGTGAATATTTACTTGGTGTTTTCCTCTAAACTGTGGTTCAGTACCAACAGAGGGATTATCTTTCTCATTAAACCACACAGGCATATGACCAGCAACAGCTGTATTTTGCACACTAGCTGGACTTGGAACGTTGTGAGTCTGACCAACAGGGGAAGGACACTGAACATCACTGTTTTCACTTGAACTGTCACTCTCTGTAGGATCATTTTGTGGTTGCTGGTATGTAGGATCATCATCAGAATCACTCAGCTCTAAACCATCTTCAGATTCCTCCAACAGTTTTTCATTCTCCTTGTGGTAATAGGCTTTGTTTATGCCTGATGGATCTGGCTTTTGGTTATCCATCTGTAAAAGAGATGATAATGCCAATTAACACACTATTCATTTATATTTGCAAAAATAAAATAAATAAAATTATAAAAATATTGTACAGGAACTTTCTAACCTCAAACTATTTGCCACATAGATTACCTTACAAACATATCATCCTCATGTGAGGACAGGTTGTTTTCAAATTTGTTTTATGAATATGGTAATAAACATGAACAAATTAAATATTCACACTTCATCTACAAGTTATAACAATATATAAACCATACTAAACTTTCCAATAAACTCATAAAATCAACAAATTCAAATCAACAAAACAGCAGCTTTTCACTTCCTCCTTGATACCACCATGCACTGCAGAGAGATTGGTATTCCTGTAACTGTTGAAACTCCTGCCATCTGGTGTGGTTTCTAAGTTTCAGTCTTTCAAATATTTATTTATTAAATTATTGCACGAGTCATAAATTTCTTGATGATTCATTGTTTGAAAATTTAATATTAGCGAAAATAAATTCTGAATGTTTTTTAAAGATGTGAAACGCATGTGAGGTTGCGAAATAATTGTATATAGTATAACAAAATATACAGTTCTTTTAAAATGTCCTTGTGTATCATCCCCATCTGCTAGCTTTATTCTCTTCGCTTTCGACTGTTTTTCGACATTTGGGGTTATACCCAATTCAATTGCAACAAGTGCAGCTTCAGAGAGAACATCTTGCCACTTATTTCTAAAATATTTAAGTTCTTTCAGAAGCGACTCAACATTTGCTGTTGCAATATCAATCGATATGGTACTAGATTGTAATATTTTATTTCGTTCGTCGATGGAAACTAAAATTTTAAACCAAACTGTTGCAAAAAGTATTGCTTTGAAACTTGAAAAATATCGTTTTAGAGCAACAGCTTCAGAATGACCTTCATTTGATAATTTCCTAGTCAAAATTACATCCTCTAAAGCTTTTAAAACACTTGGAAGCTTCTGAGCAACTGGTCTAACCACATCGATTCTACAACTCCAGCGAGTTTGAGATAGACCATGAAGAGAACAGCCAGTTTTTTCTAATAAAATTTGCCATCTCATTGGGCTTGAGCTAAAAAATGCAAATAGACACTCCAAGTTTCCAATATATATTGCACTTTCTGAACAACATTTAGCTGCATTTACATTCACTACATTCAGTGAATGTGCTGCACATGGGGAAAAAAGAGAAGTTTCATTTTCTTTTTCAATAAAAGACCGAACACCTTTTATTTTTCCACTCATATTTGCAGCATTGTCATATCTCTGACCTCTGCAGTCTTGTATGTCAATTTCTGGTTGATTGAAGCGTTCTAATAATTTTTTTGCTATTTCTTCTGTAGTTTTATGATAAAAATCAAGAAATTCTATAAACCTTTCAAGAATTATCCAATTTTGAGTTAAAGAATCTCTGAAAACATATCGTAGTATTAAAACATTTTGTTCGATATGTGACGAATCTGGAGTTGAGTTACAAATTATTGAATAATAAATGGACTTCTTTCTTTTGCTTAAAATTTTGTTTAATACAAAATTACTGCAAATGTCAATGAATTCATTTTGAGTTTGCCACGATAAATAATCAGCCTGAAGTCGTTGGCCGGTGTTTTGTGATTCTTTTACCTTTTGTAAATGTTCTTTTAGTATGGGATCATAATGTGCAACTAATTCTAATTATATTTCTGAATGCTAAAATTAAATTTCTGGACGCTAAAATTAAAATTACATGAAGCAATCCCAGATGAGTCTTTGACTCCAGAGGTCTTGTTTAATAATAATAACCTTTTAAGAATTCATAAAATTTTTTTGTTTCGTTAATAACTAAATTTTCCATTTTGTTGTTTACTCCGTTACCATTTAGAGATCGTTCTAATTGTCTCGAGGATAAGTAGCACTCTTTATGAGATCGCGATTTTTCATGATCAGGCAAACGTGTATATAACATTTGCCACTTTTGTTTTAGAGGAAAAACCCTTCTGATTTACTTAAATCGCTGACAAGTTTACTTTTTGTATCATTGTTAAATAATAGGCAGGTAACCACAATATAAGGCTTGTTTGCTTGAACTCCAGCATAACCAGTCTCAAACTAACTGATCACAGCCACTTGATAACTGAGAATAAAGTAAATATGAAGAAAATTTTCTACCTTTACAATCTTTTGGCATTAACTTGACCATATCATTTAACTCAGATTCGGATTTTAGTCCTTTAACAACTATTAATTGCTGATTTACATCACTAAAGAAATCTAGCCAAGTACCTGGATCTTCATAATTTATAACTTCGGTAGCTTCTAAGTTGGTAGTCGCTTCAGCTTCACCTCCAGTTGACGTAAATTCTTCATATATTAAATCGTTGTTACCAACTGCATCGGTTGTAGTGCTGATTGTTTCTTCAATTCCAGGTCCAAGCAACTTTTTTTCTTTATCTTGAAGGTTTAAATTGTCCCTAGTGTCTATTTCAGTGTTCACTTCAGAGTTAGCTGCTGCAGGTCCAGGTGAAGAAGATTTTTTATTACTTTTGTCAGCAGTTAAACTATTAGCACATTGTTTACTTGAAATTTCAATATCTTGGTGTTCTTCTATCTTCAAATATTTCAGTAGTAAATGCTTGTTTTTTAAATCTTCTTTTGCCTTCTCACAATCCCTTTTCTCCTTTCATTTTTGATTTCCAGATTTATGATGATACATTTCTGTTGGTCAAATTTTTATTATTAAAAATATAATTTTAATAATTAAAAAATCAAATTAATAAGAATACATAATTTCATTTTTTAGCGCACGGCCTACACTATACAGTTGCATGCTTTACAAACAATAACAAAACCTTCATCTATCAAAATAATAACAAGAACGAAGCATTCTGGCAGGGAACATTACTGTGAATGCAATTACTAGCTAGCGCAGCCAACTGCAAAACAACCTTGCCTGAACACCTATTGACGTCATCACCCGCTATAACTACAACGATCCATGCTGAGAGAATCAGTGTCTTCTGGACACTCACGACGAGCTAAAGGTAGCCGTCTGTCTAAAACAAAACACAGTATCATTCTCGATATGCCATTATTATTTATCATTGTTGTATTATTACGAGAATTAAAACCATGCGTTATAAACACAGTTATGTGACACATCGGGGCCTCTTCAATGCCTGGCTCATGACAAAAGTCTCAGATGTCACCCACCCCCCTCTCAGCAGCCCTGTTCCCAGGTGCAAAAATTAATAATGTTAACAAAACTATTAGCGTGCAGGAGCCACTATTGCCAGGAGTATTCAAACAATGGAAGGATATTTTGACATTGGTTAGTTCATCCTGGCCAAAGGCTATTGGCATTAGTGAGATATGGCTGACAGAAGATGATGTAGTTAGTGGGATAGAATGTGAACAGTATAGTGTTTTCAATGAATTATTGATGATAGCCAGTGAATTACATCCAAAGAGAGTAGGAATCCAACTGCAAGTCAGTGAAAACAGCACATTTGATAGTGGCTAGCAGAATAAAATATACAATTGCATTTTTGAAAATTATGGAGACAACTACTGTGTTTGAATAAAAACTTTAGTTTAATATAACTAAAATCTACATTCGACATTTCGACCTTTATGTCAAGGTCATCTTCTGGAGCATACAACTGTACACAGAGAACAAGCTACACTACAATCAAACTGGTTTGTTAAAGATGCTGACAAACCGCTGCAACAATTGTTGGCCTGACCTCTGGTAAAAAATAATTATACATCAATGCTAGAGTCCTTTTATTAGTGTTATCTGTAGGTTGTAGAACTAATTGGGCGTAACAACAAGTATCTATCTATATACATATATTAACATCACGATACTTGTACATTCCAGCCAGTTAGTATGGAATGGTTTCTAATACTAGCTGAAGATTGGCTAGAGTCCTGACTTATGCTGGATCTTATATATTAGGTAGGCTGAATGTGTGTCATCCAGATCCTTGGAATTTTCATGCCATCTTTGTTGTTGATATTTGGGTAGTTTATCAAGATTTCGCAGGCTTCCTTAAATTTCCTTTCATACCAGGGTTTTTGTGTGGTGTAAAGAGCGGGTGCTTTTCCAGTTTATTTGATGTAAGGTGTTGAGCGCATGGTCTGAGAGGCCTACTTCACCATAATAGTTATATTTAATGTGTCTAATGTGTTCTTTCTTGCATATAGGGATTGTCCATCCTGTTTCACCAATGTACGGTAAGTTACAGGTGCAGCGGATGCAGTAGACTCCAGGATGTGCTAATGGTAGGAGAGGATCCTTAGAGGAGTTGAATATGGTTTTAAGTTTAGTGAGTGGTTTAAAGGTGGTATTGAGGTTATAATGTTGTAGGATTCTGTTGATTTTTTCTGATAACCCTTTAATGTATGGGATGGCTATGGTTTTACTGTAATCTAGATTCATTTTTGTTGTTGTTTTATGGAATATTTTATTAATAGCATTTTTGTTATAGCCATTATTTATGAATGTGTCGCTGATGATTTTTAGTTCTTGTTTCAGGACTTGCTGGTTAGAGCAAATTGTTGTAGCTCTGTTTTTAAGGGTGTTAATGACTCCATATTTTTGTGATGGGTGATGGTAGGAATTAGCATGTATGTATTGGCCAGTGTGTGTCAGTTTTCGGTAGACCGTGAAGGACAGACTGCCTGAAGGAAGACATGTGACTTGTGTTTAGGAACGGGAGTGAATTTTGATTTTCGATTTCGATGGTGAATTGTATGCGTTTGTGTTGTTTGTTCAGGTGGTTAAGGAATGTGTTTAGCATTTGTCGCCCGTACGGCCAGATCGCAATTTGTCCAGATTCTTGGCAGAGTGCTAAGAATCTGGATGGCACATATTCAACCTACTTAATACTTAGTATCCAGCATACTTTAGGACTTTAAGCAACCTTTAGCTAGTATTGGAAACTATTCCTTACCAATTGGGTGAAATTTATATGTATAACATGTTTTTAATATATATATATATATATATATATATAAACATGTTACTCTCCAGCCCAATGTAATTTTGTAACCAATAGATAATAGGACTCCAGTGTTGATGTAGTCAGGGTTTTTTTTTTTTTTTTTCGCCATAGGTCAGGCGATTAATTGTTGTAACGGTTGGTCAGTAACTTTAGCAAACCATCTAGATTGTAGTGCAGCTTGTTTCTCTGTATATCATTGGTGCACCCAGGGAGAGGGCCAATGGGCCCTGGCCTCCCAAAAAACAAAAAGGAAAAAAACACTAGAAAAATTTCCAAAAATCTTTTCCTAATTAAAATTCATTTATTTTTTAAAATATATGTTGTGTCGTGTCTTCTATTTCTATGCTACTTATGAATTAGCGGCCACATAAGGTGGGAATACCCTTATAACTCTCGGGACTCCTTGTCGCTGTGAACGCAAGGCGAATGAAGTAGTGCTTGGGCGCTACATCCTTTGCCCGAGCCGAGCCAGAGGAGATCACAGGTATCATATATTGGCGATCACTGCTGATGCTCAGTCCTAGCTTGTATGGAGTGCGTAGTGTGTATTCTCAAATCGTCTACTCAACTTGCTCCCCCTCCCCAAAGATTAAATCCTGAGGACGGCACTGCTGTATATAGTGTATATGCTCCAGAAGATGACCTTGATATGAAGGTCGAAATGTCGAGTGTTGATTTTGGTTTATATTAAACTAAAGTTTTACTCAAACACGGTAGTTGTTTGCATAATTTTCCAAAATGTATTCGAATCATCATGTAAGCCTAAAAGAAAGGTACTGGAGAAGTTGGTCAAAAGCAAAATACAGGAATGGGTAGACAGAAATGGGATATTATATGGTAGGTGCAACATGGTTTTGTGAAAGGTAGGTCATGCCTCAGTAACTTGCTCACATTTTATAATACAGTGACAACTGAGTTGGAAAAAGGTAATGGGTTTACAGTGATACTGCTGGACTTTGCAAAGGCTTCGGATAGGAACTTGGAAAGTTTGCTGAGATAGAAAGTTTTTAATAAATACAGGAAGGTGTCCTCTGAGACCTAGGTTATAGGAGGTCTTTTAATAAGCCATATATTCTGGCTGTGTCATAAGCTTTTTTTCATGTCAAAGAAACTGAAACCAGATGTTCTTTCTTCAGGAATGCATCTCTTATATAAGTTTCTAAACAAACCAAATGGTCTAAAGTTGAACAGTGTATACAGAAATCACATTATGTATGGGAGACAAGATTTGTTGCTTTCTAAATACCAGAGAAGTCTTGCATTAACCATTTTTTCTAGTATCTTACAAAGACAGCTGATCAGAGTAATAGGTCAATAATTATTTGCTTGTGTTGGATCCTTTCCTGTTTTGGGGATAGCAATGACAACTGGCTTATGCCAAGAATCCAGAAACTCTTCCTCTGCAAGTTCTCTTGCATATTAAGAGAAGGTCTATAGAAGATCATGGTAAATGTTTTATCATTTCATAATGGATGTCATCAGGCCCTACTAAACTTGGGTGAGACAATAGAAGAGCTCTTTTTAGTTCCTCCTTAACAAATGGCTCAAGCCCATTGATAAAAAAATTTAGAAAAATTTGTTTCTCTTGCTGCTCATTCAGTATTAAAAATTCTGGAGAATATGAAACTATTGCTGAGATTCTAGCAAACTTTTCTTCCAAAGCATCTGCAATAGTTTTAGGATCAGCAATAACATTTCCATTATGGTCTAAGGTAGACAAACTGTGGGTTCTATATCTACCTTTCATTTTCTAGATTTTATCCCATACAATTTTTGGACTAGTCATTTGATTAACTGATGTGGTAAATTGGATCCATGATTGTTTTTGACTCTGATGTCTCACATAACACGCTTTGGCCTGAGCACACTTAAAAGCTATTAAGTTTGATGTGGTGGGCATCTGTAAAACTCTATGTAGCTTAGAAATACCAAATCGCTTTACATCCATTTTTACTAAGGTCAAGTCTCATGAAACTGTTACAAAAATAACCTTGTTTGTCTCTTTGTATTTTAATATTAAATATTAATGTAAATAACCCTATGGGAATTGATTGTATTTACTGTTTTAATTAAAGTTTCTAGAATGTCAAAAACAAAGGCAATGCTTTGCCATCGGAACTTTGTATAATAGCTATGTATAAGAGCACAAGAAAGTTGTTTACGATTAAATGTGTGAAAAAGTTGTTTGCAAGCTCTGCACATGAACACCTTCAAAGCTAGTATCAAAGAGATCCGCTAGTTTCAGAGAAGTTTCCGCTGCCTGACAAGACAAGGAAAAAAGAGTACACGGAGGAGAAGAAAGAATGGACAGGCCTTAACAAAGAGATCAAGGAGAATTGCCAATTTCTTCGGGGTTTACAACCTTTGGTGCAAAGTCCCAAGAAGGCAAAAATAAAAGGGGACTGAGACGAACATCAGGAGGAGAGTCCAGGTCCAGTTGCTGACAGAGGGGAAGCGAGGTCCAGTTGCTGACAGAGGGGAGGCGAGATCCAGTTGCCAACAGAGCAGAGGCAAGGTCCAGTTACCGAAGCAGGAGAGGCAAAGCACTGTTACTGAAGAGAGCCAGAGGCAGTCGGGGGAGAACCAGAAGCAGTCAGACCCAGAGGACCAGACTTTACGGCGAACTCATGCCAGAGGAAAAAAATGGGAAAACAGCCAATGTAAATAAGCCAAGTGCCGTCTGATGTCCTAGTGCTGCGAGAAGTCAACCGAAGCCAAAAGCTGCAGAGCGATCTTCAAGCCTGTATGCTGAAACTTCTTGCCTGAGCTTTTGAGTACCAGGAAGATTGCAGTCCAAGACCTACCAAATATTCTGACAAAGCGATCCCTGAAACAAGACTCTCTGGATGGAAACCTAAGGCCTGAGATGAAAGGAAAACCATAGAGACTTTGATGCAGGACTTTTGGAAGGTGTCGTGACAAAGAGCCTCTGTAAGTATGTTACATCCTTTTATGTACATTCTTTTTGTAATCTAGGAGATATGTCATTATTATTATTATTATATTATTATACACCTCCAGGGAGTCCAAAGACTCATCGAGGGAGAGTGTGCCAACAGCATCGAACAATTGGGCCCCTTCCAACTACTAACTGTGCTCAAACTTTCTTAACTTTTTAAGAGAGTCCTCTGATTTGTTGTTAACTGGAATATAAATTGTAAGATGACTTGCCATAGCTAGCTAATCTCTTTATGAGTAAATTAGTCTCGGCAATTTGATTTTCTTAAGTAGAGGAGTAACAGAGTAATTATATTGTATAGTCATTTAATATTGAAAAAGGGAAAGTTTGTTTCTTTATACCAAAAGTATAAGGATGGGTAGAGAGAGAGTAACCTCCCTATCGCTTATTTAATGTACTTTGTTTTTATTGTAAATAAACGTGTTTTAAGTATATGTCAGTAGAGTGCCGCCTGATTGTTTATTTTACAATGCACTGTTCCCAAATAAAAGCGAACTTAAGAGCAGGAGACCAAGTAAGGTAGCCTAAGCGTTATAGTTAAGTGCAAATAGACCATGACTGTTTGTGAAAAGTTTTACTGAAGGAATTTGTGTTAGAGAAAGAGAGAGAGAAATCAATCAGCCATATTACTGAGTTTTATGCCAATTAAAAGATACTGGTGGTGCAGTCTTATCAAATAAATTTTCTAGTATCCATAGGCATAACACTCGTAGTGCAAAAGGTAAATAAACTAAGTATGCAATAGTAAGAAGGAATGGTGAGAATAAGAAAGGAATATAAAAAAATTAATAATTATGGTGGCTTATAAATAGCAAGTAATAGTGCAAAGTTTACACATCTACAAAATATACCCCATGCTCTGTGTTAATCTTTTTTAGCTTCCTGATATTCTGAGTTCCACCAAGGCTTCTCGATGAAGGTTGTTGCTGCCTAGGCAGTGCACTCTGTTATATATTTTACTGCTTCATTGATATGTAATTAACTGATGGTACCAGCATTAATTTTTGCAAGATGAGAAAAAGTTTTCCAGTCAGCCTGGTCCATTTTCCATATCAACATCTGTGAGGGTGAACACAGTTCCTGTGAAGATATTGTGTAAAGAACAGGAAAGTGATCACTTCCATATATATATATATATATGTTCTCTTCATTGTTTCATGTGAGCAGTGGAAGAATGGAAGGGGAACAGATTTTAAGATCAATTGCAGAATATGAGCAGGTAGGGATATGGAAGAAAGTATTGAGTCTATTATTCAAAAGGGAGAGGTCATTATTATCAAGGATTCTTTCAATGATTAGTATTGGTGCTACCCCACACAGTATTGTGACCATTAAAGTCGCCCATCAAAAGTACTGGTTCAGGCAGTTGCAAGATAAGGTTATCAAGATCAGTTTCATTTAACTCAGCAGTCAGTAGTAAATAAATTGAACATACTGTAATAAGAAATCCCATGGAGAGGCAAATCGCTACTGCTTCCAGAGCAGTATTAAGTTGGACATGTTGGAAAGGAATATGACTGCCCAATAGCTGCTCCTCCATGAGCAAGACCACCTCCAGTCTTGTTCTTGCGTTCAACAGTGAAATTCCTAAAGGTAGGATCCTCACTGGGTCTTAAATGCATTTCCTCTAGACAGAAAAAGAAAGGTTTGTGTTTCTGCATCAAAATCTTGATATCATCAATATTCTGGCAAAACCCACGACAGTTCCATTGTAAAAATTTTCCTATTGTTTTGGCTTTATAGACTTGTCTGTTTTTTTGGGAGGTTGAGGGCTTATCTTTGTCAGGTTTATATTTATCAATTGTTTTTGGTAAGTATGGATAGCCAGTGTCCATCTCTTTCTCTGGTAAAGTATTCAATTTGTCTGATGTGTTAGGATCAGTTGGCAAGTTTAATTAACTTTCAGTGGATACCAAAGTATCCATTTTTTTTCTGTGGGTATGTCTGGTGGTTTATCACTTAAAGATATCATATCTTTAAGTGATATGATATCTTTGCTATAATTTTTTTGACAAGTGGGTTCTCATCGAATGGGGCCATTTTTGGAGTTGTCTCTGACGTAAGGCCATAGATCATGTGACCGATGCACTTATCAGAGAAGCATTCATGATCATAAAGTTCAGGTGAAGACTTGAAGAAGTTGTTGTGGCAGATAAAAGATAATAGTGTTGTTGGAAAAGTCGTTCTTGCATTGCACAGATATGAAAATAGTGAAGTGAGAAGAGCAGAGGTAATGAATAGTAAGATGACTGAATTGTGTGAGGCAAAGATGTTCCAGTTGTAAATCTATAGAGTGAATTTGAAGGAAAGTTGGAATTGTTTAAAGTTGATAGATTGCATTTGAATGATTTGATGTTGGCCATTTAGTAAGGCTATTGTTCTCTGAATAGGCACAGTCAGTAGTACAACTAAACGGATTATACGACAGTAGGAAGATGGATATGAGGTTAAAGATGTGGGTGCAGTAGCACAAGGTGATGGAATGCATAAAGGTGAAGATGAGACAGGTAGGAATGGAAATCTGAGTCAGGATCAGGGAAACAGGAGTGGACAGACTGAAAAGAGAGAGAGAGAGAGAGATGTGGTATAGCAGCTAGGATAGAGAATGTTGGTGCTGGTAGAATGGCCTCAAAGATTGTCATGTTTGTACACAAATGTAAGGAGTATTTGAAACAAGAGAGCTGAATTTGTTGCAGTGATTGAGTTGGTATGCCCAAAGATAATTGGAATAAGTGAAACTTGGTTGTCTGAGGAGGATGTGATGTCAGGAATAGAATTAGAAGGATATGTAGTTTTCCAGAAGGATAGGAATGTGAAAAAAGGAGATGGGGGAGTGCTGTTAATGATTGCAGGATAACTGTGTCCACAAAATGTGGAAGTTGATAGTGCATGCACAGATTCTGAATCTGTGTGGAGTGAAGTTGAAAGTAACAGGATTCTGATACGATGCTATTATCCGCCATGGAATGTAGAAAATACTGATTGTGAAATGTTTAGGCAAATTGGTTGGACATGTAAAAAGAAGGTGATCCTGATGGGAGATATACAATGAATATGGGAATTCATGGAAGGAGAAGATAGTATATGGTATCAAGGAGAGTGAGTTTTTTGAATATCTAAGAGATAAATATCTTAAGCAGCATGTGATTGAAGCAACTAGAGGCTTTAATGTTTTGGATTTAGTGATAACTTCACAAGATGTATATGTTAATGAGGTATTAACAATGCCACCAGTTGGTAAGAGTAATCATAAGGTACTAGTTTGGAAAGTGGTGATGTATAAAGCAGGTGATTGTGGGAATTTCTGTAGTCAGTTAGCATCAGTACATTGGGTAGACGAGCTGAGCGGAAAGATGTTGACAGTGCATGGAAATTCACAAGGCAAGATCTGACACAGGTAATGTATAACTGAATACCAAGAGTTAAGCAAATAAATATAGCAGGAGTGAAATCAAGAAGCTGTGTTGGAAAAGAAAATGCTATGGAGGAGGTACAAGACAGTTAGTGGTGATCAGATCCATGAAGAATATAAGATGAAGGCTAGGAAGATGACAAGCATGGTAATGAAAGAAAAAGTGCAGTATGAGAGAAGACTGGCTGGTCAGGCCAAGGTTAACTCAAGGGAATTTTTCTGCGATATGGCAAGCAAGAGAAAGAATAATTATGGCAGGTTGACAGTGTTGATTAGTCATGACAGTAGAATGACAGTGCTAAGGATATAGTGTAATTATATAACGAACACTTCATCAGTGTTCATTAAATAATTCACAGTGGTCAATGATGCTGTGCAACATCTAGATGGGAGGGCAAGTATTAGGAGAATTGAAAGAGAAAGAATCAGAGGTGTATTTGGTTTTAATCAAGTTTGATGTTAATAAAGCTGTAGAAATGGATGACATATCACCACATATTCTTAAGGAATATGCGCAACAGTTTGCTATGCCCTTGACTTGGTTGTTTAATGAGTCTTGCAGTGGGTAGGTTTCCTAAGGAGTGGAAAGAAGGCAAAATAGTACCACTCCAAAAGCATGGTTCTAGGACAGAAGTTTCCAGTTATAGACCAGTCTGTATAACTGCTCAGGTGTAGTCATGGTGTTGGAGAGATTGGTTTGGAATAGAATACAGAATTGGGTTGATGAGCATAGCATTCTTTATCATAGCATGGATTTGTAAAGGGTAGGTCTTGTTTTAACATTTACTTGCATTCTATGATAAGGTAACAAGTGTGTTAAATAAGGGAGAATTGTATACAGTGATATTCTTAGATTTTGCAAAAGCATTTGATAGATTATCACATGATAAGTTGGTGTACAAGCTGCAGAAGATGGAAATAGATAGTGCATTGGTTAGATGGATTGAAGATTTGCTCTCTGAATGATACCAGCAAGTTGTGTATGATGGAGCAGTGGCTCAGAAAAGGAAGGTAACCAGTAGCATGCCTCAGGATTCTGTTCTTGAGCCCCTATTGTTTAACTTATTTGTTAATGATATTTCATATGGATTGACTGAAGATCTTAAAATGTTTGCTGATGATGCAAATTTAGGTAGAATTATCAGAAGTAGTGCTGATGTTAATTCTCTACAGGAAGATTTGAATAGTCTTTTAGCTTGGACAAATAAGTGGGGTTGCAGCTTTAATATTAATAAATGCAAGGTGTTGCATTTTGGATTGCAGAAATAGAAGGCTATATACTATATTGACAGTGGCATATTGCAAGAAGTGGATGAGATTCAAGATTTGGGAGTGATGGTTGACAATAGACTGAAGTTTAGAGGTCATGTTGCAAGTGTTGCAAAGAGTGCACATAGTAGTGCTGCTATGATAAGAACTACTCCAACATGTAGGGATAAGGAAGTGGTGTGCAGGGGCGTGCTGGCCATATTTGCAATGTGTGCAACACATACAGGTGCCAGGATAGTAAAGGTGCCAAAGAGGAGGAAATACTTTAAAAAAAACGTTTTTTAAAGTGATTTTTTTATTGGAGGGGGGGGGGGAATAGGGGCACCAACTAAAGTTTTGCACACAGGCCCTGGACACTACTGGTGTGCTACTGGGTATAGGGGTGCCAAATAAAGTTTTGCACACAGGCGCCAGACACTACTGGCACGCCCCTGTGGTTGTGCTACTATATAAACACTTGTCAGACCACATATGGATTATTGTGCTGAGAGGGTTCAGAGACAAATGACTAAGACAATATCAGGACTTTGGAATGCTGGCTATAGAGAGGGGTTGAGAAAATGTGGCATACAGAGTTTGGTGGATAGGAAGAAAAGAGGTAAAAAATATACAAACATTCATGTTAGTGAGAGGATTTTATTGGATTAATCCAGAAGACGAGAGAGGAAAAACCAGAGGCCATCCCTGGAAGTTATGTAAGAGTGTGAGAAGAGGGGTGTGCCGACTCCATGGAGTGTGTAATAATAACAATAATAAATAAATAAAATATTCAGAGTGCATAACAAAGTTGAATAGTTGCACTATATCCTGTGGAAAGGCTTCTGAAAGTAGATGTAGTGTATCCTCAAGAGGAATATTTTGCATAACCTCAACCAAGAATCTGAGATTCTTGCTTGAGGTTGTGCAAAAGAAAATGCAGAGAGGAAAAATTGTGTGTGTTGCCCAGATATGATAGTGACAAGCTGAGTGGAAGAGCAGTAATACTGAATAGCATCTGGAGAGATTGCTATTTTCTGAATGAGTCAGTGTGTCAATGCAGGGAAACTAGAATTCCCAGGGTGGATGGTAGTAGGGGATGGCCTCTTGTGAGAATGGGTGCTTGGGGGAAAGGGGATGACATCAGGTAACAGTGGGGTCGAGAGGGGGATAATGATAGGTATAGAAACAGTGACATTTTTATGCTTTGTACTAATGCCAGGAGTATCTGAAATAAAGGAGATGAATTGGTGGCGCTGATAGCATCAGCCTGGCCAAAGATTATTGGAATCTCTGAGACATGTTTGATGGAGGATGATATAATAACAGGAATTGAAGTAGCAGGGTACAGCATTTTTCGGCAGGATAAGAAAGGAAAACGTGGTGGTGGTGGAGTACTGCTTATGATAAGTGATGACTTTTGTCCTCTAAGAGTGGAGGCTTTGGAAGGCAGTGACGCTAATGGTTTTGAAAGCATATGGTGTGAGGCAGAAGTGGCCAAGACAGAATATTCAGTGGGGTGTTGCTACAAACCAGGGAGCACAGAGGATGGGGGAGAGCAAGAGATGTTTAGGCAGTTGAGCTTGGCAAGTGCAAGAAGAATGATTGTTATGGGAGATTTTAACTACAGCTGGGAAGAGGAAAATGCATGTAATAATAAAGGGGATGGAATTTCTAGAATTCTTGAGTCACAAATGTCTTAGGCAACATGTAATAGAGGGAACATGAGGTTCAAGAGTTTTGGATTTGGTCATAGCATCAGAAGAGCTGATAATAAGTGAGATGACATCTCTCCCACCAGTTGGAGAGAGTGACCATGTGGTTTTGACTTGGAAGATGAATAGACATGCAGGTGTATCAAAGAAAAGGGAATGTATGTGGAATTATAAGGCAGGTGATTATAATAGTCTTAGTATCAACTAGGGGCAGTTCCATGGAGGGCAGAATTGGAAGGCCAGGATATCATTAGTGCTTGGGAAATTGTGAAGGAATATTTGTTAGCAGCAATAGTAAGCTGTATTCCACGAGTGAAGAAGCAGACATAATTTGGTGTAAAGTGGATGACAAACAATATCAAACAGGAATTGCAGTTGAAAAAGAGATTATGGAAGAGATATAAGGAGAGGGGTGGAGGGCAGATACACGAAAAATATAAGATGCAGGCCAGGAGAGTGACCAGTATGGTGAGGAAGGCAAAACTGGAATATGAGATGAGATTGGCACTAAGATCCAAAGAAAATCCTAGGGAATTTTTTAGTTATGTTGCCAGTAGGAGGAGAAATGATTGTGGAAGAATGATATTGTGGGGTAAAAAATGGGAATAGAGTGACTGATGCAGAGGACATAGTGGAGTTGTTCAATGAGCACTTTATTGGAGTATTTCATCCTGGAGAAGATTTTAATACTAGAGGAATAGGGCAGGTTCAGAGTTTAGAGGTGCAAGAGGAGAGTGTGTTCCAAATACTGAGTACTATGGATGTCAGTAAAGCTGTGGGAATGGACGGTGTTTCACCACGAGTTTTGAAAGAATGTGCTAAAGAACTGACAGCTCCATTGACCTGGCTATTCAATAAAAGTTTGGCTGCAGGAAAGGTACCCAAGGAATGGAAGGTAGGTAAGATAGTGCCACTGCACAAAGGTTGTAGCAGACTGGAAGTGTCTAATTATAGACCAGTTTGAGTGTCATCAGTAGTTGTTAAGGTCTTCGAGAAATTAGTGAGGGACTATATACAGCGTTGAGCAGATGAGGGTAATGTTATCTGTGAGAATCAACATGGATTTGTTAAGGAGAACTCTTGCTTTAGTAATATGATTGACTTTTATAATAAAGTGACAAGAGCAGCTGATGAGGGAAAGGCATATACTGCCATTTTTTTTTATATTTTGCAAAGGCGTTTGACAGGGTGCCACGTGATAAGCTGATATTTAAGTTGCAGCACCTGGGTTTAAATGTCAGATTAGTCAAATGGATTCAGGATTGGCTGTCTGATAGGTATCAGAAATTTGTGTATGTGGAGCAATATCAAGGAAGCAGAAGGTTACAAGTGAGGTTTCAACTGGCAGTGGCGTAGCTAGAGGGGGTGCGGAGGGGCTGGTCGGCCCCAGGCGGCACTTTGAACTTTTGCAGTTAATTCTAAAATACAGTCTCGAGAACTCAGTTCCAAATATTATAATACTACTGCGAATTTTCCTCACAATTGTTGTAAGTGTTGCTAATTATAAGAGGAGTTTTTCTAAATAAAATTGATTAATAATTACCTATATTACTATGAAATAGACTTCGCCAATGTCATCGATAAATTTGCTAACAGAAAAGCAAGAAAAAGAACATTTTAGAATGTTAAAATTAAGGTTTTACTTCAAAAATAAACATAGTGTTTTAATTTATTTCCCTATACGTGGTTTGACTTTTTGAGTAATTTTGGTGTGTACTGAGAGGGAAGGCAACAGCTCTTGCTATGCTACTGAGTATTGGGACCTGTATTGTTCAACCTTTTTATCAATGACATTGTCAATGGATTGCAAGGAGATATTCAGTTGTTTGCAGGTGATGTGAAGCTAGGAAGGGTTATCAGTAAAAGTGTAGATGTTGCAGCCCTGCAAGAGGATTTGAATAAACTAGACAGATGGGTAAATTAATGGGGGGAGGGGTTTAATGCAGCAAAATGTAGTCTTGAAGTTTGGGATCCATCGATAGGAGGATGCATATTTGATTGGAGGAGCTATACTGGAGGAAATAGGAGAGACAATAGATCTGGGGGGTGATTATTGATAGAAAACTGAAATTCAGGGAGCATATTGCAAAGGTGGTGAAGGTAACCCAGAGGATTGCTGCAATACTGAGAAGGACGCTGACCTGCAGAGATAAAAGAGTTATCATTCCATTGTATAAGACCTGATCAGACCACACTTAGACCATTGTTCTCAAATTTGGTCCCCAGGATTTGATGGGGATAAATTTACTTCAAAAATAAACATAGTGTTTTAATTTATTTCCCTATACGTGGTTTGACTTTTTGAGTAATTTTGGTGTGTACTGAGAGGGGTACAAAAAAAGGGTACAAAGGCAGATAACAAAGATGGTTTCAGGACTGTACAATATGTTATGAGGATCGGCTGAGGGAATGTGGACTGCAGAGTTTGGTGGATAGAAGGAGAAGTGATATGATCAAGACTTTTAAACTGTTGAGAAGCAGTCACAGGGTGGACATTGGGGAGTTCATTTACTTGGTGGAACAGTGGGAAGGAGTGTTGACAAGGGACGACCATTCCTGGAAATTACTAAAGGAAGCTGTGAGCAAGAGGGTGAGGAGTGGTTTCTTTCCATGGAGGTTGGTTGAACCGTGGAATGCATTGACTGAGAAAGAGAGAGAGAGAGTGGTGAGAGCAAGAATGGTCATTGAGTTCAAGGAGTGGTATATTAAACTTTATGTTTCCTAAGAACAACCTCCCACGATGAGTCTTTTGACTCCATGGAAGCCTGGAGAATAATAATAATACAGCAGTCCCTCGATTAGTCCGCCTAATGCGTTCTTTAAAACAGGCGCATTAATCGAAAACGCACTAATCGAATATAATATAATATAACCTATGGGAAAATGTATAATTCGTTCCTCATATTTCTTTTTTGACTCTTAATTTTTTTTATAAAAGAATTAGGGTATGTCTCAGTGCCTAGTTAAAGGAAAACCATAAAGCTGAAAGACAATAAAATATATTCAGAATAAAAATTTATTATTCTGCTTCTTAACAAAGAATTGAGCTAACGTAGTTTGGCAGGCATTCTGTTGCTTTTTTTTCATACAACTGACAGTATGACCCTATTGCCTCTTCTGCAAATTTTACTGTTCTCTCTTCACCAGGGTCAGTTTCTAAGCATTGCTGCTTAAAAACTTCGATTGCACGAAAACTATTTTCAAATTGTTTCTGTGAAACCTCTTTGGGCTTGTGGTTAAATTTTCTTCATATTCTTCAGGATCTTCCCGCTGTGTATCTAAATTTAGCAGGTCAGAATCACTCAACTTCTCAGAATGAGTAATTAGCTTAGATTCATTTGAAAAGCCTCTAAAATCATTTGCACAATATGGAAGAATGTGCTTCCAAACGGCTCGCATATTGCTAGCAGTAATTTTATTCGACTTTGCGACTTGATAACCAGGCTGAGATTTCTCTGATTTGGCTAGAAAAGTCTTGGAAGGCATTCACTTAAAAAAAAAGGCCAGTTTCATCGACATTAAATATTTGTTGAACACAATAGTCCCCTTCATACACAATTTTCTTCAAAATCTCTGGATATCTCCTTATCTGCACTTATAGCTTCTCCTATGCTTAGAACATTATGTAGGCTATTTCTCTTTTTGAAACGCTCAAATTACCCAGCACTAACATGGAATTCTTCTTTTCCATCATTGATAGCCCTTTCTTTCCAGGTTACAAAGAGACAATGCTTTTGATTTAATAAGGTGAGATTTTTGGTTACAATCTTCAATCCATGTAAAAAGAAGTCCCTCTAATTCAATCATTATAATGCTTTGATTTCGAGTGCATGCATGATGAACTTGAAGCAGCCTTTCATTTCTCTTTGTATTCATCAGTTGATTCACCCATTTTTGTGTTCTTGTCCTATCTTTGCTCTTTACTCGCCTTGTTTATTTTTCTTTATTATTTCAAGTTTTTCTTCCAATCAGATTACTTTTCGAATCATTTTCACACTTCTATTTTTTGCTCACTAATTCTTTTACTCATGATTAAAATAATTTAAAATAAAAAAGTAGGAAAACAATTGCACGATATATGATTAGCAAAATGCTATGTAAAGCAGACGACATAAATTTTCCCGGTAAATTTGGAACATAGTGTACATGGGAATAGTGTAGTATGCCATTAAAAAACTTGTATAAAAAATGTATACATCGAAAATTTTTTAAATCTGTAACATTTATTTTTAAGATGTATATAGGTGCACTAATCGAATTTGGGTATCGGAAAAAAATGACGCACTAATTGGGGGCGCATTAATTGAGGGATTGCTGTAATAATATATCAAAGTTAACCATTATATCATGGGTTATAGGGAAACATTTTTTACTTTATCTAGAAAACTGGAAGAATTTTCAATAAATGAGCATGAGTTGCCAATTTAAGCTTTCAATAGGTGTGCTAAAAATTTGGCTGTTCAATAATAGGTGAATCTATACAGTCCACAATTGGATGAAGAGGAATATCTTTGTTGTGTATCTTGGGTACACCATAAAACCTTGGGGTTCTCATCTAGTAAGGAGTTGAGTTGTCTGTTTGTGAGATTATAATACAATTTTTGATATGTTGTTCAATTCCTTAATAAAAGAGCAACTTTTCTTTTATAATTAGCCTATTGAAAGCTCAGATTGGCAACTCACACTCATTTATTAAAAATTCTTCCGATTTTCTAGATAAAGTAAAAAATGTTTGACTACAACTCACTGATATAATTGTTAGCTGTGATATAGAATCACTCTTCACAAATTTTCCTCTTGAGGATACACTGCATCTACTTTCAGAAGCATATCCACAGAATATAGTGAAACTATCCGATTTTGTTATGAACTCTGGATATTTTATTTGCCAGAAAGTTGAAGGAAGTGCACTCTCCTCTATGCCTGCTAACTTTGAATTAGATCATTTAGAAGACATCCTTTTCCTCATCCATACACCCTCAGGCCTTCATTTTGGATTTGTTACTTAGACAATGTTTTTTCTATCTGGCCCAATAATGAAGACACACTGCCTACTTTTTTTATCAAAAATAAACAACCTACATCACCATACAACCTACGTATTAAATTTACTATGGAAATAGAAGAAAACAACAAATTGTCCTTTTTAGATATTCTATTCCTTTGTACACTATCAGGTGAATTAATTGTAGTTTATCAAAAGCCTACTTCCACTGGCTGCTACATTCAACATCAATCCATCACAGAAGACTGGAATTATTATTGTTATATCACACCTCCAGGGAGTCCAAAGACTCATTAAGGGATGGCATCAACAATACAGCTCTTCATCTCACTACTCCACTGACCTTCATCATCTAACACCAACGCCATCTACTGCTGACTACCACCACTAGTGCTTTCACAGACAATCACAAACATCCATGCCCATGACGGGATTCAAACCCGCAGCCTTTTGGCTGGAGAGCAGATAACCCAACCAAGCCGGCCAAATATTATAAAAACTTTATTGCGCTGTGCTCTTACTCATACTATTTGTTCTACATCTCAACTACAGCAAGAACTCTTTAACATCAAATGATATATGAAACTCAATGGCTTCTCAGAAAGGACCATCCAACATCTTGTTAATTCCTATAATGCTAGCTCAAAATAACTAAGAAACAGTACGTTGAGTTCCAATTCCTTACATTTCTGGCATCTTGGAGCCCATTTCCAGAATTTTTAAGAAATACAATTTAGTGGCTACTTTTCTTCCTATCAACAAATTATCAGCATGGTTTCTATCATCTAAAGATAAGGATGAGCTCTAGCTCATCCTGATGTCTACCAAGTTTCCTTGTGACTGTCATCATTCTTATTTTGGACAAACTGGATGCTCCGTGGAAAAGAGAATACAGTAACACCAATCTTGCAATAGTAAATCTGGTTTGGTATAGCATGGAATAGATACAGACCACAATATCCTGTAATCTGAAACAAGCTTACTTCACTGATGTCGGTATAAATTTGAACATTTGCTTAAAGAAAGTGCTGAGGCTTTACTTCACAGTCCGAACTTAAATCAGAACGACTCTCTCCCGCTACCTAAAATATTTGGAAAGTCTTATTCTAGTCACACATCAATAATTTTATAGAGCTAATGAATCATCAATATTGCAATATTTCCCTCAGTTATACCACTGCATTGTTTTATGTATAACATCGTGCAGCTCTTACTTTTTCAAGTCATCTATTGTTCGTGGCCTATTTTGTAATTAACTGTTGTCACCACTGAAGATTGCCTGTAATCTTCAGGCAGAAATATATGGCCTTAGATAAATTGTATTACTTATCCCTTATGTTTTTTTGTGTTAACTCAAAAAAACCTCTGATGGAATAAGTATCTCTTAAACAACTATTATTATTCAGGATTTCATGGAATTATAGGACTCTAAGACCAACCTCCTATAATGAGTAGAGTGACTCCATGGTGATTCTGAATTTAATACTAAACACAATTATAATTAAATTCTATTATAAAAGCAACCAGATTATATGAAAACAGTAGTTTTCCTTAACAAATATCCATGCTAGCCCGCATAAATGATATTCCTTTCATCACTCTAATTCTGTGGAGTGATGAGAGGAACTTACCAATTGTTCCAAAATGTTAACGGCCACAAAAGAAATACAAACTGGTTTATATTTTCATTTAATTTCTGGCATGGAAACCACATGTAATAAACAATATAACTCAACAAGTTTCATAAGTCATTGGTCTTACATCATCAGGGATACACACACAACAGATGTTATAAGAACTTCAACACTAGAACATATAAACAGAGTGACCAAAAAAAAAAAAGCATATCAATCAATGTACAAGCATTTCAACAATGCTAGTTATTGCTGTCACATTGTGTAGCACAAAGCATTCCCAGTTCTTTGGTCGTTAGAGTTTTGATGAATGCAAGCCAAGCTTGGTGCAGAATTAAACCTTGGTTTTTTATTCTACTGTGTGGGAGATATGGAGCATTATATTTTCATATAAAACAGTTATCAATATACAGCATTTCTGTTTTTTGTCAGACTACTTGGTTCCTGTATATGTTGTTGGAAGGCTAATCCTGATCTGTGCTTTCTTTTTTTTTTTTTTCCTCATTGTTCTTTACAGGTTCAGGTATGTATATTTCTCCAGGCCATCCTGTCTGGCCCACATAGCAAATACCACAAGAGCAATGAATTTTGTATATACCTGGTTTCTTTATGGGAGGATGTGGTTTTGTGGGATGTAAGAACCTGAACTGGAAGATCACAGAAAATTAACATTCCTTGACATCCTTCTGGAATTATCTGAAGAAAAAGAAAAGATTGATAATTTTCACCGGACTTGTTTTTATTATTATTATTTATTATTATTATTAAACAAGACCTCATGGAGTCAAAGACTCATCTAGGAGGTCCTTTTATCTCACACACATCTCATCATACCGGGTCTTAAACACATTCAAACTCCTTGCAGACACCACACTCCACTATTCTCTGTAGAACTTCTCCACCATTGATCCTATAACAACCCCTTACCAACTTGTAGGTCTCTATCATATCTCCCCTCTTCCTTCTCTCCACTAGACTCTGCAAATTACGTCTTTTCAATCTTTCCTCATACTCGACATTCCAGAGGTCAGAAACTACCTTAGTTAGTCGCCTTTGGACCCTTTCCAACATCTCTTCATCCTTCTGAAAACCAGGTGACCAAATCTGGGCACAATAGTCCATGTGTGGCCTAATCAAAGTCTTATACAATGGAACAAGAATCTCCTTACTTCTACACGTCAGTGTCCTCCTCATCATTCCTAGAAGTCTTTGTGTTGTCTTCACAATTTTGGCAATGTGTCCCCTAAATTTTAGATCCTTATCCACTATCACTCCCAGATCTCTTATTTCCTCTACTTCCAACAATATATTCTCACCAAGCATAAATTCTGCATCCCATCTTTGTTTTCCAAATTTTAAAACCTTACATTTTGCAACATTGAACTCACATCCCCATTTGCTTGCCCAACCACTCAATTTATTCAAGTCTTCTTGCAAGGCCACAACATCTTCACTACTCTTTATGGTTCGTCCCAACTTTGCATCATCTGCAAACAACTGAATATCTCCATCCAAATCTTTGCCAATATCATTAATATACAAGTTAAATAGTAATGGCCCTAAAACAGATCCCTGAGGCACTCCACTAGTGACTTTCCTTTTCCTGGATATTGCACCCCCATACACAACTTGTTGATACCTATCAGATAGCCAGTCTCCAATCCAATGCACTAATCTAATATCCAACCCCATCTGCTCTAGTTTGACTGTCAACTTATCATGAGGTACTCTATCAAAAGCTTTTGCAAAATCCAAGTATATTACTGTGTATCCTTCTCCTCTGTCCAAGGAAGCAGTCACTTTATTGTAATAAGTAAGTAGATTACTAAAACACGACCTCCCTTTAGCAAATCCATGCTGTCCATCAAAGATTATACCATTGTTGTCAACCCAACTCTGGATCCTAGTTCTCACAAGCTTCTCCAACAACTTAACCACAACACCTGACACACAGATAGGCCTATAGTTTGATGCTTGAGTTCGATCACCTCCTTTATGAAGTGGCACAATCTTGCCCTCCTTCCACTCTTTAGGGACTTGACCAAGTGCAAGACTCGTATTAAAAAAATATGTCAAGGAAGGTGTCAACTCTCTGGCACATTCCTTCAGAATACGCGGTGATATATTATCAAGTCCCACAGCCTTATTTACATCTAGTTTACTCAACTCCCCAAACACCTCTTGCTCACTTACAGTCAGTCTCTCCTCCCCATCATCAACTGCTCTTAATCTCTCCATGAAGTCACATTCACAAGATTGAAAGATCTTTATGAACTGCTCATTAAGTATCTCCACCACACATTCTGCAACAGCTGTCTTTATACCATTTCCTCCAATCAATGTCATCCTTCCATAATCATTCTTTCTTTTGCTGGCTACATATCGAAAGAACTCCCTAGGATTCTTTTTCGCTTCATTAGCTAACTGCTGTTCATACCTCTCTTTAGCTACTCTCACCAACCAAGTCACCCTCCTTGCCTGGTCTTTGTAGACCTCATGAAATTGGTTACTTCCACTTCTCTTATGCTGCCTCCACAATGCCCTTTTTCTCTGTATTGCATGCTTAATCTCTTTATTCATCCATCTCACACCTACCTTATTTAACCTTCTCACCCATGGTATACATTTAGACATTGCATCCACTAAATATTTTTTGAAAATCCCCCAAGCTGCATTGATCTCTTTTCCAGCTAACTCCTCATTCCATGCTACACCTGCAAGCTGTCTCCTGAGCTCTTCATAATCACCCCCCTTGTAGTTCCACATATACCCTTTTTTCACAGGGGTCCTTGCACTGCTGACAACCAAGTAATCACATCATGGTCACTTTCACCAATTGGTGGATGATTTGATACCTCATTGATAATTAAATCCTCCGATGATATGACCAAATCCAAGACCCTTAATCCTCTTGTGCCCTCTGTTACATACTGTCTGAGGTAGTTATCCCTCAAAAACTCAAGAAACTCATTTTCTTTACTTCCAGTTGCTATCTCTTCATTCCAGTCTATATTGCCATAATTAAAATCACCCATAATGATCACCCTTTTCTTATTCGCTTGGCTTATTTGACTATACATTTCACTATCACCACCATCCACATTACCAGGTCTATAACAACATCCCACCAAGTATTTGATTCTATTCACCTCTATCTCACACCATACTGCCTCAAAACCACTGGCCCCATTTCCCTCTTGCATCTCTACCTTGTATGGACATAACTCTTTCTCTATCATCAATAGCACTCCCCCTCCCTTTTTACCCCTTCTATCCTCGCGAAACACATCATACCTTTCCATCTCTATTCCTGTCAGGATGTCATCCTCATCTAACCATGTCTCACTTATTCCGACAATCTCTGGGTGCACAGACGCAATTAGTGCAACCATTTCATCTGCCTTGTTTCTTATACTTCTAGCATTGGTATACAAACACAACAACTCATTTCTGGATCTACAGCTAGTTCCACTGATACCACTCACTCGATGTGATCTCTCCATGCTGGACTGGGGCCATTTCCCTTTCTGCTTCTTCATTTTAGAACCCTTTGCAATTCCATCTGTTTCCTTTTGATCCCTGATCATCCCATTACTTTCCTGCCTACACACGCTCTCACCTCCTCTTGGAGCATCCACCTTTCTCACGCTGTGTATCCCTGTCCACCCTGAGCCTCCCCGTTTCCCTGCTCCTCTTGCACACCCATTCTCTCATTTTCTATACTCATACCACTCACTTCCCCATTCATTTCCACTCCTTCAATCTCTCCTGTCTTACTCTCCTGCTCTTCCACATCACTCCCCTCTCGATCTGATTCATTCTCTCTATCCACTTTCCAGCAGCAGTCTCTCCAAGCGACTCACACCATAATCACTCAAATGCAGTCCATCGTTCCCATACAGCTCACTTCATCCTTCAAACTCATTCCACACATTAACAAACTGTACTCCCATCTCCCCACACATTTCAGCCAGAATATCATTCATAACCCTTGCTCTCCGCCTCATTTCACCACAATCATACCTAGGCAACACACTGACCACCCTTCCTGTCACACTATTCTCCTTTATCTTTCCAAGCAGTCTCCTGACATTCATTTTGACATGCTCTTTGTTCTCTCTCAAATCATTTGTACCAATTAATACAATTAACTCTTTTGCTCGTTCCTGCCTCATATTCAATGCCTTAATCACTCTACTCATTTTACTGCCTGGAAAACATACCTTGTGCATTTTATCCTCTAGCACACCTTTAATAATGGAGTCGCCATACAACGCCACTCGCTCATCTTTTGTTAACTCTTTCATGCCATCATGATTTATTTTAATAGTTTTGACCTGAATTCTCTTAATTTCATTCCGCATCCATTTCATTTCTTGCTTCATCCAATCCAATTCACCTTCTGAACCTCGCGACACATTCACTCTATCATTATATCTTTCTAACTTTCTAACTCTCGACCCCCTCTTCTCACTTTCCCTCTCATTCATCCTTCTTTGTTTCCATACTTTCGATCCAACATACGTCCAACTTTCACTATCATTCTTCTCACTTTCACTCTCACATATCTTTCTTTGTTTCCGTACTTTCGGACTAACATGTGTCCAACTTTTGCTATCATTCTTCTCACTTTTACTGTCATTCATCTTTTTTTGGTTCAGTACTTTCGTTCCAACATGCGTCCAACTTTCGCCATCAGTCATTCTTTTTTCGCTATCAATCATTCTTTTGATTTTTTTTTTACTTGCGATTTCCGCATCACGCCATTTCTACTTTCATTCGTTCTCTCAATTTCGTTTCTTTCCGCCTCACTTTCGTCCCTTTTAACATCCGTTACGGTTGTCAAATCACTCTTTTTCTTTTTTCCTGATTTTTTAACATTTTTTCGCCTGTCTTTCGCACCATCCTTCTCTTTCATTATACAAAATATCAAACAGCTAGAAGATGCTTACATGCTGCTTCACCCACCATCCATTACAGAAATTAGGCATGTTAAAACATTACAAGCATGTCAAAAAACAGGAATAAAGAACTGTGTTACCTTAGGCATACTGTGGAATATCTAATAAGTTTCATTCAGATACATTGCATTTTTTTTTTTATTATTATTATTAGCTGACTTATGTTAAGTGGTCTGAATAAAAAGAATGGGAAAGAAATGGGGATTAATAAACTTATTATTCTTATCTTTTACCATATCTTTTACAATATGAATAGTGTGGTATATTTTTCTTGCAAAAGAGATCTCAGCTCACATTCCCTTATCCTCAATGATGTACAAATCACCAGACAAAATTAGATCTCTCTGCTTGGACTAATATTTACAATAATAAATTTAGTTTAACCCTTTATCCAAGTGTGAGTCAAACAAAGTTTGCGCCTGAAAATATCTTCAGGACTGGGGTAAGGTAGTACAACACCGGACTCGTAGCAAAGATGGACCAAGCTAACATCACTTCTATCTCAGTATCCCCCATAATGCAAAACATATCTCCTTGCGGATATGTATAATGTTATGCATTAAGGGAAGGGCCACTACCCAGACTAGTTTCAACCTTTACTGAGGTCTCTTCAGTGGGAGCCAGGCCCGGAATTGGAGATACCAGGCAGAAGCAATGGTGAGGTCATCTTTACCAATAGGAGTTGCCAAAAGGTGTGCCATCTTTGTATTAAATTACTCTGATTAAATTACTTTGTTTGCTCATACTTGGATAAAGGATTAAACTAAATTTATTATAGTCTAACCAAGTGAAAAATAAACTTTCAACATCTTTCTCTAAATCCAGAGTAATTTAATAAAAAGGCAGCACACCTTTTGGCAACTCCTATTGGTAAAGATGACCTTGCCATTGCTTCTGCCTGGTATCTCCAATTCTGGGCCTGGCTCCCACTGAAGAGACCTCAATAAAGGTCGAAACTAGTCTGGGTAGTGGCCCTTCCCTTAATGCATAACATTATACATATCTGCAAGGAGATGTGTTTTGCATTATGGGAGATACTGAGATAGGAGTGATGTTAGCCTGGTCCACCTTTGCTACGAGTTGCCCGGTGTTGTACTATCTTACCCAAGTCCTGAAGATATTTTCAGGTGCAAACTTTGTTTGCTCACACTTAGATAAAGGATTAAACTAAATTTATTATAGTCTAACCAAGTGAAAAATAAACTTTCAACTAATATTTACCTCCAGTCTCTCCCAGTACAAACATATCACAATAGTTTCCTCAGCATCCAAAAAGTATTCAGGATGCTATTAAGCTCTAAACTATAACTAATCTGCTCATGTTTGGGGTTAAACACCTAAAACTTCTCTAAAAAATTTTTGATGCTATTCAGAGAGCAATTTGGCTTATTGATGATCCCTCTCTTAAAAATTCAATTCAACCGCTATCTTACCAATGTAATGTCTCAAGCTCTGTGTTTAGGCTACAAGTACCTCAATGGTCATTGCTCACTGAACTGGCAACCATGATTTCTCTATTTTCTGTTGCACCTGTTAATACAAGAGCAGCAGCTTCCCAGCACCTTTTTACTCTGCAACTGCAAATGCACCAAACCTGCTTTTCATCTTTCTCTTATTCCATCTACCCTTGTCCTCTGGAACAGCCTTCTGCAAAAAGTAATTCCAAACTACAACATGCAACTCTTAAAAAAAGTCAAACTTCTGAGTCCTCACTTGCACCCTAGACAAAACAGTGATGTGCTTATAGGTCCTAAGACAAAATAGTGATGTGCTTATAGGTCCTAAGAATCCTCATGTTATGGGATCAATATAAAAAAAACAAAAAATAATTATATATATGAGAAGGCAGTAAATTTGTACAGGTTCTAAATAAGTGGATGTGCTAGCTACTAGTACATCCACTTTTTTTTAATCCTCCTCAAGAGGTCACAAAACCTGCAGCACACAATTGCACACTTATGAGTAAGCAGTTAAGGTTAAAGAAAGAACATGCTGATGCGATTTTTGAACAGACGAAGGTTGGGTTAAAACAATATGAAGAAGGCTGTTTCAAAGAGTGGAATGAAATGGAATAAATGAGAAGGATAAGAATCTGGCTTGGTAAGCTCAAAGCTGAATGGGGAAAGCAGTAAAAAAGATGTAAAAAGTCAGCTTTACATCTTAGAGGGAAATGGAATAAAATACCTATACAAAAACAGGCAGAATCAGAACATAATAAGGGTATATCCATTTCTGGATAGCATGAAACATTTTTGGATGGTGTTTAATGTGCTGAATGCAAAAAAAAAAAAAAAAAAAAAAATGCTCTCTCAGGGCAAACCACCCAAATTCTAAGCCCCCCTCACCGGGAGCAATTTTGGAAGAAATCTAAGAGAGTGAAACTCTACATCCCATGGTAACGGCAATAGCCGATAGTTTAAACTTCACTGGCTACAGCATTGCCATCTGTTACCCTGGATCCAGTGGTATAGCCAGAGTTTTTGCTGTCCCCTCTCAATACACACCAAAAATACTACAAAAGTTTAGTCAAAACGACGTATAGGGAAATAAATTAAAACACTATGTTTATTTTTGAAGTAAAACTTTAATTTCAACATTCTAAAATATTATTTTTCTTGCTTTTCTGTTATCAGAATTGTCGATGACATTGGCAAAGTCTATTTCATAGTAATGCAGGTAATTCTTAATCAATTTTATTTAGAAAACTCCTCTCACAACTAGCAACACTTACAGCAATTGTGAGGAAAATTCACAGTAGTATTACAATATTTGGAACTGAGTTCTCGAGACTGTATTTTAGAATTAACTGCAAAAGTTCAAAAAGATTCAATGTGCCGCCCAGGGCGTACCGTGCCCTCCCCTAGCTACACCTCTGCCTTGATCTCTCGTCTCACAAAACCTACCCACATATCCAATCAGTCTTCAAAGTTTGAATGGGAATTGTGGATATGAACGTGTTGTGCTATTTTTTAAATTGTATGTTTTGAGATTAAATATTTGAAATAGCATCAGGAACAGAAATTGTCATGGCTACAGATTTGCCATTTCTTGCAGATTATGCTAAGAGTGATAGGTCTTCGTGTAGAGGGGTGTCAAAGAAAAACTGGTAAAGATGAACTCAGTCTTGCAACTTTAGTACAATCTCCAATGTTTGATGGGAAGATTACAAAATGGTATCATTTTATGTGCTTCTTTGGGAAACAGAAGGTAAAAACAGTGGGAGATATAGATAAATTTGAGTCTTTGAGATGGGATGACCAGAAGTTTATAAAAGATAAGATTGATGGCAGTAGTTCTGGTGGTGGTGATCCTGACACAGGAAGCTCTGGTAAGGCAGCAAAAGCCAAAAATTCAGATATGGATGATTTTTTTTAACAGAATATCCCCCCCTCTATTTACCATAGCCGGCGAAGGTTGGTCGATTGGTAGAGCCTCTGCTACTAATAGCTCAGTTAAGTAAGTTTGAGCGCGGTTAGTAGTTGGAAGGGGACCAATCGTTCGATGCTGTCGGCACACTCTCCCTCGATGAGTCTTTGGACTCCCTGGAGGTGTCAAAATAACAAAAAAAAAAAAAAAAAAAAAAAAAAAAATAATGTAATTGTTTCTTTATACTGTTGCAGAAGTTAATTTAGTGTTATAATTAAATTCACTTGTCTTTATCTCCACAAAGAGAATTAATGTTATTTAATTCATTTTATGAAATGTTGTTGTCAGAGTAATTTGTAACTTCAGTTTATGTTGTAATGTATTGGCAATATTGCATAATGGCAGCATAAATGAACACGTGGAGTTGGCATTATACATAGTTCAAGTACTGTACTGCACTTTCAGCCAGCAACATTAGATGAGGGAAAGGCATATACTGCAATTTTCTTAGACTTAGCAAAGGCATTTGACAGGGTGCCACATGATAAGCTGATATTTAAGTTGCAGCACATGGGTATGGATGTCAGATTGGTCAACTGGATTCAGGATTGGTCTGATAAGTATCGGAGAGTTGTGTATGGTGGTGCAGTTTCAAGGAGGCAGAGGGTTACAAGTGGGGTCCTACAGGGCTCAGTACTAGGACCTATATTGTTTAACCTTTATATCAATGACATTGCCAGTGGATTGCAAGGGGATATTCAGTTGTTTGCGGATGATGCGAAGCTGGGAAGGATTATTAGTAATAGTGCAGATGTGGTAGCCCTGCAAGAGGATTTGAATAAGCTAGATAGATGGGCAAATGAATGGGGGGTGTTGGTTTAATGCAGCAAAATGTAAGGTCTTGAGGTTTGGGAAACATCGATGGGATGCTGCATACTCAATGGGAGGAGTTATACTGGAGGAAGTAGGAGAGACAAGAGACCTAGAGTTGATGATTGATAGAAACCTGAAATTTAGGGGACATATTGCAAAGGTGGTGAAGGTAACACAGAGGATTGCTGCAATTATGAGAAGGTTAATAGGGAGGTCCCCCCTAAGACTTTGTGTTTCTTAGGGGGGGACCTCCCCTCGATGAGTCTTGACAGACTTTATGTTCTTAGGAAGGACCTCCCACGATAAGTCTTTTGACTCCATGAAGGCCTGAATAATAATAATAATAATAATAATAACAGCAAGTTTGAAGCTGGTGTGTAAAGTACAGAGAGAAAAAGAGAGTACAGAGAGAGAGAGAGGAAGAAACTGATGGCTTGGTAATGTGTGGTTATGATGTAGCCATAGTTGAAAGAGTAAATAATTATAAGAACATATTTAGAGACCAGATTTATCTGCAAGTATGTATTTCTTTCAAATGATGTGCAACCACCAGAAGACAACTTAGAAGAGGGCCTCAAATACTGTTTTGTTATGGGTAATGTGTGGTTACAGATAGCCATTATGAGTAATAAAAAGGTTATAGGAATGTATTTGGAGACCATTGCATTTATCCAAATGCATTGATTTCTTTCAAACAGTGTAAAACCATCAAAAGATAATTTAGAAGTCCTCAAATATAGTTTCTGATGTAAGAAATAACTAATTCAAGTTTGGAGAAAGAAAATTCCATCATGAGGTGTGTCTGCTGTTTATTATAACCCTGCATTTGTTTCCTGTCAATGAGTGGAATGAAGACAGAATGTTTTATCTCTAGTAAAAATAAAAAAAATAAAAAAGTTGTGTTTCTTATAAACAGTATTATTCATAATAGTGTGTGTATTACAGAATACTGAAGACAAGAAAACTATTATTCAGTTAAAGATAGAACTGAATATATGTAATGAAGACTGCATTTAAAGAACAGTGACTCTAAGTGTATTCTCTTCTTGTTTAAATTTCTGAAGTGAGGTAATTATTCCTGAAGATAATTTGTATTCACGTTACAGAGGTTAGATGTGTTCCTTATTCATTAAAGAGAGCTAACTTTGAACCACTCTGAAAAGATTCCTTATTGGAACTGATCATACTAAAATGCAGTAGTTCAATCCTAGAGAGAATTGCTAAAGAAATGTGTTTCCTTTCTTTGTTGTTTATTGACTAATAAGAGGCCATAGATGTTAAATCATAGAGAGGACTGGTAAAGGAATTTGTTTTTTTGTTATTAGAATTTTTTTAAGTCCAGAATTTAAATTTCAAGTGAGTGAGTCTGGGAGAGAAAGTTTATTTCTCTTACAGTTTTCTCTAAAGAAAACTGTAAGAGAATTTAAGAAATTTCTTAATAATTTTCTTTTTATTTCTTTTGTATTACAGTTTGTCTTGTTTTATTTTAGAGATAAAGATAACTGAATGTAATATGCATGTTTTAATGCTTTAGGGGAAAACTAGTATTATTTTCAAGATAAATTAACATATTGGAAAGAAACCAGAGATACACAAATGATACTCATAGTATGAACCTAATCTGGAAATAACCTATGTGGTCTTTAATAAGTGTGGTTATATAAACAAAACAAAGCAGTAAACAAAATGGTTTACTGACTCTTTATATTAACAGTAGTATAGGTTTATTACAATAGGTAATAGTTTGATAGGAATGGTAGTCAGTATGTGCCCAAGTATGACAGTGATGAGATGAAGCAGAGAGCAAGAATTGTGAATAATAATATTATTATTATTATCAACATTTAACCTCCATGCAGTTAGAGACTCATCGAGGAAGGTACTCACTATCAGTACCGTAATGAGGGCATGGCAAAAGAGGTGTCCACCATGGGGGTAACTGTGTTTGGGGCGCAAAACGTAAAAAATAAAAATAAATAAATAGATATAAAGTCCACTATTTTATATTGTATTTTTAAATTTCGGCAATATGCCGATTTAGACACACAAATTCTGCAACACACTGCAACTCATTTTGATTGGGTTAATAGTAAGTATTTAACATATTGCATTTAGTAAAATTTAACTTGTTACATTTAAATTTTTCAAAATTTGTGTCATTTTTGGGTTGGGGGGGCACAAGTTAGACACTCGCCACAGGTGCTTCATATCCTCGTTACAGTACTGCTCACTATTGCATACAATGCTCATCCAACTACGTCTTAAACTGATTCAATGTGTCCACATCCACAACACACTCAGGCAATGCATTCCACTCACCAACCACCCTCCTTCTCACTCCTTTGCTCACACCCTCCTTATACAGTTTCCAGCAATGGCCCCTTGTTCTCATCCCCTCTCCCATTCTATGAAAAATCTCTTCCATGAATACCTGATAACAACCCCTGACCAGCTTATATGTCTCAATCATATTCAGTGGTGAGCTATGGAAATTTTAAGAAAGAGCTCGCATCGTCGAGTAAAAAAAAAAAAAAAAAAAAAAAAAAAGCATAACTAATACTTATATTACCACTTTGTAGAGCTTCTGCCAGATATGATAATTCCTGTAGGATCTCAATCATTAATGCTAGATCTTTTAAAAATTCTAAATTGAGAAGTTGGTTTAAAAAGTCCTTATATTTATCGTTCGATGCAAAATGCTTGCATAAAGCTGGGTAATTTCTCCATAAAGCAAGAGCTGTTCATAAACTGCAAGCTGCCCATTGTGATCAAAACACATGGCCGATCTTTAAAATTTTGATACTGAGGTCTTTTGCAATTGTATTTAATTCTCGTTGATTTTTTGGTGATTGATGTTAAAAAGCATATAATTTATCTGTAAATATTTCAAAATGATTTATTTCTTTAATGTTTTTTATCGAATCGTCTAATGCTAAGTGTAAACGATGAACACAATGCCAAATCACAATGTTGGGAAATTTTTGTAGAAGTTTGATTACAACACCTGATTTGTTTCCTAACATTGCACTAGCTCCATCAGAATAAAATGCAATGAAATGATTTTTTATATAGTTATCAGAAAATCCATATGAATTTAAAGTAGCAATTATAGTAGCATGTATACATTCCACGGTGGTATTTTCTAGTTCTACAAGATTATTAAACAAGAAGAACAAAGGGCTCGCAAATTTGAGAAAAATTTAACAAAGGGCTCGCGCAAGCCCCTTATAGCTCACCACTGATCATATTCCCCCCCCCCTCTTCCTCCTGTTCATGAGGCTCTGCAACTTACATTCTCTCAATCTGTCCTTGTACTCCACATTCCAAAGATCACTGACTACCTTTTGGTCGCCAGGTTTTTATGGTGACGAGGATATGTTGGATAGGGTACAGAGAAGATTCAACATATCCTCATCACCATGAAAACCTGGCTACCAAATCTGTGCACAATAATCCATATGAGGTCTGATCAAGGCCTTATACAATGGAATCATAACCTCTCTATTTTTGCATGTCAGAGTTCTCCGCATCATTGCCATTATTCGATGTGATGTCTTCACAACTTGTGCAAGTGGCCCCTGAATTTCAGGTCCTTGTCCACCATCACTCCTAGATCTCTCATCTCCTCTACTTCTGTTAAAGTTTCCCCACCAAGTATATACTTTACATCCCATTGTTGTTAGCAGAAATGTGTGAAGAGAAAGAAATATAGCTGTGGAATGAGTTTGAAGAAAGAATTGAACTGAATGGTTTTGGTGCGAGTCATTTTGAGAGACTTTTGCTGCAGGGGAGAATAATGAGTGCAGAGAATGAAGCTGAGCAAGTAAGAAGCAATGTGAAAGAGTGAAAGAATAAGGAAGGAGAGATTGAAGTGATGCTTATGAATGAAGAAGTGAGTAGCATGAGTGCAGAGAATGAGAGATCAAGTGTGCGAGATGACAGAGAAATGGAGAGACTCAGGGTTGACAGGAGAATACAGCCTGAGAAAGGCTGATGCTCCAAGAGGATGTGAATGCATGTGTAGACAAAAAGGGATGCAGGGATGGCCTGGGATTCAGGGAAAACAGTTGGATTTTGAAGATGGTCCTAGGATAAGTAAGGAGAAAAAGAAAGTATGGAGAAGTCACATCTAATAAGTGGTATCAGTCAAACTTGTTATAGATCTAGGAATGAGCTGTTATGTTTGTATACAAATGCTGGAAGTATCATAAACAAGGGAAATAAATGGTTACATTGATTGATTGAGTTCGTTCACCCCAAAAAATTTTGGAATAAGTGAGACATGGTTGGATGAGGATGACATCCAGATATAAATAGAGATAGAAAGATATGTTGTTTTCCCATGATGATAGAAGGGATAAAATGGGAAGTGGAGTGCTGTTGATGATAGAAAAGGAATTATGTAGAGGTGCAGGGTGGAAATAGTGACAGTGGTTTTGAGGTAGTATGGTATGAGGTAGAGGTGAATACAATGAAATACTTCATTGGATGTTTCTATAGACCTGATAATGAGGAGGGTAGTGACCAGGAAATGTTTAAGCAAATGAGAAAAGGATGATTATTATGGGTAATTTTAATTGTGGTAATATAGATCGGGATGATGAGATAGCAACCGGAAGTAAAGAAAATGAGTTTTTTTTTTGAGTTTTTGAGGGACAACTACCTCAGACAGTAACAGAGGGCACACAAGGATTGAGATTTGGATTTCATCTCATTTGAGGATGTTATTATAAATGAGGTGTAAAATCTCCTACCATTTGGTGAGAGTGACCATGAAGTGATTACCTGGGTGGTTGCCAATGATGTGAGGACTTCCATGAGAAAAGGGTATATGTGAAACTACAAGGCTTGTGATTATGAGAACTAAGGAGACAGCTTGCAGCTGTAGCATGGAATGAGGAGTTGGTGGAAAGGAGGCAAATCACTCAAGTAGCATTCATCTCCTTTCCACCAACTCCTCATTCCATGCTAAATGCTACTTGAGTGATATTCAAGAACTGGCTAGTAAAAGTAATGTCTAAATGTATTCCAAAGGTAAATAAGATAGGTGTGAAATGGATGAATGAAGAGATTAAACATGCAATACAGAGAAAAAAGACACTATGGAGGCAACATAAGAGAAGTGGTAATAATCAATTCCATAAGGAATACAAAGAACAGGCAAGAAGGGTGACTTGATTGGTAAAGGTGGAAAAAGTTCAGTATGAGCAGCAGTTAGCTAATGAAGTAAAAAAAAAAAAAAAAAAATCCTAGGGAGCTCTTTAGATATGTAGCCAGCCAAAAAAAAAAAATAATAATAATAATAATAATCATTATAGTTGCATGACACTGATTGGAGAAAATAATATAAGGGCAACTGCTACAGGATATAGTTGAAATATTTAATAATCAATTCATAAAGGACTTTCATCCTTCTGAATGTGACATTATGAAAAATTTGGAGCAGTGGATGATGAGGAGGAGAAACTGACTGTTAATGAGGAAGAATTATATGGAGAATTAAGCAAACTTGATATTAATAAGGCTGTGGAACTTGATAATATATCACTGAGTATTCTGAAGGACTATGCCAGGGAGTTATCTGCCTTCACATATTTGTTTAATATGAGCCTTACATTAAGTCAAGTTCTAAAGGAGTGGAATGAAGGCAACACTGTACTGCTTCATAAAGGAGGGCAAAATTCAAGCATGAAATTATAGGCCTATCTGTGTGTCAGTTGTTGTGGTCAAAGTGTTGGAGAGGCGGTGGAGAATCAAGATCCAGATTTGGGTTGAAAACAATGGTATTATCTAAATTATTTAAAATAAAGAGCCAATAGGCTTCATTTTGGCGATGTAAACATTATTTAAATTAAGGGGATATTAAATCCCACATCCCACATTGTTTCTAAACCGAATAAGAAACTCAAAGATCAGAATCAAAGACTTTCATGCCAAATATAGTAACTATAAAAGTATCGGTGACTGCTAGCGTAAGCTAAAGCACGTAGTCCAAGTACGTAGTACAAACTAGGGCAACTTGTAGCAAAGGTGGGGAAAGTTCTGATCACTATTCTTAGTATTTTCCATAATGTAAAACCCATCTCCTACGAGATGTATGATATTATACATTGTGGTGGAAGGTCACTACCCAGACCGGTTTCGATCTTTGTAAAAGTGAAACGGGCTCTAAAAATAAGACGATCCCGAAAAATCACCCAATTCCGCGTTGTTCCACTCAATGACAGGCTCACCCGGCCACCGAGAAGAACTTGTCATCAGTGAAGTGAAGAACTACTCATCAGTGAGTAGCTAGACCAAAATAATACTAAGGGTATACGAAAAGAACTTATGTACTCTGCTATACGAGTTGTCAAAAAGGTGCACCCATAAATTATTTAAAACAAAGAGCCGATAGGCTTCATTACGGCAATGTAAACATTATTTAAATTAAGGGGATATTAAATCCCACATTGTTTGAAAACCAAATAAAAAACTCAAAGAGTTATATAACATCATACATCTCATAGGAGATGGGTTTTACATTATGGAAAATACTAAGAATAGCGATCAGAACCTTCCCTACCTTTGCTAAGAGTTGCCCTAGTTTGTACTACGTACTTGGACTACGTGCTTTAGCTTACGCTAGTAGTTGCCGATACTTTTATAGTTACTATATTCGGCATGTAACTCTTTGATTTGGTTTTGAAACAGTGTGGGATTTAATATCCCCTTAATTTAAATAATGTTTACATCGCCGAAATGAAGCCTATTGGCTCTTTATTTTAAATAATTTATGGGTGCACCTTTTTGACAACTCGTATAGCAGAGTACATAAGTTCTTTTCGCTATACCCTTAGTATTAATTTGGTCTAGCTACTCACTGATGAAATCTCAATAAAGATCGAAACCGGTGGGGGGCCGGCTCTGAGAGGCTCTGCTTGGGGATAGGTTTTTGCCTGTCTCTGAGTGGGGCCATCGCTGAGATTATGGCTCTGCTTGGTGGTGGGGTGAGCCTGCCAGTGGGTAGAGCCAATGCTGAGAAGTTCTTCTCGGTGGCAGGGTGAGCCTGTCATTGAGTGGAACAATGCGGAGTTGGGCGAACTTTCGGGATCATCTTGCTTTTAGAGCCCGTTTCACTTATTCAAAGATCGAAACCAGTGTGTGCGTGGGGGGGGGGGGGGGGGCTGGCTCTGAGAGGCTCTGCTTGGGGATAGGTTTTTGCCTGTCTCTGAGTGAGGCCACTGCTGATATTATGGCTCTGCTTGGTGGTGGTGGGGTGAGCCTGCCACTGGGTAGAGCCAATGCTGAGAAGTTCTTCTCGGTGGCAGGGTGAGCCTATCATTGAGTGGAACAACGGAGTTGGGTGATCTTTCGGGATCATCTTATTTTTAGAGATGACCGTTTCACTTTTACAAAGATCGAAACCAGTCTGGGTAGTGTATTACATCACCACCATAATGTATAACATCATATTTTGGTCTAGCTACTCATTGATGAAATCTCAATAAAGATTGAAACCGGTCTGGGCCCACCATAATGTATAATATCATACATCTCCTAGGAGATTGGTTTTACATACTTGGACTGCATGCTTTAGTTTACGCTAGTAGTCGCTTTGTATTAGTACTAGTTTGTACTACATACTTGGACTACATGCTTTAGCTTACGCTAGTAGTCGCCGATACTTTTATAGTTACCATATTCGGCATGAAACTCTTTGATTCTGATCTTTGAGTTTCTTATTCGGTTTTGAAACAATGTGGGATTTAATATCCCCTTAATTTAAATAATGGTATTATCTTTGATGGAATGCAGGGGTTTGCTAAAGGGAGCCCATATTTTATAATCTACTTATTACAATAAGGTGATAGCAGCATTGGATGTGGGAGATGGACACATAGTGGTATACTTTGATTTTGCAAAGGATTTTGATAGATTACTACATGATAAGTCAAACTAGAGAAGATATTGTTGGATATTTGACTCGTGCATTAGACTGGAGATTGGCTCTCTGATAGGTATCAAGAAGTTGTGCATGGGGGGAGCAATATCCCAGAAGAGAAAGGTCACTAGTGGTGTGCCTCAGGGGTCGGCTTTAGAACTATTGCTGTTTAACCTGTATTAATGATATTGGCAAAGATTCGAATGGGAATATACAGTTGTTTGCAGATGATGCAAAGTTGGGATGACGTATGAATAGTAGAGCAGATTTTGTGGCCTTACAAGAAAACTTGAATAGACTGAGTGTATGGGCATGAGAGTGGAGTGGGGATGCCAGTTCAATGTTGCAAAATGTAAGGTTTTAAAATATTTGTGTTTTTAAAACAAAGATGAGATGTAGAATCTGCTCTTGGTGGGGATATATTGTTGGAGGTAGAGGAAATAAGAGATCTTGTCATGATGGTGGATAAGGATCTGAAGTTTAGAGGATATGTTGCCAAAATTGTGAGAACAACACAACAAAATCTGGTAATGATGTGAAGGACACCGACTTGTAGAAGTAAGGAGATTCTGGTTCCATTGTATAAGGTTATGATTAGGCCACATATGGACCACTGTGCACAGATTTGGTCACTTGGTTTTCAAAAGGATGAAGAGATGTTGGAGAAAGTCCAGAGGAAAATGACCAAAATAGTTTATGATCTCTAGAATGTTGAATATGAAGAAAGGGTGAGATGATGCAATTTGCAGTGTACAGTGGATAGGAGGAAGAGGGGCGATATGATAGAGACATATAAGTTGGTAAGGGTTGTTATAGGATTAAGTTATAAGTTTTTCATAAAATGGTGGGATATTGGGGGAGAACAAGTGGTCATCCCTGGAAGCTGTATAAGGAGAGTGTGAGTAAGGGAGTGAGAAGCAGGTTTTTTGCATGGAGAGTTGCAAAAGATTGAATTGCATTGCCTGAGAGTGTGGTGTCTGCAGAGAATTTAGATGTGTTTAAGGCACAGTGTAATAAGCTGTGTGTATATATATATGACAAAATGGACTTCTTAGATGAGTCTGTGATTCCATGGGGATCTTAGAATAATAATAATAGTTATTATTATTATTCCTGACACCTCCAAGGAGTCCGAAGACTCATCGCAGGAGGACACCTACAGCCGTCTCAACCACTACACCGAACCTCTACTGTGAATCATCTCCATCAACGCCATCTACCGCCCATCACAACTAGTATTTTTGTCTGTAAATTGCGTGTGTTCTGAAGGGCCGATTTGTCTGTGTGCGGGATGAAAAATCCGAGTTTTCAGGAGAAAAACTCTGCTGCCTCCATATGAGATCGGCTAACTCACCTTCGATTGAAATCATGCAGATAAAGATTCCTCCCGTCGCGACGAGAATCAAACTTAGGCCTATTCCAATCAAAGGGTGCAATGTAACGTCGTTCTTCCAATTGCGCTACGGAGGCACTTCCACTGAGGGAGAGAATATCTCTCCCTTATCTCAAGAATGTTATGGGCAAACATGCATAATCGATTTGTGATTGCAATGTTAAAGTGATTTCTTTCCCGATGCATACAATTTTGAGGTTTTTTATATTCACTGAAACTTCCACATCTGCCTATAAAGAAACCAGGAGTATACATAATTCATTGCTCTTGTAGCATTTGCTGTGCATGCCATACAGGAGTCTGGAGAGAGAGAGAGAGAGAGATACACATCTGAACATGGAAAGGACATTGAGAAAATTACAATATATACAATACAATGCTATACTTGTTGGCCTATACAATAAATATAGTCATCTGAGTTCAGTCACTCTGTTTATATGTAGTAGTGTTAAAGTTCTTATAACATCTGTTATGTATAATTAATTTTTTTCTAGTATTTTTTTAATAGATATTATACCCCAATGATGTAAATCCAACAATTTACGAATCTTGTCGAGTTATACTATTTATTTTAATAAATCTGTTTATTAAATGTTTATTAAATATGTTTAGAAACGTGCTCTCCATACTGGAAATTAAATGAAGCTTTGCTAAACTACAAAAATATTCATATTCAAACTGGTCTATAGTTTAATATCTGCATTCTACCACCACCACTCAGTGGTGTGTTGGTAAATTTTTAACAACCGGCTCGCTTCATGAAAAATTTGATTCTTCACAAAGTTCTATTGTATCTTCAGATGTCTTTGTTTCTACTTCTTCAAATTTTGTCCTTCTAATGTTTAAGAAGTTTCGTTCTATTTCATTTTTTCAACTAATGGCTATCCGCTTTTTCGAACGCAAAACTCTAACCCTGATTAAAAATATTTTAATTATTAAAAAAAAAAGAAAAAACCGAAATAAAAACATATATTAAAGAAAATTTTCCTATATTACCTACAACTTACCTATTATCAAATGAAATCCTGAACAAAAAAAAAATGTAACACTAATATTACCACTCATAGTCAATCAAATGACCCTGATAGCCGTCGCGATGAATTTTTGCATTTATTGATAGTGCAACAATGTTGCATTTCCAAGAACTTAATGTTGCAAGTTCTTGGAAATTCCCGGAAAAATAAGGCATTATTGTTTATTCAAATACCCAGTTCGGGAGTTATGATAACGTGTTTGTGTTTTAATGAATACAGACATTGTTTAGTAAATAAAATCGTTTCCAAATTCCCGTTCGTAAATTGAGTTTGTGTTTTGTGAATTCTCCTTTATGCGTTTATTTTTGATAATAATAATAATATATATAAGTGTTTATTATACAATTTCAAAATATTTACGAGAAAAAGTATATACCACTATTCATCATCTATCCTTTCATAAAGAATTTTAATAACCAGCTCGCCCGACTTAAAAACATTAACAACCAGCTCGCTAAATTTGAAAAATTTTAACAACTGGCTCACACGAGCCGGTCCCAACACACTACTGCCACCATCCCTTATGCAATGGTACTATTTTACCCTCCTTCCACTCTCCAGGAACTTGCCCTCTTTCAAGACTTTCATTAAACATCCAATTTAATGGCACAGTCAGTTCCTTAGCACATTCCCTTAAAACATGGCAGAATCCCATTATCATACTGACATCTAGAGTACTCAGTATTCAGAATACATTCTCTTCATTTCCTTAGCACATTCCCTTAAAACATGGCAGAATCCCATTATCAGAATACATTCTCTTCATTCACTTCCAATTCTTCACCCCTCCTTATTCCTCTAGGAACAAAGTCTCTTTTACCAGGATGGAACAATCTAATAAAGTGATCATTAAACGCTCAGCTATATTATCTGCCTTGGTCGTCTCTTTATTGTCACCACCCAGCAAGGTAATTTATCTGAAATTATTCTTCCTTCTATTGGCCACATAGCAAAAAAATCTTCTTGGGATTCTCCTTGGACTGCAGTGCTGGTCTTCTCTCATATTCTAATTTTTTTCTCTTTACTGTACTAGTCACTTTCCTAGCCTTGAGCCCCTTATATTCCTCATATAATTGTTCTCTGCCTCTCTCTTTATATGCCTTCCATAACCTCTTTTTTCATCTGCAATTTCTGTTTGATTTCTCTAGTCATCCATTGCACTTTGAGATATACAATCTTTTGACACTGTGGACTGTGTCTTAAGAAGACACAGTCCACAGTGTCTTCTTAACTATCTTCCATGCACTACTGGCCTGTTTTCCTTCAAATTCTTTCATTCCATTACTGCTCCAACCTGCTTTGTAAGTCTATTATAGTTGCTTTCATTATAATTGCATATAAATTCCTTCTACCTTGTAATTCTGCGTGCCTATTCATCCTCCAAGTCAGGACTGCATAGGTACTTTCACCGATGGGGAGAGAATATGACATCTGTCACACTCAGATCCTCTGATGCTTTGATCAAGTCCAAAACTCTTAATCCTTGCATTCCCTTCACCACATACTGCCTAAGACAATTGTACCTCAAGAAATTCAAAAATTCATTTCTCTTACTGTATGCTGCTTCCACTGCCCAGTTTATAATGCTATAGTGGAAGTCTTCCATAATGATTACTCTCTTTACGCTTCCAAGTGCTATAGCAAAATCCAACAAAATATCTTGTCCTGTCCACTTCATATAGTGTCATTTTCCCTCTATTTCTCTTCCCTGAGAAAGCACAATTCATCTATCATAAGTAACACTCCACCATATTGGTTAATGAATAATGGTTTCCACAGTTAGCATGCAACTAAAAATGCAATATTGCAAAAATGCTGACAACATGCACTTGATATATATATATATATATATATATGTGTGTACAAAAAAAAAAAAAAAAAACAGATAGATCCTCTATGGAATTATAGGCTTTGTTTGTACAGAATTAGTTTGTATAGGAATACTTAGACATAGATAATAGGTGTGATGCACTGTATTTGATCACAGTTATTTATTACTAAGAGTTTTTATGTAATATTTGAAATAATAATATTGTTAACAACTTTATTGTTTTTTTTCCTTTAATGTTAAATCTAAGGATTAAAAAAAAAATAGGGAAAGAAAAAAAGAATATTCTTTCGGTGCTGTTCTTGTATCATCTTTTGAGTGCCTAATTAGTCTACAGGACAAAAAAAGGCTGTGTGTGTGTGTGTGTATATATATATATATATATATATATTGTTATATGAGAGCTTGTAACATTTAAAAATACAAATTTGAAAATAAAATTGTATAAATAACATACCTCTTTTATATAGGCAATTATTAACAGTATTCTGTGGTATCCCCCCCTATACATTATCTTGCTAAAATAAGAGATATACATGCATTTATTTTTAATGCATATATTTTTTTCTCTCAGGAGTTACTGATTTTCCCATGTATTTCTATTCAGATGTGCATACCACCTAAGTTATTAGTAAATAAATTGTTTGGTAAATGTGTGCAGTAGTAATTGTTGCTAGTATTTGATAAAAAAAAAGACGAATATCTCATTCATGTGGCTGCCCCTAAAACAAGAAACTAGATTCAGAGTCTTCTTTAAAATAAGCCTGCTCTGCAGCAAATATATTTTGTCCATTGTTTAGGTTATCAAAATCCATTTTCAGGGTATCTAGCATCATCATTTAATGGTGTCAGCATCATCAAAATCTTTGGCCTTTCAAAAAAAAAGAAAAAAAAATGTTGCATAGAATAAAAATTCATAAATGTTGAATCTGCTGTACTTGTGGTGCCTCATTTTTGGTCTCCCACCCCCACCCTAAAAATGATAGGTGAACTGAAATGCATTTATTGGCACTTTATTATGATGAGCATACATTTTGCTTTGAAATGTTCATATAAATGTTTTAAAACCACAACACAAATTATTTGACTGTTTGTTTCTTACTGTTAATGTGTGTATTAGACCTTCAGAGTAAGAAAAATAAGTAACAAAAGTCAACTGTGTGACCTTGGTTTTCCTATTGCATTTACTTTTTGGTTGTGGCAACAAGACATTCTTCTATTTATGACAGTTGCCTTATTTTTAGAAAGACACTTTTAAACCCACATCTCAACACTTATATTACATTTTTCAATCCTAAAATGGAACTTGTTTGTAGTACAGTAAACCTTCACAATAATAAATATATAAGTCGCACGACATTAGTTTCCCTATATGCCAGTCATATCTTTTTTGTTTAGTTGTGCCAACAGAAAACACTTCTATTATGACAATTGCCTTGTTTTCAGAAGGATCACACTTTTAACTTATATCTGCATCACCATCTATATGTTTTTACACCGTAAAATGACAGGTTACATAGTATACACATTATATATAAGCATTTGTCGAAATTTATTTAAAAAGAATATAATGCATTTTTCAAATCTATTTATTATTTTTATTTCAAGTGCATATTTAGAGAGAGGAAAAATAGTGTGCGTGTTGCCTAGGTATGATAATGATGAGCTGAGCAGATGAGCGGTGATATTGAATGGCATAATAGCGAGAATGTGTGACAAGAGAGGACTGGTATATGTGGATGCTTGGAGTGCGTTTGAGAAAAGAGAGGAATTGTATGCGAGAGACCGTTTACATTTGAATAAGGAAGGACGTAGGCATCTGGAGAGATTGCTGTTCTGAACGAGTCAGTGTGTCCCAGGGAGGATGACACCAGGGGTGGCCTCTTGTGGGAATGGATACTTGGGAGAAGGGAGACAATGTCAGGTAACACTGAGCCCAGTGGAGTCTAGAAGGGATAATGCTGGGTATAGAAACAATGCCATTTATATGCTTTATACTAATGCCAGGAGTATCCGGAATAAGGGAGAGGAATTAGTGGCGCAGATAGCATCAGCCTGGCCAAAAATTATTGCGATCACTGAGACATGGTTGACAGAAGGGGATATAACAACAAGAATAGAAGTCGCTGGGTATAGCATTTTTCGTCAGGATAGGAGGGGAAAGCGTGTTGGTGGGGTACTGCTTATGATAAGTGATGACCTATGTCCTCTAAGAGTGGAGAATTTGGAAGGAAGTGAGACAAATGATTTTGAGAGCGTATGGTGTGAGGTAGAGGTAGGCAAGACAGGATTTTAGTGGGGTGTTGCTACAGACCCAGGAGCACAGAGGATGGGGACCAGGAGATGTTTAGACAGCTAAGTTTGGCAAGTGCAAGAAGAATGATTGTTATGGGAGATTTTAACTTCAGTAGTATAAATTGGAGAGAGGAAGATGAATGTAGCAATAGGGGAATGGAATTTCTAGAATTCTTGAGGGACAAATGTCTTAGGCAACATGTAACAGAGAGAACAAGAGGTTCAAAAGTTTTGGATTTGGTTATAGCATCAGAAGAGTTGATAATAACTGAGTTGATGTCTCTCCCACCAGTTGGAGAGAGTGACCATATGGTGTTGACTTGGAAAATGAATAGACATGCAGGAGTATCAAAGAGACGGGAACTTATGTGGAATTATAAGGCAGGTGATTATAATAGTCTTAGACGTCAACTTCGGGAAGTTTCATGGAGGCAAGAATTGGAAGGCCGGGATATCACTAGTACGTGGGAAATCGTGAAAGAATATTTGTTATCAGCAATGGTAAGTTGTATACCACGAGTGAAGAAGAGGACGCAATTTGGAGTAAAGTGGATGACAAACAATATTAAACAGGAATTGCATGCGAAAAAGAGGCTATGGAAGAGATATAAGGAGACAGGTGAAGAGATGCATGAGGAATATAAGACACAGGCCAGAAGAGTGACTAGTGTGGTAAGGAAAGCGAAACTGGAATATGAGAGGAGATTGGCCCTAAGATCCAAAGAAAATCCTAGGGAATTTTTTAGCTATGTGGCCAATAGGAGGAGAAATGACTGTGGAAGAATGATATTGTGGGATAAAAATGGGAAAAGAGTGACTGATGCAGAGGACATAGTGGAATTGTTCAATGAACACTTTATTGGAGTATTTCATCCTAGAGGAGTCAGTTTTAATGCTAGAGGGATAGGACTGGTTCGAGGTCTGGGGGTACAGGAGGAGAGTGTGTTTCAGATACTGAGTACTCTGGATGTCAGTAAAGCTGTGGGACTGGATGGTATTTCACCACGAGTTTTGAGAGAATGTGCTAGGGAATTGACAGTGCCTTTAACGTGGCTTTTCAATGAAAGTCTGGCTTTGGCAAAGGTGCCCAGGGAATGGAAGGAAGGTAAGATATTGCCATTGCATAAGGGTGATAAGTGTCTAATTATAGGCCAGTCTATGTGTCATCAGTAGTTGTTAAGATCTTGGAGAAAGTAGTGATGGACCGTATACAGCATTGGGAAGATGAGGGTAATGTTATCTGTGAGAATCAACATGGATTTGTGAAAGGACGCTCTTGTTTTAGCAATATGCTAGCCTTTCATAATAAAGTTTCAAGAACATTAGATGAGGGAAAGGCATATACTGCAATTTTCTTAGACTTGGCGAAGGCATTTGACAGGGTGCCACATGATAAGCTGATATTTAAGTTGCAGCACATGGGTCTGGATGTCAGATTGGTCAACTGGATTAAGGATTGGCTGTCTGATAGGTATCAGAGAGTTGTGTATGGTGGAGCAGTTTCCAGGAGGCAGAGGGTTACAAGTGGGGTCCCACAGAGCTCAGTACTAGGACCTATATTGTTTAACCTTTATATCAATGACATAGCCAGTGGATTGCAGGGGGATATTCAGTTGTTTGCGGATGATGTGAAGCTGGGAAGGATTATTAGTAATAGTGCAGGTGTAGTTTAATGCAGCAAAATGTAAGGTCTTGAGGTTTGGGAAACATCGATGGGATGCTGCATACTCAATGGGAGGAGTTATGCTGGAGGAAATTGGGGAGACAAGAGATCTGGGGTTGATGATTGATAGAGACCTGAAGTTTAGGGGACATATTGCAAAGGTGGTGAAGGTAACACAGAGGATTGCTCCTATTATGAGAAGGACACTGACCTGCAGAGATAAGAGGGTTATCATTCCGTTGTATAAGTCTCTGATCAGACCAGACTTGGACTATTGTTCTCAGATTTGGTCCCCAGGATTTGAAGGGGATAAATTAACTGTGGAAAGGATAAAAAGACAGATGACAAAGATGGTTTCAGGACTGTACAAGGATAGTTATGAGGATCGGCTGTGAGAATGTGGACTGCAGAGTTTGGTGGATAGAAGAAGGAGAGGTGATATGATTGAGACTTTTAAACTGTTGAGAGGTGGTTACAGGGTTGACACTGGGGAGTTCTTTTGCTTGGTTGAACAGCGGGAAGGAGTGATGACAAGAGGCCATCCCTGGAAGTTACGAAAGGAAACTGTGAGCAAGAGGGTAAGGAGTGGTTTCTTTGTGTGGAGGGTGGTTGAGCCGTGGAATGCATTGCCTGATGGAATGGTGGGAGCGAGAACAGTCAGTGAGTTTAAAGAGTGGTATGATAGACTGTGTTTCTCAGGGGGGGGACCTCCCCTCGATGAGTCTTGACAGACTTTATGTCTTAGGAAGGACCTCCCTCGACGAGTCTTTTGACTCCTTGGAGGCCTGAATAATAATAATAATAATAATAAAACATAAATTCACCCTTTCCTTCATTGTTACATGTCATTTAAGTCATGCTTCACATTATGTGCATCATCAAAATCTGTGTGACTTGAATGCAGAGTTGATGGGCAGTGATGTATCAGTGACTCAGGGTGAGCATAGCAACAATATAACATGAAGAATGATGCAAAGGAGATACTGTGAAAATGATAAGTGTGAGTGAAAAAGTTATGAAAAAGCAGGTGAGTGATCTAGTGAAAAAAAGTCAGGGATAGCAAATGTAGTACAGATGTGGTGAATAACACAGCAAAGAGCAGTAAGACAGAGGAAGATGTGAAAGATGGTGAAATGGTAGAAGAACAAAGATGGAATAGAAAAGAAGCTGGAATGAAAGATGAATATGACTAAGAAGGAAACCTTCAGCCAGAGGAGGTTAAAAACAGGGCATTCTAAATTAGGCATTCTCTGAAATGAATCATAAAGACTATAATTTGGGCATTGAAGATGAACTGTGGTCGATGTAGCTACAATTTCAGTTTCTGTTAAAAGCAGGATGTCTGGTTCGGTTGTCTGTAAGGGGTGATGAACATCGTTTATGTTGGAATTTATGCCATGGATGTTTATAAAGTGGATGTGGAATTTTTTTTGGTAAGGATCTTGGTATGTTTAATGCGTTTGGTTTCATTTGTTTGGATAAATTGATTGTTGAGGAAAATTTATTTTGATTGCAGTGTTGCCATCATTGTTTGTCTGTTTCAACTTTGGTTTATTGTCAGATGAAAGGAAAGAGTGGGGACATGCATTTGGAGTGACAGATTTGTGAAAACAATACCCATATAGAGAGCAACCAGTCTCCTTGCCATTCCGTGGCCTGAACATTGCCTTCTGCATACCACTACAAGGACTCCCTCACCAGACATGACCTGATATTATGTGCCAGTTGACCAGGAAGCCTGTTGGCTCATTGCTGACCAGTTTGCGCCAGTTTGCTAACCTGCATTACCACTGTTTTAACTGAAGAGCCTCCTCCTTTTAATCTCAAAAAGGAGGAGGCTCTTGTTCTCCAAGTACATTAGGCATGCTCTTGAAAGGTGTCCCTCACACTGAATGAAGAAGAGAGGAAGGGATGAAGACTAGCCTTTTGCCACTTCAGGAACCCAACTATTGATGCATTTCCTCCAGCTAAGAAGATATCCTTTTGCAGTGGGAATGCTCATTGTATGTACAAGAGCTCCTTTTGTAGAAACAGGTCACACAACAGGAAGTTGTGGTTGACTTGACAGGGAGTGGCTGTATTCCTGTCCATTAGTAGCCCAATTAGTTGGTGGCCTTAATACAATTAGTCAGTCTAAAACACATTGGTGTCAGTGAGACATGGTTAAACAGAGGATGATGTACTTGCAGGAATAGAATATAATGGTTATAAGATTTTTTAAATAACAGAAAAGATAAAAAAGGAGAGTGTATAACTGATGATTTCAGAAGAGTTGTGTCCCCTCCATGTGGAACTCAAAGAAAGCAGTAGCCATAATGGCTTTGAGACCATTTGCTGTGAGGTCCAAGTAAACATAAATTTTAGATATTTAGCTGGGTTGGCTACAGACCAGGAAATATAGAGGGAAATGTTTAGACAGATGAGAGACAGGAGTGTAATAATAGATGACTGACTATGGAAGCATTGATTGGAAGCATGAAATAATGTGTGAATAAGGAGATTGACTTCCTTGAGGTATGGTACTTAGGGACAACTATCGTATGTAGCAATAATTAAGGCAATATGTGGGACATGATTGTTAGATTTAATATCTCATATTAATAACAGATGTCATCACAATGCCACCAACTGAGGAGAGTGATCATGTGGTTTTGATGTCAGGGTGCATAGCTACTCCCTTTGTCAAAAGGAGTAGGTACTAACTTCACAGAACAAAAGTGATGCTGGGGACTAGAATTGATTGAAGGGGAGAGAAAACAGCAGTGCCTGGGACATGGTCCAGAATCAGTAACTTATGGCAATGTCAGATTGTATTCCTAAGGTTAAGAAGATAAAGTAGAGATGAAATTGATGAATCATGAAATTATGCAAAAGCTTTGATTCTCATCATGATGAGGGGAATCCTTATATGGGCTTTTTCAGTTGAAGTTGAGTTAGCCGATCTTATACGGTGATAGCAGAGTTTTTTCTCCCGAAAACTTGGGTTTTTCATTCCGCATACAGACAAATTGGCTTTCAGAACACATGCAATTTACAGACAAAAAATATACTGTTGTTGGTGATGATGGGGGATATATGGCATTGATGGTACTAGTGTCATAGTTACAGAGTTGAGTAGTAGTGAAGAGGGTGTATTTAGTGAAATAGAGTGGTGTGCCCTCCCACGATGAGTCCTTGGACTCCATGGAGGTGTCACATAATAATAATAAAAAGACAATGGTATAGTAGAGATTAGCTGGCCCGGTTCTCTGAGTGGTTAACGTATTTGCTCTCCAACATCAGTGTGCAGGTTCAAATCCCACAATGTTTATGAATGTCCTTAGGTGGGAGATGGAGTTCACTGTCCAGCGTGAGACCATTAACCCACTTATTAGCGGTCTGAAAAAGTTCCATGTTAAGTCTCTATAGAGCAGGATTTCTGGACCTGGTAAAAAAATGCATAGATAATTGTTGTAACAATATTACAACAAGTATCTGGATTGAAGAATGGAAGCAGTAGTTTAACCATGGAAAAAGAGGAGTAAAAATCACAGACTTGCCCATTTGGCGGTGATGGTGTAATGCCAAATGACTGAGGGAAGTATGAAGGAGGGAGCTGAAAAGTTGTAATAATGTGATAATCACCATAAAGGAATTGAGGTAGAGCTGTAACTTACTCATAATTCTTCATAACTTCATTACTCATAATTCTTGCACATGTAACTTACTCAGTGACGCACCCAGAGGGGGAGGGCCCTGGCCCCTCCAAAGAAAACAGGAAAAAACACTGGAAAAATTTCCAAAAATCTTTTCCTAATTAAAATTCGTTTTTTTATTTATGTTGTATCGTGTCTTCTATGTCTATACTACTTATGAATTAGCAATCATCGCAGATGCTCAGTCATAGGTTGTATGTGATGCATAGTGTGTATTTTCAAATCGTCTACTCAACTCGAGCACCCCCAAAGATTAAATCCTGAGTGCGCTACTGAACTTACTCATAATTCTTCATGTTCCCTACGAAGTGTTATACACTTGTTGCAATGCTGCAGCATCATTGGTAATCCTCCGAGGGAAAAAGCCTTTCCCTTGTTGCACAAACCAGTCCTCAGCTGCAGATATATATAACTTCATCATCTGTGTTAAATTTTGTGCCTCTGAGAGATAGATTCCCCTATTGAGACCACATGTTTATTAAATATGAACAGGATAAGTGAAAACCCGACAAGTTTCGTAAGTCGTATGACTTACATCATCAGGGGTATTGGCGTATATAAAAAAAGTTAAACACCACTAGCAAAGATTAAATACATAGTCCATTGGATGTTTCTCAGCTGGTAATCTTTTAATCCCAAAATGCATGACTTTACACTTTTCCACATTGAACTGACATCCATTATCTTTTGCCCATTTTACCAGTTTATTTAAATCATCCTGCAAACTTTCAACATCAGCTTGATTTTTTATTGCGCTACCCAACTTTGCATCATCAGCAAACAACTGAATATCTCCCTTTAAGCCATTTCCTATATCATTTGTATACAAATTAAACAACAATGGCCCAAGCACAGAGCCCTGAGGCACACTGCTGGTCACCTGCCTCATTCTGGACTCGGCTCCTCCATACACCACCTTATGGTATCTCTCCCTGAGCCATTCTCCTATCCATGTCACCAATTTAGTATCCATTCCCATCTGCTCCAATTTGCGTAACAGTGTTCTATGGGGTATCTGTCAAAAGCCTTAGTAAAATCCAGAAGCACCACTGCGTAGCCAGTTCCTTTGTCCAACTCAGATGTCATTCTATTATGAAAAGTTAATAGATTGCTAAGGCAGGATCTACCTTTAACAAAACCATGTTGGCCTCTATAGAGTATCATATCCTAATCCACCCATTCTTGAATTTTGCATTTAACCAACTTTTCCAATACTTTTACCACTACTCCTGAGATGGTGATTGGTCTGTAATTAACTACCGCAGTTTTAGAGCCACCCTTATGCAAAGGAACCACTTTGCCTAACTTCCACTCCCTAGGGACCATACCAGATTTCAACTTAAATTAAATATCCAATATAGGGCACCTGAATGTTGAAAAACAGAGACAAGTAATTGAACTTGATCAAGACTGTAGTCAGTAATGATGTGAGAGCTAGATTGTTTACCTGGAGAGTGGTTTACCTCGAGAGAGGGCACCTGCTCTACAACTATCCATCTCCACTAACAGCAACTACCTTCATCATCTACACCAGCGCCATCTACTGCTGACCACCACCTCTATTTTCACAGACAATCAAAAACATCCATGCCCACTGCTGGCCTGGTTGGCCGAGTGGTTAGTGTATCCGTCTCCAGGCAAAAGGCTGCAAGTGGGATTCGAATCCCATCATGGATGTTTGTGATTGTCTGTGAAAATACTAGTGGTGGTCGGCAGTAGATGGCATTGGTGTAGATGATGAAAGTAGTTGGTGGATTGAGTGGTGGAGATGGAGACTTGTGGAGTAGGTGCCCACCCTCGATGAGTCTTTGGACTCCCTGAACATGTCATGTAATAATAATAATAATAATAATAATAATTTATATATAAATTGAAACAACTTTCAGCATCTATCTGTGATCCAGAGTATATTTTAATAATAAGGTGACACACCATTTCACTATTTGTATATATAAGAAATATATTACTTCAGCAAAACCTTGATATCTCTTCTAGATCTGACTCCCACTGATAAGACTTCAATAAAAGTCAAAACTGATCTGGATAGTGGCCCTTTCCATAATGCATAGCATTTTATATGTCCAAAAAGAGATGTTCTTTGCATTATGGGATACTAAGGCAATTGATGTGAAGTCATTAGCATCTATATACAAGTAGCCCAGTCACAAAGATACTTCACATGCAACACTTGGATAAAGGATTAAACCAAGAATATAATTTCTTGGCATCTTTAATTTATTACTGTACCTATGGACTTCTTTTGTGTGTGTACTAGTGTGCCATTGACATTTACAGAACCTTAAAAATTATACAATTGGAATGCCTTTCTTTGAACTATAAAGATTGCAGTACACAGAGAGGTAAGCAACTATAAAATAACATACATATGAAAGTGAAATTCCAGTTGTAAACATGTATTCACAACTCGTATCACAAAAGAATTATTCATAGATTCAAAAGAATCTATGAATAATCAGAAACATGTACTAAAATGAGATTATGTATATTATAATTATACTATAACAAAAAGATATTGTAGTACTGATAATATTCCTAACTCTGTTTAGGAAAAAAAAGAACATTAAATTTACAGCACATAGGTCAATTTGCTGACTTAAAAACTCTAGCTTCTCATTCAGCTTACACAAAAGCTAGAAACATGTAAAAAAAATAATTCCAAAGCAGACTTTGTAAGAATGAAATGCAATAAACTCGCCTCCTACTTAACTGGCAGTCAAGCCTTCTGGTCCATTGCTAAGGCTATTGGTTTCATTTGCCAGGTAGGTGTCACACTGATACGATCATCGGCTTGTCGAGAGCTCCTGAAAAGATTAGTAGTATTTTATGTTGTTTTATCATTGGCATTTTTACTAGAATTTTAAATAGTATTGTTTGCCTTTTGTTTCTTGGTATGTCTGTGCGATTTTGATAAGAGTTTTGATATAAAAGAGTTTCTGCAATGTGCTGTCTGTGAGATGTATGCTTTGCGAAGAACAGTAGGAGTCTGGTTAGATGGTGATAGTGGAGTTAATATGTGCAGAAGGTGTAAGGAGAACGAGGATCTCAAGCGTGTTTCAGGTGGCGAGAGTGATATCGTTAAAGATAGTCAGAATATAGAAATTAACGATGTGATAAGGAATTGCGAGGTAGTACCAGATAAGTGTGAGAGCATTGTTGAAAGTGTAAATGAAGGTAGAAATATAGAACGAATGGATGATTTAATTGATAATGAAAATGATGAGATAGATGCAAGTAGTGAAATCGCTCAGTTGAGCAGAGCAATACACAGAGCAAAGCGGCAACTGGAGCGTATGGAAAAATGTGTGCTGAACGTACCGACTAATAAACAGCGAAAGTCTGTTACGAAAAATAATAGAATGTTCGTAAATGTAAATAAAATGAAGGAGCGAGTGCTGTATGGAGATTCGCTATTAAGAAGTGTGATAGTTGAGAGTTTGACGAAATCGTACCAGCCGGGTGTGAACATAAAGGACGTCAGCAAATCTATTCGAGTGCAAAAACAGAGGGTGAAAGAGATGATAATCGTGGCAGGAACAAAGGATTTGAAAGAATACAAAATGGAAATGATATAGGATGTGAGGGAATTACTTGAGGTAGCAAAAGAGAAGAGTGAGAGAGTTAGGATGGTGAGTATTTTGCCGTGGTATGATAGTGAAGTGTTTAGAAGGAGGGCCATAATTGCCAATGACTTTATGCGTGGGTTATGCATGGAGAGTGGTGTGGAATTTGCGGATGTGTGGAGTGAGTTCGATGGACGAAAGGATTTATATAAGATGAATGGGTTACATTTGAATGGAATTGGCATATGGAAGCTTGAAAAAAGTGTTGACGAATGAAGTGGAAGTACAGACTCAGGGAAACTAGATTTATTAAGGGGGGAGGAGTAGATATGCAGACTTTAGGGAGGCAGTTGAGTGTATGAATTAGTATAATATGCCCGAGCGAGTACGAAGGACAACAGATCAGAATGGGATAGTTAGTATAAGGCATCAAAGTAGGGATGGGGCTAATGGGCTTCTGCAATTCATGTACACTAATGCCAGGAGTATTAGGAACAAGAAGGAAGAGTTTTTGGCCTTGGTTGGCATTTCCAGGCCACAGGTTGTTGGTATTAGTGACACATGGCTGACAGAAGATGATAAAGCTAGTGGGATTGGCAACAGGTATAGCGTGTTCAGGAGTGACAGGGAGAATAAAAAGGGGGGAGGAGTGTTATTGATGATAGCTGATGAGTTGCAGCCAAGGAGTATAGAAGTTGAACTGCAGGATAGAGAAAAGAGCACATTTGAGGCTATTTGGCATGAGACAGAGTATAGCAGAACAAAATATACAATTGGGTGCTGCTATAGACCAGGTGATGGAATAGATGGTGGGGATAGTATGCATAGGCAAATAGAAAAAACGAGTGGAAGGAGGGTAATTATTATGGGCGATTTCAATTATGGTAACATTGACTGGAAAGAGGAGAGGGCACACGGAAGGAAGGAATTGGATTTTATGCAGTTATTAAGAGACAACTATCTGCGACAGCATGTAGTGGAAAATACTAAGGGGCAGAGAGTGCTTGACCTAGTAATTGCATCTGAGAATGTGGCTGTAACAAACATGACTATGTTGCCACCAATTGGTGAGAGTGATCATAAGGTCATGACTTGGGAGGTGGCTAAAGGAGTGGAATTTACAATTAAGACAGGGTACATGTGGAATTACCGGGCTGGTAAGTATGACAAGCTTAGGAGTGTGCTTGGCTCAGTGCCATGGCATGTAAAACTAAGGGCTGGATGTTGATAGTGCATGGGAGGTGGTTAAGAAGTGTTTGCAGGAGGCAATGGTTGATTGTATACCAAAAGTCCGAATGATAAATCAAGTAGGGGTTAAATGGATGAATAACATTATTAAGCTTGAGCTGCAAAAAAATAAACAATTGTGGAGGGAATTTAAGGAGAAAGGCGACCAGCAGGTACAGGAACGGTATAAAGCTCAGGCCAGGATGGTAACAAGGGTGGTAAGAAAAGCAAAAGTGGACTACGAAAGAAAATTGGCCATGCAGGCTAAAGAGAATCCCAAACAGTTTTTTCAATATGTTGCAAGTAAAAGGAAAAATATTCATGGCAGAATGATTTTAAAAAATGCTGAGGGTAGGGAGGTAACCGAATCAGTTGATATAGTGGAATTACTGAGTGAGCACTTTGCAAGAGTATATCATCCAGGTGGTGACATTGCAGGAATGGAAGAACCAACAGCTCATACTGGAATTGAGATGAATGAAGTAGAGGTAAGTAGTCTATTACAGAACCTCAATGTCAATACATCTGTGGGATTGGATGGTATACCAGCTCGTATCGTACGTGAAATGGCTAAAGAATTGTCAGTGCCCTTGACCATTTTATTTAATTTGAGCCTCGGGTCTGGGTCAGTCCCAAGGGGGTGGAAAGAGAGGAAAATAGTTCCGCTGCATAAAGGTGGTTCCAAGGCTGCTGTTGAAAATTACCAGCCAATCAGCATAACAGGAATTGTTATCAAGGTCTTGGAGAAAATAATCAAGAGGAAAATACAAGATTGGATAGATGAAAATGGGATACTGTATTGGGGACAGCATGGTTTTGTGAAGGGTAGGTCATGCCTCGGTAACTTGCTCATGTATTATAACACAGTGACGGCTGAACTGGATAAGGGTAATGGGTTTACAGTGATTCTACTGGACCTTGCTAAGGCCTTTGACAGGATACCACATGGAATTCTAATCAGTAAATTGCAGCATATGGGGATGGATATATAGGGTTGGTGAGATGGATAGGAGGGTGGTTGACGGAGAGATATCAGAGAGTGGTTTATTCAGGAGTAGAGTCCACAAGATGGCCTGTGACTAGTGGTGTGCCACAAGGATCTGTTCTTGGACCACTGCTGTTTAATTTGTTCATTAATGATATAGGAAAGGATCTGAGAGGAACAGTTCATTTGTTTGCGGATGATGCAAAGTTGGGTAGGGCAATAGTGAATGCAGATGATGCAAAATTTTGCAGGATGATTCGGATAGATTGGAGGTCTGGGCTAAGGAGAATGGATGTCAATTTAATGTGGCAAAATGTAAAGTTATACATTTTGGGGTGAAAAGATTAGCAGCAGTTCACTACATTGGTGGAACTGTACTCCAGGAAATTGATGAGGGCACGAGATTTAGGAGTGTTGGTGGATAAGGAGTTGAAGTTTAGGGGAGCACATTGCAAAAGTGGCCAAATCAGCTCATCAAATCACTTAGTTGCTGAAGAATACCTTGACAAGCAGAGACAAGCAGGTTATTGTTCCTCTGTATTGAGCCTTGATAAGACCCCATCTCGACTACTGTGCCCAGATTTGGTCACCTAGGTTTCTTCTTGATGGGGAGGAGGTTGAGAGGATCCAGAGGCAAATGACCAAGATGATAGCAGGTCTGTGGAATGAACCTTATGAGAACAGGTAGGGGATTTGTGGGTTGCAAAAATTGGTTGATAGGCAGAGGAGAGGAGATATGATTGAGACATTCAAATTACTGAAGGGTTTCTATAAAATTAATTCAGAAGATATTTTTGAGAACAGGGCTGGTTGTGGGAGGACTAGGGGACATCCATGGAAATTGGGCAAAAGTGTGGTTAGTAAGGGTGTTAGAGCTGGGTTTTTTACTTTTAGAGTGGTGAATGAGTGGAATGGGCTGCCAGAGTCTGTGGTGGATGCTGTGACAGTGAATGAGTTTAAGGCGAGGTATGATAGATACTGTATGAATATCGAATAGTTGTGATGAACATGATTTGGGGCCTCTCTCGATGAGTCTAAGGACTCCCTGGAGTTGCCCGTAATAATAATAATAATAGTAGGGTTACCATATGTCAGCATTTATGCAGACATGTCTGCATTTTGATAATGAAAATATCTGTCTAAAGTGCTGCAAAGTAATGTATGTAGTGTGATAAGTCTAATTCTTTTTCGGTTAGGCCTACTCTTGTATCATAAGACTTATGATGATACTTAAAATCTCATATTTTTGTGTGTTCTAATAAGCATACTCATCACATCTAATTAATGAAAAGTTTACAAAGGTAAAGATTTCAAACATATGTATTTATTTTTGTGTTAGATGTTTGTATCCAGAACCAGTTGGTCAGGCAATAGGGTGTCAGCATTTTAGAATATGGTAACCCTACAATATAGTAGCCTCCATCAAGGAAAATGCAGACCTCTAGTCTGTGTTTTCTTGTCAACATTATTTCATCATGGGTGGCTGCCAATGAATTTATTCATGGTTTTATTTCCACCTCTCTGGAAACAAAACTTCCGGGTCTGAAATCCTTAATTCTAACACTGCAGCATTCCCTTTTAAGGAATCACAAAAACATCTGCAATTTTAGTTGCCAGTTTTCTCTAAAAGTCATAAGGTAGAGATAGATTGCATGGTTTTGTCAGCATTTTAGAATATGGTAACCCTACAATATAGTAGCCTCCATCAAGGAAAATGCAGACCTCTAGTCTGTGTTTTCTTGTCAACACTATTTCATCATGGGTGGCTGCCAATGAATTTATTCATGGTTTTATTTCCACCTCTCTGGAAACAAAACTTCCGGGTCTGAAATCCTTAATTCTAACACTGCAGCATTCCCTTTTAAGGAATCACAAAAACATCTGCAATTTTAGTTGCCAGTTTTCTCTAAAAGTCATAAGGTAGAGATAGATTGCATGGTTTTGTTGAGGATGGTGAATTTGAGTGGTGAATTGTCTTATGACGATTATGAATTGTGAGTGAATTTGATCAGTGTTCAATTTCAGTTTTTTGGAGTTTATGTGGTGCATAGAATTTATTCATGGTTTGATTGAGGTAGTGTTGTTATCTGATGTGCAGTTCTGGTTATTCTAGGTAAGTACTTTACTTCAGAAAACTATAATTGCAAAGAGGGCGATTTGCTAGGCCTAATTTTTGCTTCCGTTACACACCATCATTAGAATCGCCATTGTTGGCTTATATTATAAATAACAGATTAACTATTGTAGTGCCGTCATCACCACGAGCGAGGAGATAGATGATGCTTAGGTTGAATCGCTCAACAAATTATGGCACTCAGCATTTTCAAAAAGATTGTAAGAAAAGTCAAACGCGAGTGGCCCGGCATCCTTAATTTCTACTCCTTGCCAGGAGAAATTGAGGAGGGCAAAGACACTGCCTGGATGGAGGAGAAGCTGGATTTGGTGATTTCCACTCCCCCAGACTTTGAGGAGGTCCATACATGCAAGAAGTGCAAAACCACCAACGCAGAATCTTCAATGGATTCCGGTATGGAAGATGACACTCCCAGTTCCGATCCCTCGGCCCTAACCCAAAGAGAGGGTGCCACCGATCATCCTCTGGGAAAAGAAAAAATGGACACACTTAAGGTCCATCATGACAAACTTACAAATACAATATACTCAGCTAAGAACATGGATGATTGCAATCAAAATCCAGCCTGCTACCGTAATGGACTATAGAAAACTGAACAAAGAGTTAGATTCAAGTAATACTCAATACCACACTTAAGTATAAGGTCGGACAAAAACCCCTATGCCTCTGGTTTTAGTGGAGATCCATAAAGCTTACAAAAATATTTATGACCTAAGATCACACGGTTAGCCTAGTGACTATGTTCCTTGCAACCATGTGTCTGGGAAAGGAGTGTCCTGGGCTTGATTCCTGTCGCTGACGTGAGGTGCTGAAGGATCTTTCTCAGCCATAGCCAAGTTAGCCGGTCTTGGGTGTAGACAGTAGGGTTTTCCTCCCCAGTTTATCTGGGGTTTTTCATCCTGAAAAACAGGCAAACCAGCCTTGAGTAGGGCTTGACCACCTTATCCTGAATATGGTTGAGGTCCGATGATTAATAAACCCTCGACACCGCAAGGTAAAAGAGGGATAAGGAACATGAGATGAGAGATGAGATTAAGATCAGTCTGTGGACTCTGGATCATCCCAGAGCCTCTGAGGAAGAAAGCTTCAACTTGACAGTGCCACAGATTTGGCCGTGCTCAGAGACTTCAAGGCAGAGTATAAATGCCTGAAATGTGCCAAGAGCCACCCCACTAACACCTGCACAAAGCCAAAAACCACGGCTAGTTGTGCAAATTGTGGTGGCCCTCACCCAGCTAACTATAAAGGATGTGTTCAACACCCAAATAACAGATGGTCCAAAACAAACAGACAATCACTTGCCTCTGTCAGCTCATGAACATCTACACCTCTGGCACCACAGTCTCACAGTGTTCAACAATATGTGACAGAAGTCCCACGCCGCAGTTTGAGGCTTCTAAGAAAACAACCTACCAACGGCAGGCAAGAACTTATGCGGACATGGCTCGTTCCAAAATGACAACAAAGGAACAGAATTGGAATCAATCAGCAGCGCAGTCAAACCTGACCACTGTCATTACTGCCTCACTGGTAAATATGCTACAGGATTTCAGCAGGTCCAATCCTTCATCAGCTGCTAAAAAAAGATTCCTATATGAAACTCGATCATCCTCCCAGCACTTATTGGTGAACAGGAATAAACTAACTCCAGGCTCTTTACAGATGTGATGTGGAATGCCAATGGCCTCAAACACAAGATTATGGAACTCCAAGAGTTCACTCAGAGACTTCAGCCTGACGTTTTGATAAGTGAGACACATCTGAGGCCATCGGACAGCCCCAAAATTAGGGGATATCACCACTGACAGGCCAAATTACAGAGGTGGTAGCACTGCAATCTTCATTAAAAATTATATCTAACACCATTCAGTGAACAATCCTCCAACCATTAACCTTGAGGTTACTGGTGTGTAGGTTCTTACTAGCTTGGCTGGCAGACTGGAAATTCATGCAGCATACAACCCACCACAAAAAACACTACTGCACATGGATCTGGATGCCATCCTAGATGCTAGAGAGCCCATAATTATTGCTGGAGACTTAAATTCCAAACACCCGGCATGGAACTGTAGAACCACAAACAACAATGGACGCATCCTCGCCAACTACACAGGATTCAATTGCGCTGTCGTCACAGGCCCACTGAACCTACTCATCACAGCCCAAATGGCACTGCTGACATCTTGGATATAGCCATCCTGCAATATGTTAAATTTCAATATAATTTAAGAACATTAAACGAGCTCTCGTCAGATCATGATCCAGTGCTATTACACCTGGGAATGCAACACAACCTGTCCCCCCACACACACTCATTCACATCCTGGGAAAAATTAGCAAAAGCACTCCCAGAGTTCATTGGCCCTGTTCCTCCTATAAGGTCAGAGCAAGAAGTTGAAACAGCAGTCAAAAATTTTACTCAGCAAATTAATGCAGTCAATAATGACAGTCACCTCTTACACAACTTGCTCCACAACAAATCTGTTACTGGAGGATATTATGAACCTGATCAGAGATAAAAAAATAAAGCTAGAAAAAGGTTTTGCAATACTCGCACGCATCAAGACAAAAGAATTCTTAACAGATAATTCTTAAATGGAGCTGTGAGAGGACCCCCCCCCCTCAAAGCCCAGAGGGATCGACTATGGGAGGATAAGTTGGCTTCCTTCTCACTGTGGATCACTCTATATTTGGGGACTCTTGAGGAATCTCAGAAACAAAAACAAATCTCTTTCCCCCCCCCCCTCTACAATCGGACCTGGGCCTTGTGCACACAGATGCAGAGAAGGCAGAAACCATTGCAAAAAAATTTAGAAGGGCGGTGTCGACCTGCTTATGAAAACTTAAATTTCAACCACTTGTATAAAATTCATTGTCATATGAGACGTACTGAAACTTCCTGATGCCTGTACTAATCAAATCGTCCCTACTTCACCAGCAGAAATCTACGAGATCATTAAGAATGTTAACAACAATAAAGCTCCTGGTCCAGATGGCATCACCAATAAAGTTATTAAACTACTACCCCGTAGAGCCATTGTGCACCTTACTAACATACTCAACGTGATTATTAGATTCCGATATTTCCCTTCCCCGTGGAAAACTGCTTATATAACCCCAATTTATAAACCAGGCAAAGACCCACATCTACTGCAAAATTATTGTCCCATTAGCCTGATTTCAAACCTGGGAAAGATTGTCGAAAGGGTCATCCTCACCAGACTCCAATCCATAGTAAATAAGCTGAATATCCTCCCAAATGAACAATTTGGATTCCGTCAACATCATAGCACCACTCAACAGATCCATAGACTAACTGAATATATTATATTACCACAGGCTACAATTGGCATCAACTTACCAGAGCTGTCTTTCAGGATATGACCAAGGCCTTTGATAAGGTGTGGCATTATGGTCTGCTCCACAAGCTCATCACCTTTAACATCCCGCTATAGATGGTACAGTTGATCCAATCATACCTCAGCAACAGATTTATGCAGGTCAAGATAAACTACACTATATGTACCAAGTGCCCCATTCTGGCTGGTGTTCTGCAAGGATCATTACTAGCCCCAATTCTGTTCTTGATATTTATGGCAGATATTCCCCACAATCTGATGTCATCTATCTTGGCCCTCTACACTTATGACACAGCGATACTAACCAGATCTCTTTGCCAACACCTAGTCACCAAAACATTCCAAGAAAACCTACAAATATTAGAAAAATGGTTCTCCAATTGGAGATCACAAGTAAACCCCTTGAAGAGCATAGCCGTGCTCTTCTCCAGAAGAACAGTATCTCCTACAGGGGACATCTTCCTGTTTAACAATAAAATTCCTTGGAAAACAGAAATCAGATACCTTGGTGTACTGCTGGGAAAGAGACTAACCTTTCAACTAACCTTTCCCAGCAGTATACCCATACTGCTGGGAAAGGTTAGTTACACAATACCCATATACCACGACTCATCATTTTTACAGTTTTCGTTTCAGTCATGAAGCGAGAAAAATGAGCACCATTTGTGTGTTATTGTTACGAAACCTTATTTGAAAACAGTAAATCTTACAAATTTCAAGCAAAACAAGCAAGTTTTCCATATCACAAATGTATTTAAAGAAAATTAGTTATGATCAATACAATGGTGTTCAAAAACCTAAGTATGAACATTGTTTCTGCAGATTACAACCACACATTCAGACTAATCAGCTCGTGACAATTTGCATAATGGACGATTTCAAGTATACATTCAAATTTTCGAATCTTGCACAAAGGGGTCACGTGGTAGCACTCGAGGATAAAAGACAAAAGGCTGCACTAAGCGAATTGTGCTCTGAGTCGTTAGAATTCGGATTATGGACGGTGATTAACAAGGACGGACGTGTTCACTTCTCTCTACCTTCATGATTTTTACATTGCACTGGCTCCAACCCAGGTTAAATAAGGACCACCATGTCCGATCTGCAAATAAATAAAACAGCCTAAAATGTAGACGACGGTATAAAGATTCAGCCCACCACTGTAATGGACCAAAGAAGATTAACCAAAGAGTTGGACTCAAAAGGTGCACAATATCACACACACACCTTCTCCCTCAGCTCGGAGAAAAACCTAAAGGTGGTTCTTCGAAGTGTTTCTAAGGACATATCTACAAATGCAATCGCTGCTGATCTCGGCTACCAAGACCTACCACCTCTCAAAGTCAGCAGAATGATCAGAGCTGACAAGAGCCCAATGCTTCTGGTATTGGTTGAAATCCATCAAACCTATAAAACATTTATGAATTGACGTCGATCTGTGGACTTAAGATCAGTCCTGAACCTCTTAGGAAAAGGACTTCGACAGGACAGTGCCACAGATGCCAGAAATTTGGCTATGCTCAGAAACTGTGTAGGGCGGTGTTCAGATCCCTTAAGTGTGGAGAGAGAGAGCAACCCCTACCAACACCAAGCCAAAAATCACCCTGGCTAAATATGCCAACTATGGCAGCCCTCACCCAGCCAACTATAAAGGATGTATGCAACACCCGAAGAACAGATGGTTGGAGACAGCCAAACAGTCATCCTCCTCTAGTACACGAATACCAGAGACTCCTGGACCACAGCTGGAGGCTCATCTGCTGTAATCAGAGGTCTTTAAGAAAAGGGATCATCAACGGCAGTGAAAAACTTATGCGGATGTGGCCCGTTTCAACAAGACAACACATGAACAGAATCAGCCAGCAGCACATACAAACCTCACTGCTGATAATACTGCCTCTCTAGCAAAGATGCTACAATATTTCAGTATGTCTAACCTTTCATTAACCTCCATGAAAAGATTCCTGCATGAAACACAATTCATCCTAACAGCACTTATTGATGAATAGAACCAAACTAATTCCAGACTCTATACAGAATGTTGCATGGAATGCAAATTGCCTCAGAAACAAAATTTTAGAGCTCCAAGCCTTTATTCAAAGATATCAGCCAGATATTGTTCTAATAAGTGAGACACATCTAAGTCTCTTGGACAGCCCTAAAATTAGGGGATATCACCTATACAGAACCGACAGGCAAAATTATAGAGACGGCGGCACTGCCATCTTTATTAAAAATTATATCAAACATCATTATGTAAATAACCCTCTAGCATTGAGATCACAGGCGTGGAGGCGTTCACAAGCTCAGCTGGCAGACTGAAAATCTATGCAATCTACAATCCATCGTTAAAAATTCTACTTCATTCAGATCTGAATGCTGTCCTGGGCACTAGAGAACAAATTCTTATTGTTGGGGATCTAAATTCGAAGCATCCTGCATGGAACTGTAGAACCACGAATAAGAATGGCCAAATCCTCTTCAGCTATGCAGGCTCCAACTCCGCAGTTGTGGCAGGCCCTCCGAATCAACCCATCACATTACGTTTGGCACTGCTGACATCCTGGATATAGCTATCCTGCAAAACGTTAAATTCCAGTACAGTCTAAAATCATTGAATGAGCTGACATCTGATCACAACCCAATTCTGCTCCAACTGGGAAAACAATAACTTCTTTCTCCTCCCTCATATTCATTCATATCCTGGGAGAAATTATCAAAAATACTCCCGGACTACATTGGTCCTGTTCCTCATATAAGATCAAAAGAAGATGTTGGAACTGCAGTCACAAGTCTCACCCAACAAATTAACTCAGCTATAATGTCATTCACCTCCTCCCCAACAGTCTCCAAGCCCGGTCGTCTGCCAGAAGACATTATTAACCTGATCAGAGAAAAAAAAACAAAGTAAGAAAAAGATTTTACAACACCTGCACACCAGAAGATAAAAAGTTCTTAACAGACTAAATGGTGAAGTCAGATGCGCTCAAAGACCACAGAGATCAATAGCGGGAAGAAATGTTAGCTTCTATCCCACGTAATGATCACTCTATCTGGGAACTACTGAGGAACATCAGAAACAATAGCAGATCCCTTCCCCCCCCCCTCTATGTTCATATCTGGATCCTGTTCACACAGATGCAGAAAAGGCACATAGCAAAAAATTTAGAAGAGCAGTGCAAGCCTGCATATGAAAACTTCATATGCAGGCTTGCACTTCAACTTCAACCACTTATATAAAATTCATAAACAGGTCAGACACTCATTAAAACTCCCCGATACTGGTGCTGATCATATTGCACCCACATCACCAGCTAAAATATATGACATCATAAAGAACAAAAAAGCTCCTGGTCCTGATGGTATCACAAATAAAGTGATTAAGCTGCTTCCCCGAAAAGCTGTTGTGCACCTGACCATAATAATAAATGCAATCTTAACGTTTCACTATTTTCCTCCCATTTGGAAACTTGCAGATGTAATCCCAATACATAAGCCAGGCAAGGACCCACACCTGCCTCAAAATTATCCTATCAGTCTCATCTTCAACCTTGGTTAAATTGCAGAAAAAGTCATCCTCTCTAGATTTCAAGTGAACTAAATTAGATTAGTAAATGAACTAAACATCCTTCCAAAAGAACAAATTGGTTTTCGACAATTCCATAGTACTACTCAACAAATCCTCAGACTAGTTGAATACATCATCACCAGCTACAAGTGGCATCAGTATACTGGACTGTTTTTCTTGATTTATCCAAAGCATTTGACATGATTTGGCACTTTGGATTGCTACACAAACTTATCTCAGCCAGCATCTCATTGAAAATGGTACATCTAATTAGATCATATCTTCAGGATAGATACATGCAAGTCAAGATAAATGGTACAATCTCAGCCCGGCGCCATATCTTGGCCGGAGTTCCGCAGGGATCCTTACTGGCTCTGATACTCTTCTATATATATATATATATATATATATATATATATGTGTGTGTGTGTGTGTGTGTGTGTGTGTGTATGTATGTATGTATGTCAGATATTCTGCACAACCCAATGGTTGTCCATCATGGCCCTCTATGCAGATGATTTTAGCCAGATTTCTTCGGCCACACCTTGTCAACAAAAAACTTCAAGAAAACCTCCTAAAGCTAGAGCAATGGTTCTCCAAATGGAGATGCACAAAAGAGCGCAGCCATACTCTTCACTAAAAGATTGATATCTCCTGCATGGGACATCTTTCTCTTTAATACCAAAATTCCTTGGCAGACAGAAAGAAAATATCTTGGTGTAGTGCTGGACAAAAAATTAAATTTTAACCAGCACATCAAGACTACGTGTGCAAAGGCATATAAAGCCATTGCCCAGCTCTACCCCCTAATTGATAGGAACAGCAAGTTAAACATCAGAATGAAAGTGCTTCTATACCAGCTGATGATTCGTCCAATAATCGCTTAGGCCTCTCCAGCATGGAGCTATACCTCCAACTAATATTCTCAAACTGTAACGTGTGTAAAACAAATGCTTAAGAATGATTCTAAACGCTAAATGGTTTGTCAGAGACAATCAACTTCATCGAGACACAAATATCCCTTACATCTACTCCTTCCTACAATCTCTAGCAACAACGTTCTTCCTAAACTATGACGAAATGATTCAAACACAAAAGACCAAAAGCCATATTAATTTCCTGTAATGATGCATAATCTCCATGCCCCTTCAGGGCGAGCAAACAGCTCATAAATTTTGCCCTCATTGTATGCCTGTCAGATAGTGGGGAATATAAAAGCATTAGCTTCACCCTTGGAATCAGTGCCATTATCCATTAAGCAAATTGTGTTTGAAGGAAGCACTTTTCGTTGAGGAATAAAATTGCAAACTTCAATGTCTTGTAATGTCTCAAAGACATTATCTAGATGATTTTATATGGGGAACAATTATTGAAAAGTTTGAAGAAGGCCTCAAAATTACTGATATTTCCAGAGAGTTTGCAATCTCACATAGCGTTCTATCCACGCTCTGGGCAGCATAATGTATGATGTCTGTGTCAAGTAGACCTATACGCCCGAAGACCTGTAATCTATATCTCTTTATCCACAGCTAATCATAGAGCATGTTTTCAGTGGTGTTGTATCCATAAAAATTGTACAGCACACCAATAGGCTAATGTACTCTTTACAGATGAGAGTCATTTTAGTCTTTCCTCCAATTCTATACAACACTTGATCTGGCATGAAAGTGGTACTGCTTACCATCGCGAGAATATTCTTGAAAGGGATAGATACTACAGTGCTGGGATCATGGTGTGGAGGCATTATGCTTAATGAATGCACTGAGCTACAAGTGTGCTGGAAAAAAGGGACTATGACTGGTGAACGATATCGCAACGAAATTCTTCAATGTTATGCTCGATTATTTCGTGGTACTGTAGGCAATGAATTAATTTTTATGGATGACAATGCCACATATCACACATAAGCAGTGGAGATACTTCTGGAGACCGAGGATGCTATTCGAACCGAGTGACCAGCATGCTCTCCAGATCTCAACCCCCATAAAACCTGTTTGTATGCAATAGGGAGATGCTTTGCTATTCGAAATTCCCCTTCAGAAAACAAACAAGGCTTATCCTTGCTCTGAAGGAGGAGTAGGCCACTTTGCCTCAAGAATACTTGAGCAGTGAATACAAGAATACTTAGCACAAATGATACTATAGAGTATCATTTGTGCTAAGCATGGTACAACTTTTTGAGAGCTCAACGCAGTTCTGGGTGGACATATTCCATATTGAAATGTCTCTCCGCATAGTTTTCTGTAAGTACTATACATTAATTCCTTAACTACGACCTTATTAAATTTATAATTTGCCAAAAATATATTGTCATTTTATTTGTACGAAATGTATAGCATGCTTTTTGTGTAATATAATTTATTAGTATGGCAATAAATTGATGTCCACATTTGGCTGTATTATGAAAATTTTTTCATATACACGTAAAAATGTCCATCCTTAGCTTTTGGACACCAGTATATATGCATTCTGCATTACTTCAACTTTGGTATCTTCTGGGTCTGGCTCCCACTGATGAGACCTCAGTGAAGGTCGAAATCAATCTGTGTATAGGTCCTTCCCATAATGCCCAGCATTATATACATCTGAAAGGATGCATGTGTTACATTATCATTATTGGATGATAAGAAATTAATGTAATGTCATTAGCCTCCATATACAAGTAGCCTAGTCATAAAGATACTTTACAGTCAAACTTTGTTTGCTTAGACTTGGATAAAGGATTAAGCAAGAATAGAATTTCTTGTCAAGTTTAAATTAACTTATAACCAAGTGTGAAAAAAATTCCAACGATCATCTTTATTAACCATTGTTCATCTCTCCCTCCAGTTTTGCTTCATCATAAAACAATTGAATATCCCCCCCTCCTCTCAAATCTTTCCTTCCTTGTATCATTAAACATAAAAATTAAACAGTAGTTGTTCAACTACAGAGCCTTGAAGCATTCACTAGTCACCCTCATTCTCCTAGATTCCCTTCCAGTTGAATGAAGGTATCTATTGGTCAGCTCCTACACCACTCTGGTGTCTTTTGGTTAGCCCCTCCCTATCCATGGACCAGCCTTATTTCCAATCTTGTTTACTCGAACTTGTGCAATAATTTCCCATTCAATATTCGGTCAATCAAATGCCTTTGCAAATTCTAGCAGCAGCAGCAGCATCATGGCAAAGCCTTTTCCGTTATTCAATTTAGCTGTCACACTATTATAATATGGGAGTGAATTATTACGACAAGACCTACCATTTACAAAGCTGTGCAGACTATAGAGTATCATATTCCCATCCACCCATTCCACCTCAAACCAACTTTTCATATACCTTAATCACCACTCCTGAAATTTATTTATTTATTTATTTATTTATTCATATGGAGTTCCTCCACCGTTCCTTAGGACTGATTGAGCCCGCCTAGTGAGTAAGTATGTATTTATGACTATATATCTGTGTGTGTGTGTGTGTTCAGTAGCCTAGGACATAAATTTTGCCTGTTCTGAGGAGTGAAAAACCCTCTACCTCCGTCTGAGACTGGCTAACTCACCTTTAGTCGAATGAGACCAGATAAAGGTTCCTCACATCATGGATGAGAGTTGAACCCAGGTCTTTAACACTAAAGGGCTTCTTCTATATCAACTGAGATACGGAGGCTCTACTCCTGAAATACTAACTGGTTTGTAATTTGTTACTTCTGTCGTAGAGGTTCCTTCGTGTAATGAAACTATCCTGCAAAATCCTGCTCCCTGAAAACCTTGCCAGAGACTTTGAGGAAGCTTGATTGTTAGAACTGAGAGTGGCTGGTGCCTCTGACCAACCTAGTAACCATGTTTGTCAGGGGCACTACCTGTTCTGTTGCACATTCTTGTAACAAATGAGCTGACATACCTTCTAAACCCACTTTGTATTCATACTGATATTTCTCATTATACTCAGTACCTCCAGTTATTGCATTAGTCTGTCATACTGACAACTGCAATACCTCCTTGGTGATATATTCTAGCAAAGCGGTCATAGTAACTCAACTATTTCTTCCAGTTCTTTCACTTTCCTACCATCAGAATGGATTAAATTTATCCTTCCATAATTATTCTTACTCTTGCTTGCTACACATTGAAAAAAAAAAAGTTTAACATTTCCTTTGGTTTGCTTCCTGATTTTCTCTCATAATCTGATTTAATACTTACCATTCTGATCAGTGTATGCTGTGATTTATCATCATTTTACAATGTCTTTGCATCTCCTATTTTATGTTGCTGCTTATCCATTTAATTCACACTTGGTTTATCCTTCTAATCCTGGATATGCAGTTTAATACTGCTTCTCTTGAATAATCCCTGATGATTTCCCATGCACTATTGACATTCTTCACCTGTAGCTTCTTATGCCATAGCATTGCTCCAAGCTGCCAGATAAGTCCATCATAACCACTAACTTTTTAATTCCACATACACCCCTTCTTGATTGAGAACCTCACGTTTGGCAACCTCTTCGATCGAAAACAGAGTGGCTACTTTGATTATGGATGCATCTTCTGATGCTGTTACCAGATCCAGCACTCAAACCCTTGTTCCCCCATCACATACTGTTTCATGTAATTATCACTTAGTAAACGATGACTTCCATTTCCATTTTGCCATGTTCCCCTTTCCTCCCCAATATATGCCCGCATTGTTGAAGTCGCCTATAATAATTGCTCATTTATGTTAATCTGCTACTGCATGACGTCCACATCTTTCCTGGTCCCTGGTCTATGGCAGCAATCAACAATATATTTGTCCTGTTGGCTAGAATCTATTGCTGGTTTGAATTCTTTATAGCTATCATTAATAATACCCTTCCTCCCATCTTATTCCTTCTGTCCTCCATTAAAATCCAATATTACTTACATTGCAAGCTGACCATTGCCAAAAACTTCTCTCCTTTATTTTTAATACTTCTGACTTTTTGGGACAAGTCAAGCTGACCATTACAAGTTATTTTCAATACATCTGGCATTCATATGCATTTCAATATCCCCTTTGAACCACGCAATTATCCTTCTGTAATAATTATCAACTCATTCAGGTTTGAAACCTTGGGAACTGTACTCAGATATGAGTGAGTGCAGAAATGGTCATTGCATGATCATTTCTGCACTCGCATGCATATGTCATAGGAATGCACAGACATATACTTGAATGCATCCTCTCCACCTCACAATTCATATTTTCCCCGATTTTGCTCCTTTAACTCCTCAGTGCTGTATAAATGAGAGGAGACCTCCACATAGCCTTTAAAGGAATGCAGAGAACCAACCAGGGCTTCTGGCCTAATGTCCAATCCTCACCTTCTCATGGTGCACCCTGTTGGATATCTACTTTGATATTGAACGAACTAGGATGGGCTGGCAATTTGGGATTTAGCCGACCAAATTATAATTCTTATTAGCTTAAACAAAATTACAAAACGAATTACAAAATACAACATGACAAAATTTCATGCCGGCTGGGGCATCACCCTGTTAAACAAGGCCCCCGTTGTTTTCGCCAGGGAACCAGGTCGAATAGCGAAACGTCAGCTACTGGAACAAATCTGAAAACACACCCCAACTCAACATTACCAGAATTAAAGATCGGTACTATCAATATAAGAAGAATGAATGGCAAAGAAGTGGAGCTAGCTGAGGAATTAGATAAGTATCAGATTGACATAATAGGGGTGACTGAAACAAAAAAGACAAAAACTGGTGAGATCTTTCTGAGCAATAAATACAAAATGTTATATTCAGGCAATGACAATCAAGGAAAAGAAGGAGTAGCCATAATTTCAACACAAAATACGAGGCTAATCTTCTTGAATGGCAGTCAGTCTCAAGTAGATTGATTTGGGCAAATATCAGAATGGGGAACTGGACAATGAGACTTATTTGGGCCTATGGTCCCACAGAAGGTTCTACTAAGGTAGCAGTGGAGGAATTTTTTGAGGCTTTAGAAAAAGCAACTGACACAATGAAAAAGGAAAAGTTGGTCCTTGCTGGGGATCTAAATAGCAGAGTAGGAAATGATTGTGAGACATACAAAAATATTTTGGGAAAATTTGGAGAAAAGAGCAAAGCTAATAATAATGCCAAATATCTGTTGGATTTCTGCTCAGGACATGGACTGGTTATTACTAACACCATGTTCCAACATAAAAATGTGCACAAATTCACATGGAGAGAAGAAGCAAGGAATAAGAAAAGTCTCATTGACTATGTTATTGTTGATAGTGATGTTTTCTCCCTGGTGCAGGACACCAGAGTGTACAGAGGATTTGAAATTGGAAGTGATCACTATTTAGTCTTGAGCAGGAAAATTGAATTTCATATTGAAAAGAATAACATGTAAGAAAGTGTTAAAGCGAATAAAAGTTGAGCAGCTCTCAGATGTGAACTGTAGACTAAAATACAGAAATACTATTGAAAAGAAAATGAAAGAGTTTGAGAACAGGAATCAAACCTTGGAGATTCAGTGGCAAACTCTGAAGGAAACATTGATTGATTCTGCCAGAGAGGCATGTGGTGAGGTTGTGTGCAAGGATAAAAAAAATCAGAACTCCCTGGTGGACACAGGAAGTTAAAGAGGCAGTGAAGGAAAAGAAGAAAGCATATCAAAAGTTCCTGGCAAATAAGTCAGCTTGTGCTCTTAGAGAATACAGAGACAAATGCAAGAATGCTCAACACTGTGTAAAACTAGCTAAATAAAAGTCATGGGAGGACTTTGGAATGAATATAGAAAATAAATATCAAGAAGGTGGCAAAATATTCTGGAGGTTGTTGGAGAAGCTTAGGAATGGAGGAAAGAGTGCTGTAAAAGGAGTTAGAGATGATAAAGGTGACATGAAAATGGGAGAAAAGGATATCCTTGAAGTATGGAGTAATTACTTTGAAAAACTGATAAATAAAAGAAGCAGTGATGACAGCACAGTCGTAAAAAAACACAGACATACAGTCAGGAATACACATCCATACTTGAAATAGAAAAAAGCCATCAAAAGGCTTAAAATGTGGAAAGGCAGCAGGAGTGGATGATATTCGACCAGAAATGCTGAAGTATGGTGGTATAAAAGCTTTACAGTGGCTGCGCTGCATAGTTAAGAAAGCCTGGACAGAGGGACGAATTCCCGATGATTGGAGTAGAGCTCTCATAGTACCCATATATAAAAAGGGAAATAAAACTAAATGTGAGAATTACAGAGGTATTTCCCTACTAAGTGTTCCTGGCAAGATCTATGTAAGTATACTTGAGAAACGATTGAGAAGAATTGTGGAAGAAAAGCTTGGTGAAGAACAAGCTGGATTCAGGCCAAATAGAGGCTGTCAGGATCAGATCTTCACTTTACGACAAATAGTCGAGAAAGCATGGGAATATAACAAAGATCTGTATTTAAGTTTTGTCGATTTGGAAAAGGCATATGACAAGGTGCCAAGAGAGAAGCTATTCAGTACGCTAAAGTTATATAGTGTCAATGGGGCATTATATCAAGCAATACTTAGTCTTTATTTGAGTTGTAAGTCAGCAGTTAGAATTGAAGGAAGTACAGGAAGATGGTTTAATGTTAAATCTGGTGTCAGACAAGGATGTACATTATCCCTTCCGTTACTCATTATCTATATGGATCACATTATGAAGGAAAAGTGGTATTAAACATGATATCAAAATTGGAGATGTTAATTTGCTTCATGTGGATGATGTTATACTTCTAAATAAATCTGCTACAAGTCTGCAAGATTCTCTGACTAAATTGAATAACTGTTGTAATAGATATGGTATGAAGGTCAGCAATAAAAAGACAAAGACAATGAAAATAGGCAGAATCATTGAAAATGTCAACTGTGTTGTGAATGGAGAACCTGTGGAACAAGTAAAACATTTCAGCTACTTAGGCGCAATTTTTAGTGAAGATGGTAAATTGAATATAGAAATAGACAACAGAATCAACAAAGCTGGTATGGTGTGAAGTCAATTGAATAAATTCATATGGAATAAGAGAGAAATTAGTCGGAACACTAAATTAGCTGTATACAAGACAGTGTTCAAACCAGTTTTAACTTATGGAACTGAGAGCTGGGTCAGAAGTAAAACACTTGACCAAAGACTAGAGACCGCAAATATGAGAGTCCTGAGAAAGATTAGAGGCGTGAACAGATGGCATCAATGGCAATATAATATTAAAAACGAGGATATTATGAAAGAACTTGACATTGTCAGCATCCAGGAATGCATTAGCAGAGCAAATCTCAGGTGGTATGGTCACTTAAATAAAATAGGAGAGAAAAGATTAGCAAAACAAGTGTTCTCTGCCAGATTGGCAGGAAAACGGCCCAGAGGAAGACCAAGATATAGGTGGATTGATACAGTACAAAGTGCCTTAGACGATAAGATCTGATAATGTCGGAGTCTTGACAAGTAACAGACTGATTTGGAGGAAAATTGTAGATAGGAAGTTAGTAATGATGTAATTTTTTCATGTAGTACTATCATATCCTGTACACTCCTTGAGGGTACATGGCAGGAAATTGATGATGATGAACTCCTCAGTGAAACACTTTCTACACTAACTCCAGATCCATTCCAAAGGCAATCTGTCAGGCATATAGAAGTTATTTCGTCCATCAAATTTTCTCCATACATGAATGAAATGTGCACCATTCCTCCTGTACAGTCTTCTCACTAAACTATGCTAAGTATAAACTGGTACATTTCTTCGATACTGAATGAGTTATTCTGTATTTGGTGAAAGATGGACTTATGTGTTGAAATTATACTTAACCAGTTTTAAATGGATGGATATTATGTTAGTCATTAACATTGGCCACAATTTTATTTTAGGGAACTTTCTAACTAAATTAATGGTTTAATGAAGAAAGAAATGCATTACATATGATCAGAAATATACACAGCATTTCTGTTAAAAAAAACACAGCAGTGTAGACGTTTTGAATATTGGTACGAGAATGAATTTCTCATGAAAATTAGAATCAAAGGTTATTGTTCATGTAAAGTTATTTTATTGTAGTCATAAGATTAGGAACTGTTTTAAGGAATTCATTACTAATTATTACTCACTGCTGATTAAATGTTACCCATACTCTTTTCAGTGATAAAATGTCGACTGTAAGATGCTGATTCGTTTAGCTTCCATTTTTTTTTTCTTTGTGTGGCCCAATTTTTCATCTTCACTGGAAGTACAGTCAACAAAGTCTGAAACTTGTGGCCAGTCCACAAGCCTGGAATTATTTACTCTTATAGAGTGAAAGTAAAGCTGTAAGAAAATGAAATAATGTTCTTTATGTGGCATTATAAAAATATAAGTAATTACAACAACAACAGCATTACTGGCTAGATTGGCGAAGCAAACTTGTTTTTCATATTCCCTTTGTGTGAGGAAAACTGAGGTGGGGTGTTGTGAGGTTTATGCCCACCCTTTGGGGGCTGTGGGGTTAGCTATGTTCAGTTGAAAGCAGGATTGTCTTGGAATTTTTGAGTTTATGGTGGTTGGTTTCAGTTGGCAGCTTAGCTTGTCTAATTAGTGGGTTTGGATGAGTGCTTGCCTTTGAGAAGATCTTTTCTGCTAGGTCATGAAGGAGCAAAGAGATATATGGGATTCTGGTCTCTAGCTGGATCTGAATGTTTCTAATAAACCATGGGGACGTCCAGTATCTGGGAGGCTGGGTATTCTTACCGCTCCTGATTTTCTGGTGGAGGCTGCAACCTTTGTAGTTGGTGGGATGAGGCTCACTGCAGTTGGCCAGTGTGGTTCTTGGCTTGGTGCAGGTGGTTGGGTGGTTTTTTTGCTGTATTTTAGGCACCTATATTCTGCTTTGCATAGCTTTTGGGCATGGCCAAATTTTAGCATCTGTGGCATTGCCGTGCTGAAGCTCTTTTTCTGAGTGGTTCTGTGGTGATCCTGAGTCTGCAGTCTTGTATTTTTGTTTTTGGGTGTTGTTGATTTCGACTAGCAAAAGTGGCATCAGTATTTTGTCTGTTCTTCTCACATTGATTGGGGTCAGGCCCTGGTTGATTGGGGTCTGCTGTGATTTCTTCTGTGATGCGCTCAGTGACTCCTCAGAGTACCACCTTCAGGTTTTTATTCGCTGCTTGGGGCGAAAGTGTGGTATTGCAATTTAGAGTTGTCGACCATTTTGGTTATCTGCCTGTAGTCAGTAACAGTGGTAGTTTGGATTTTTATGCCCTCGTCTATGTTTTTGGCCCAGGAGTAGGTGATGTTTTGTTCCCTGAAGATCAGTGAGACTGAGGTCCACTTTTCTTTGTCTCATATTACTACAAGGGGTCCTTTTCTTTCTTCCTTGGGACATCTTGTGGTGAGTCCTCCTCCATGTGGTCACCTTCAATCCTACGTCTTTTATTTGTGTGTTTCTCCTGGGAGTCTGTCTGCTGGAACTCCTTGGATGGGGAGACTGTTGTGTTTTCTCTTTCTGTGACCTCCACTTCGCCTTCCCGATTGCTTGTTAGTGCATATAGGTTTAGGAAACCAGGCCACTAGGCCTCGAACCTCATCAACAATTTCTTGAACAGATCACGCTCCTGATTTCTGATCAAGTGTTGAATTAATCATCTTAATTTATATTTTCCATATTAAATTTATGAAAATCTTACCTGCAGTTCAGCTGCTGGAATTCACAATAGTCTGTTGCTGGTTGTTGGGGTTATTACTAGCTGTAATAAACACTTGTGATTTATTCTGATTCTCAAATGTATCCACAGTTTTAAAATAATAATATTAGTATTTAAAATACACAAACTTTATACAAATGGGGGCCTTGAATTCACAATTACTTACACTTCATAATATAATCATTTGCCTGACAAATTTTCTGTTGTTCCTGGTATATATATATATATGATGACTATGATTAAAAATATAAATATAAATCAGATAATGCCTTTTATTTCCTAATAGGGAATAAAACCCTATGAGGCCTTTAAATCCTATCTAGCTTTTGGAGACTGAGTGGGCAGTTCAATCTCCACCAGTAGCCAATCAGAGATAGCTGGCCAATGACTATCACTAATTATAAGCAGCCACAAATGAAGAGACGGGAAAACAAGTGCCTCTTGGTACCTAACCCTAAACAAAAATCTCCTGGAGTCAAGACTCATCGAGGGAGGCAATAGTAAGATGCATTCTAACAGAGATGACATTTATCATACCTCATCTTAAATTCGCTCAATGTTTGCACACTCATAATCTCATATGGCAATAAATTCCACTCACCAACTACTCTCCATGCAAAAAGTCATGCTGCACTCTCTTACACACACCACCTTTATACAACTTCCAAGGGGATAGAGACAAGAATGATCTCCTGTCTCTACTTCCTTCCCTCCTTCAACCGTTTGAAAAATATCCTGGCATCTATTTGATAAGCACCGCATAACAATTTATATGTTTCAATCATGTCTCCCCCTCTTCCGCCTATTGACTAGGGCCTGTAATTTACATTCTCTCAACCTGCCTGTCGACCAAACTGTCATTCTCTCAACCTGCCTGTCTGTCAGTCAGCATTCCACAATCCCGATATTGCTTTTGTTATTCACCTCTGAATTTTTACCAAAGTTTGCTTTTCACCTAGGAACGGAGGTTACCAAATAGATGTGCAGTAGTCCAAATGTGGTCTAATCAAATATCCCTTTAACTTCAATTCTTTATCCACCTAAGATCCCAAGATATCCCAAGTTTGCTTTTCACCTAGGAACGGAGGTTACCAAATAGATGTGCAGTAGTCCAAATGTGGTCTAATCAAATATCCCTTTAACTTCAATTCTTTATCCACCTAAGATCCCAAGATATCACAAGATCACTCCCTTCCTCCACTTCCTGTAATAATACAACTTCTCCAATATGACAGCAGCTTTACTGTTTGAGATCCAAAGTGCAAAACCTTACATTTACTGGTGTTTACTTCTCTACCTACATAGTCACTTTATTCAAATCGCTCTGAAGCACTAGTACATCTGCATCATTTTTAACGTTTTCCAACCCTCAAACAGCTGAATATCCTCTTACAGACCACTCTAGATATCATTAACAAACAAACTGAACAGCAGTAGCCCTGGAACAGAATCCTGTGGGACTCAACTGGTAACTCCCCTTCTGGGAGACATGGCACCTCTATACACAACCGTTTGATATTGATTAGAAAGTCAGTTTTCTATCCAATCAACCGACTGATTTTTCCAATCCCATTTGCCATAACTTATACACCAGTTTATTATGTAGTAGCCTGTCGATGCCTTTGTAAAATCCAGAAATATCACTGTATATGAATCACCCCCTATCTGCAACAATTATAAAATGTAAGTAAATTTGTAAAACAAGACCTCCCTTTAACAAACCCATGTTGACTTCTATTCAGAAAGTTTTCCTTTTCCACCCAATACTGTATTCTATTCCTAACCAATCTCTCCAAGATCTTAACAACCACTCCAGAAATACAAACCGGTTTGTAATTTGAAACGAATGTTTCAAATTACAGATCGATCGATGTTATTTCTGACAACTATCCTCATTCCTTTCCATTCTAATAACTCTCGTTTCCCTGATCTCATACCCACATATTTTCATTAAACAGTAACTTCTGTAAATGTTTACTCCAATACTCATATAAATGCAGATCATCATCAGCATATAATTCCTTTCTCCCATCAAACTCCTCCCATACATCTGCATATCATATCCCATCCCTCTTTTTTCTACACATCTTAGTAGCTACCATTTCATTCATCATCAATGCCCTTCTTCTCAATTCTCGACTATCATATCTAGACAGCACACTGACTATCCTAGCATTTTTACTAATAAATCCAACATTTCCCTCAAATCCCTTGCCACACAATTTACGCTTTTATTCAATGATTACTTTTATCATTATTTAATCCCTAAAGTAACAATTAAAACTTCAGTAATGAGCTCTGGATCATATGATGCTTGTCATGTCCAGATATCGTATAATCAGCGTTTCCTATACTGGCACTAATAATAATAATAAGATAAAGCCTTTCATTCCATATAGGAAGTAGGCGAGGCATTTTAACTCTATCTAGCTTTTGGAAACTGAGTAGGCAGTTCAATCTCCACCAGTAGCAAATCAGAGATAGTTGGCCCATGTTTATCACTAATTATAAGCCACCACATGAGAGACTGGCAAGCAAGTGCTGCCATCTCTTAGTATTGTGTTATCTGACGTTATCACTAAATCCAGTACATTTTGCCCTAACAGGATATGTTACTGTCTGAAATGATGTGGGTTCTACGGTCGATTTTCTTGAGTGTATGAGAGGAAAAACTCGCTTGCCGTGCCAGAGAGAGACTAACTCGGGAACTGGTCAAAGAAAAGCTTAGATAAAGTTCCTCCAATCGGCGACTAGACTCAAACTTATAAGTCTATCTTCGTGCGGCTAAGCACAGAGGATACAAGCTTCACTTCCACTGAGCTACACAGGCCTATAATGGCACTATCACTTATTTATCAAATTAGCATTACCACTTCTTCCATCTCTTGTAGTTCATTTCCACTAATATAATACTCTGTATTCCATCCCATTGTGTACATATTACAAAACTTTATACTCCAAGACAATGAGCAGACATCGCTACTGTGCTGTCAACAGCGCCAACCTTCTGAGTTCTCCTGAAGTGATACTACATTAGAATTATTTGTCAGTCTTCCCAGCCTGACATCATTTAAAAACAAGTGAATATTTCCTTTTAAATCAGATTCTGTGTCATTCATATATAAATTAAATAGCAGTGGTTCCAATACAGAATCCTGTGACACCCTCTCCCTCTCTAAGAGAGAAGAGGGGAGGGGAAGGGGATGCCACAGGATTCCATACTCAAAACTTTTTTTGTGAATCCACCAATAAAAGGATTGCATAGATATTAGTAATAATCTAGTAATTAGTAATGCCGGCCTGGTTAGTCGAGTGCAAATATTTTTAATAGGTTACAGTTGTTAGGATATATCATTTTGTCACACTTTGAAACTTCATCAATGGCATTTTTGCATGGAGCTATTGCAAACAGTTTTTCAAATTTCTTATACCACAACATGAATTCAGCGTTCAAAATTGCTGGATTTGTATAAGGCAAATCACCGGCATAAAATTCACACAACTGACGAAAATCTTCCATTGCACTTGCTGTTGGAGCATCTTTTCCATTTGGTAGAAGAGAAAAAAAATTTTTCAAAATGTTGCAGTGACGAGTGAAATGATCATGAAGTTGAGTCAATATTTGATCAATAAATGGAATGAAAATAGTTGTCCTGAAATAATCTTCTACAGAATCGGCTGGAACATTGGACCGTAATGTTTGTTTTGATGAAGTCCTTCACTTTTTAATGTCAATATTAAAATTATTGGCTTTTATACATGCTTCATCATAAATATCTTTAAATGAAGACTGGTGTCTCACGAACGATATTTAATTGAGCAACAACATCATCAACAAAATTTAGGGTAATTAAGAGGTCACTGTCAGATTTTTGTTTTGTTTTAGACAATGGTGAGGTGCATGCAAATATTTTTTGCAAGCTAAATAAAGATATAAATCTTAAAAGATATTAATATTATAATACTATAGACAACAAGGACGTCCTGTCTTTTAGGGGTATTGAAGAAATTGTGTACCTTTTCAATTATGCCAATACAATTTCTTATTTGTCACAGATATAGCATTTCCAAGTGCCAAATTCAAACTATGTGATGCACGATGAACATATAAAGCTTGTCGATATTATTATTACATAACACCTCCAGGTAGTCCAAAGACATATCGAGGAAGGGCACCTACTCTACAACTCTCCATCTTCACCAACCATAACTACAATCATCATCTACACCAATGCTGTCTACTGCCGACCACTACCACTAGTATTTTCACAGACAATCACAAACATCCATGCACATGGCGGGATTCGAACTCGCAGCCTTTTGGCTGGAGAGTCGGCCAATCAGGCCGGATATATAGATAAAAAGTTAAATTTTGTGGATAAAAATTAAAACAAAGTTTTTTTATTAAAAAAATAAAATGATATAATTATGTTACTATTTACTTTTAATGAGATGGATGAGCTTCTCGACCTTGGAGAGGTGCTGGATATCTGGCTCAATATTGGTCAACTTCATTTGAAGATCGGCACACACACTAAGACGAATTCTGTATTTCGTTTTTATTTGAAGAAGCAATGAAAATCGTTTCTCACAAAGATAGGTTGTAGAAAACTGCATAACAATTTTCGACTTCTTCAAATAATTCGTGAAATTCACTTCTAACTGAAGGCGAGATCCAGAATCAAGTCAAACCACTATTGCAGAATGCATTTTAAGCCCACTGTCACTTGAAAGTTCAATTAGCTACTCTTTTTCCGATAACGAAAGGTCGTTCTCGTGACTGCAAGCCTGAAATGGATTGTGAAATCACAGAAATTTCTTATAAAAAGTTATTCGGAAAATTTTTTTAAATTGTTTCAGAGTTTTGAGGTGGACACAAACCCTTTCCCAGTGGTTAAATTCTAAACTAATAAGTTTCAGGGCCCTATACCAAATAACCAATTGTATTTACTTTTTGAATACTATTCGGAGAAGCTCCAAACCTCCCCGTCCCTTTCATCATGCATTCGTAATCAGGCTACTGTTGATAACGACCTTATATACACATTCAAAACTGTAAACAGCTGTGGAATAATAACACAATAATGTAGGCATAATTACCATAAAGGCAGAAAAGTCACAAAACAGAAAAATGTTCCTACAAAATAACCAATTATATTTACCTTTGAATGTGATCCACTGGTCGAGTGTCCAGCAAGTCAGCAAATCTTTCCTTTCGTTAAGCATATTGATATTATCGCATTGCAACTGATGGGAATTCTGTGTTTCTGTGGATTCGTTACAGACCTCTCTCTTCAGAAACTACACACAAACTGTCATTACAAACTCGTTTTGTATTATCACTGTCATCAGAGATATTTTTCCGTTTAAAGAAGGTACCAATGTACTTATCCATAATTGAAATACCATACTTACTCGCATATAACTCTCACCCCTGATTTTACTTTTCAAAAAAAGAAATTAAAAAGTTTCGCATATACCTCGCAAATGAAAAAAGCTGACACACGTTCAGAGCAGGGCGATAGTAACTTGCTCCTTTAGTAAACAACACATCCTCCCCCAATAGCCACTATATTGCAGAGGCAAGAAAAACAAGTACTTTTATTATGTCAGTGAATAAGGTACAAGCAGTCTGTGTAATATATTTCTCAACAAATAATGCAATTGAGACAACTGGAATAAAAACTACACTAATTAATATTAATAATCACATGTCCCCTCATACAGAAACTATGCTGTATATATAGACTCAAGTAAAACCATATGTTGCACCAACAAACACAGTATCTAACTAAAAACTATTGTTATTAATTACTTTGTGTGAGTTCGCTCGGCAGTAATAAAATTCAACCGAAAGTGTTAAAATTCGTAAACGTGTTAAAACTAAGATATATATATATATATATAGTAATGCTGTTATGGCAGTTTCACATATTACTGGAATTCGGTTGAAGAGAGTTAGCATTTCAACTCAATTGTCAGCTTGCTTTTCGCGCGATTTCCGAAAAATAATATATAAAATAACTAAATAAAATAAAATAACTGGCGTTAACGCACAACACATTTTTTCTAAGTATTACTTAGCACTTCTGAAGATATATTGAGCCTTGGTTGAAGGAGGAAAACTTCAACAATAAAAATCAATAAACAACAAGCAATTGGTTGAAATGTGGACAACACATGTTTCCTTCAAATCTGACAAAACAGCAAGGGAAGGTGGAAGCAATAAAACCATATTGTTTTTCACTTCACCCCTCTTTTATTACTCGTCATTCTGCCGATACAAATTAAAATAGTGGCAGAATGTTCATTCCATGAACATTCTGCAACTATTTTTTTTTAAGTATTCATTTTATTTTAATAATTTTTACTTACTTATTCAATTTTAATTTGTTTTGTTTGGATAATTAAAATATATAGATTTATTTGGTTAATTTAAGCCTGTGGACCACCTGTCCCATCGTCGCGGACTACCTGTGGTCCGCAGACCATAGGTTGAGAAACACTGCTATAGGGTTCTCTCACCTTATGTGACCCATAATTCATAAGTAGTATAGAAATAGAAGACATGACACAACATAAATAAAAAATGAATTTTAATTAGGAAAAGTATTTTGGAAATTTTTCTAGTGTTTTTTAACTTTTTCTTTTGGGGGGGAGAACCCCTTCGACTCCCCCCCTGGGTGCGCCACTGGGCCCAATCACTGCGTTTGTACGTAAATAGCGCGCAATTCTTTCATTGTCTTATTTCATTATCTCTAGCCCACCCGAGAACTTAAAACAGACAAACGTCACAGAAGAACACACAGGGAAAAGACGCAGAACCACGGACGACCACATGGAAGACGCCGCACCCTCACAAACAGCCCCGGAAAAGAAGGAAAAGGTCCCCCCTGTAATTCTCCGGGAAAAAGAAAAATGGACCACAGTAGCACAAAACCTTAGAGATCACAATATTGATTACTCCTGGGCCAGAAACACAGACGAAGGGGTTAAAATACAGCCAACAACGGTAACAGACTACAGAGGTATAACAAAAATAATGGACAACAACAAACTACAATATCACACTTTTGCACTAAGCAGCGAAAAAAATCTTAAAGTTGTACTCAGAGGAGTCACAGAAGGCATCACCTCTGAGGAGATTGCAGCAGACCTCACCCAACACGGACTAACACCTATCAAGGTCAGCAGAATGACCCGATCAGACAAGCGACCAATGCCACTAGTCCTAGTGGAAGTCCCCAACACACAGAAACACATCTATGAAATAACCGCCGTCTGCGGTCTAAGAATAACCCCAGAACCACTAAGAAAGAGAGCATCAGCAGGGCAATGTCATCGCTGCCAAAAGTTTGGCCATGCACAAAAACTCTGCAAAGCTGAGTACAGATGCCTCAAATGTGGCGAAAAACACCCAACTATTACCTGTTCCAAACCAAGAACCACGCCAGCCACATGTGCCAACTGCGGTGGCCCCCATCCTGCCAACTATAAAGGATGCATTCATCATCCGAAAAACCGTGGGGCAACAAGACCCCCCCAATCACCTGCTCCGATTAGCACCCAAAGATCGCAGATTGAGACTGATCAAAGAAAACTAAACCAAACAAGTCAGGAAAGACCACAATTCCCCACCAAAACCTACGCAGAAGCAGCTCGCCCCAAGAATGCAGCACATACCACTCAGAAAACCTCCAACATAGCAGCAATTCTGACCTCCTCATTAGCCACTATGCTGCAAGAATTTAGCCAAACAAACCCATCGTCATCCTCAACGAAGAGATTCCTTCAAGGAACCCACTCCATACTAGCAGCTCTCAATGAACACAACTAAAATACAACCAAACTCACTCCTGATAACTGCCTGGAATGCCAATGGCCTCACCAACAAAACACTTGAGTTACTAGAGTTCGCACACAGAAGAAACCCCGATATTATGCTGATCAGCGAGACTCACCTGAGACCTGCTAACAACCCCAAAATAAGGGGGTACACCATGTACAGAACAGACAGACTAGGTGCCAGAGGGGGAGGCACAGCCATCTACATCAAGCCCTACCTCAACCACAATACCATACCCAACCCACCAACCACCAACCTGGAGATTACCGGAGTAGAAGTACACACGAGAAATGCAGGAAGCATCAAGATATATGCAGCCTACAACCCACCAAGCAAACACCTATTAATATCAGATCTAGATTCCATCCTAGGCTCCACAGACCCCATTCTTATGGCAGGAGATTTGAATGCGAAGCACACTGCCTGGTACAGCTCCACAGTTAATACAAGTGGCCACACTCTACACAACTACACAGCAGCCAACGCAGCCACAGTTGTGGGACCTGTCGAGCCTACCCATCACAGCCCAATTGGCAGATCAGACGTGCTAGACATCATTATTTTAAAGAATATCAAATATCAGTACCAGCTGGAAACAGTAAATGAATTGTCATCAGATCATAATCCCCTAGTACTCAAACTAGGTACACTAGATCAATTCTCCCCACTACACTCATTCTTAGCATGGGACAAACTGTCCCATGTCCTACCAGAGCACATCGGCCCAGTACCTATCATACATAAAAAAGAAGAGATAGACACTGCAGTAAAAAGCTTAACAGACCAAATCAAGAAAGCAATTGCTTCAGTCACCAGAACTACACTCATCCATTCAACCAGCAGAATCCCAGAGGAGATTACCAACTTAATCAAGTCCAAAAATAAAGCCAGGAAGAGGTACCATAACACTAGAGCCCCACAAGACAAAACTATCCTAAATAACCTAAACAGAAAAGTAAGAGATGCACTACAAAATCATAGAAACCAGGAATGGGAAAAGAAGTTAACATCCCTAAACCAAGCTGATCATACTTTATGGAAATTTTTGAAGATCCTCCGTAGAAAAAATCAACCCTTACCCCCCATGCAGACCAAGCACGGAATAACACACATGGATAGAGACAAAGCTGATGCACTGGCTGACAGTCTGGAGGAGCAGTGCAGACCTGCATATGACAACCTGAATATTAGTCATATATACAGGGTGTTCGGGATAAATTTGACATATTTATAATTAATTATATTTTTCCGTAAGTTACATGTATTAACACACACTTCTCTTCATTTAAAAGTTTGGACCCTTCTTCATTCATATACAAGATGTCAGAAAGGATGGATAGCTGGAACCCACCTGAATCATGGAAGAGAATAACTTGTATCATGATGATTCGTGCCCGCCATCAAAATAAGGATATTACGACTGCTGCCCAATGCTCCCTGAATACAGTAAAAACAATCAGGCATGAACTAGAGACTTCCAATGGTGACTACGAGGATGTAGCAAGAAGAAAGATCCCTAGCAGACGATCTGATTGCGTTCGTACAGCAGAATTCCTCGCAAATCTGCAGGAACAGGTGTTGAAGAACCCTGGCATTGGAATTCGGGCTTTGTTCGTGGAGTTGCTAACTGTAGTCAAGCCCTGGATAACAAGGGTAGCCAATGGTAGGCCGTATGTATGGCAGCAGGATTCGGCCCCTTGCCACACCTCTGGGAAAAGTCAAAAATGGTTGTCTGAAAATTTCTACGACTTCACCAGTCCAAATGTTTGGCCTCCAAACTCCCCAGACCTTAACCCCATGGATTATTTTGTATGGGGCGCAGTTGAAAAAGACACCAATCGCACTTCCAGTAATACAAAAGCCCAGTTAATGGATAAAATTAAAACAGTTTTTGCGGCCCTTCCCAGGGAGACTGTAGCATCAGCTTGTTCGAGGTTCCGAAGCAGAATTGAAGCTCTGATCGATGCTAATGGTGGTTATTTTGAGTAAATCTTGTTGATAGTATTGTAATTAACTCTGCCTGTAATGTTTTTTTGTCAATTCATTAAATTTAATAGATACAAAGAAGATTTTCTTTTTCCTTACGAAACTGTCAAATTTATCCCGAACACCCTGTATAATATTCATATGCAGGTCAGGCATACTTTAAAGCAAACAGAGAACTGCCCAGACCACATCACTCCTACCACCCCAACAGAAATATATAACATCAAGCATTTAAATTCAAAAAAAGCCCCAGGACCAGATGGAATCACCAATAAAATCATAAAAATTCTTCCCAGAAAGGCCATAATCCATATAGTCAACATAACAAATGCAATTATCAGACTACAACATTTTCCCATAGCCTGGAAAATTGCTGATATAACACCGATAAAAAAGCCTGGAAATGACCCACATCTTCCCCAAAGTTACAGGCCCATTAGTCTAATATCCAGCCTTTGCAAAATAGCAGAGAGAGTTATCCTTACCAGACTACAAGACGCCACAGAGAAACTTAAAATCATCCCTAATGAACAATTTGGTTTCCGGAAGGAGCACAGTACCACTCAACAAATACACTGCCTGGTAGAACACATCACAGTCGGCTTTAATTGGAACCAGCACACTGCAGCCGTTTTCTTGGATCTAGCAAAGGCATTTGACAAAGTATGGCACCAGGGCCTACTCTACAAGCTTATAAAAGCCAACATACCCATAAACATCATCAGACTGATCAAATCCTATCTCTCAGACAGATACATGCAAATAAAAATCAATGGAATTGTATCATCCAGAAGAAAAATTCTGGCAGGCGTACCCCAAGGCTCTCTTCTGGCCCCCCTACTCTTCTCAATCTATGTAGCCGATATCCCACAAAACCCAAGAACAACCATCACTGCCTTATATGCCGATGATACGGCAATATTGTCCAGATCTCTCAGTCCCAAGCTGGCAACCAAAAGACTACAGGATAGCATCTCCACTCTTGCAAAGTGGTTCTCAGATTGGAGGATTCAGGTCAATCCACACAAAAGCTCGGCGATGCTTTTCACCAGAAGAAAAGTACTCATCAGTGATGACATCCAACTCTATGGGAAAAAGATTCCATGGCAAGCAGAAACCACATATCTGGGAGTTAGATTGGACAAAAGACTTAGATTCAACAGTCACATTAAACACATCTGCAGCAAGACAGCCAGAGCCATAGCACAGCTATACCCCATGATCAACCGCCGAAGTAAACTTCACACACAAAATAAACTACTAATATACAAGATGGTATTACGCCCGGTAATCGCGTATGCCTCCCCAGCGTGGAGCCACACCTCACAGTCTAATATCCTAAAACTCCAGAGAATACAAAATAAATGCCTTCGGATGATCTTGGACGCACCGTGGTACGTCAGAAACGCACAGATCCATCGGGAGACCAAAATACCATACATAGCCCCCCTACTACACGACCTAGCAGAGAAGTATTTCACCAGAGCAATCACTCATCCTAACCCACTGATCAGTCAAGCTTCAGAATACGATGAGACAGTCTACAATAAGCACAAAAGACCGAAAACAATTCTACTCCCAGCTGATATCAACTAACTACACTGCCCACAAAGGGAGAGCATAAAGCTCAAAACTACCCCATTCACCTGTACACCAACCCAGACAAAGGGGAATATAAAAGCATATTTGCTTCGCCCATCCAGTCAGTAGCGTTGAGCGTTGAGCATTGTCTTATTATTTATTCTCGTTGTTGATCTGTTTTATTGTTTAATAAAAAAATTACTGTAGAGTTTTGTAGCAATATTGTATAATGCCATTTAGTACGGTCTCTGTGGCCTGCCACGGCAGGCCCTATTTTATACGTGTAGAACACAGGGCATGTATGAGGTACGTGCAGTAGCGATCATGTTTGTTTAACAGGCGCAACGCTTATCTTGGGGCCTGTTTTATCTGGCCCAATCATTGCGTTTGTACGTAAATAGCGCGCGATTCTTTCATTGTCTTATTCTCGTTGTTGTTCTGTTGTATTGTGTTTAATTATTGTTGTCTTTTTTTTTGTTATAATTTATTTTAAAGTTTAAATTTTTATTACGTCCGTAAACTATTTTAACTATGAACAAAATCGATAGTTTATTGGAAAAACGAGAAGCGTTTTTCCAGTTTTAAAAAAATTAATAGCCCAATGCATCAGTGGAGTCTGACTAAACATTATTGTAATATGGTGGGACCAGGGGCCAAAATTGTTATTTTGGCCCCTGGTCCCACCTGTTTCTATTGTCACCAGCCGCTACTGGTTACAACCTTTTTCAAGGTTTTTCCTCAGCAACAGGAAATCCTAGTCACGTGAATATTTACCGTTGAGGAACTATTTGATTTTGTAAATATTTGTATAACCACAGCAGTAGATAGTACGCTATTACACTTATTATTCAGTGTCATTAAATTTTTAAGTAAAGTAATCAATTATTCAAAATATTATCATTTGAGTTGCAGTGTATAATTTTATTATTTGAAATGTTGTAAAGTGAACATTTAATTTTAAAAACGAATAAAAAAAAAAAAACTTTATATGTGCTCATAATAGTCCGCCAACAAATTTTGAGGTATGAGCAAGCTGAAAAGATTTTAAAGAAATCGCTGAAATATGGGGAAGACGCAGCATCATCAGTGTAAGTATTATTACAAGAACAAATAGGCTTGGTGGTAAATGCATGAATCACATGTTACTTACGGGTAATCTTTCTGAGCATGATTGATTGTTGCTATAACTTTGTTTATATGATATTCAACTTCATGTCGTAGCTAACAGGCTCACGTGGTAACACATACTTCTATTCTCTTCACAAATCCTTTTGCTAGTGCATATATAAATAGTGTGAATCTCTAGAATGCGTTGCAAGAGGTGGCTATGAGTGCTTCATCTGTGAATGAGTTAAGAAGTCTGATAGGTATTGCGTGAATAATGGTTAGTGTGTTAATGTAGGGTCTTTCACGATGAGTTTTCTGACTTCATGGAGACAATAATAATAATATAGAAGAATATAAATATTGCTGGACAGTTTATAAGGAAGTATACCGGAATAAGATCTTCTCCCTTCCAGTCACGTGACTTCCAGTTGCGAAGCGATACGAGGTGCCTCTTCACGAGTGTCGTGGAATGACTTAAAGGAAATAAGACCCGGCACCAGTACTCTAATTCTTTGTCAGTAAAAATTGAAAATTAAAAGGATATGAAAGAAAAACTAATATGTATGTATATATGTGTGTGTTTACTGATATTGCTATTTCATATTGTGATAATGTTTTAGAATAAGACATGGTTTATTAAGCATAGTTTTATAGTAGAAATATATAAAAAATAAGTAAAATGTATACAATAATTTTTCCACTACATGCTGCCTAAGACAGTTGTCCCTTGAGAAATCCAAAAATTAAATTCTCGTGTTACTGCGTGCTGTCTTGTCTGTCCAATTTATATCACTATAGTTGAAGTCCCCTCCCCCTATAATGATCACTCGCTTTGCACTTGCCAAACTAATTTGCCTACACAATTCCTGCTCATCATCATCTATATACCCTGGTCTGTAGCAACATCCAACTAAATATCTTTTACTATAAACATCTATCTCACATGTATACTCTCAAAGCCATATATTGTCATCTCTTATCATGAGTAACACTTCACACCACATTGGCCTTCCCTATCCTGTTGAAATATGCTATACCCTTCAATTTCTGTGCCTGTTAGAAAATCCTCCTCAGTTAACCAAGTTTCACTGATACCAACAACCTTTGGAGAGAGAGACTGAGTCAATCAATGTCACAAACTCCTTTCTATGAAAAGAAAATTAATATATATATATATATATATATATATATATATATATATTCATATTTATATATACTGACTATAACCGAGACTAGAATAACAATTAAATTTATTCAAAACGCAACATGTTTCATCGGATTGTCCGACTTCTTCAGGCGTGGGAACATAGAAAGCAAGTAAACACTATAAGAAACATCGTATCACTATAAAACGACTATTATAAAATCAGTTAGCTTTGAACTGTAGCTACAGTCCGTGTTGAAGTTCTGTTGTTAAGTAGCTGCGTGCATCTGATTTCACGCGTGTGCCAATATCGGATAGCAGAGCTGAAAGAGTCCAGTAGATTATAGCTGAGGTTATTATTTATGTGATGAGGGTCCATAACAATTTCCTTAGACTCGGCTATGTGTTGCTCCACCTCATCACGGCATATATGAAGGTTTTTAGGTTGATGGCCTTCATCATTTGTGTTTACTGAAAACAATACATGGCTTGACAGGGCACTTGCTCTAGTTCTTTTGTAGGCAATGTCTCTCTGATGTTCTTCTAGACATAGGAAGATGGATTTTTCAGTTTGGCCATAGTATTGCTTCCCGCAGTCACACGTGATTTTGTACACTCCTAGGAACTGTAGATGGTTGTGAGCTTGTTTGTATTTGCTTAAAATTGATCTTAGGCTAGGAAGAGTAGAGAAACAGGTTTTTATGTTGAACTTTCTTAAAATTCTTCTTAGTTTCACGGAGAGCAAGCTGATATATGGAAAGGAGATATAACCTTTTGGGTTGTTTTGATGGCAGTGGTATAGATGCTTGAAAGTTTAAATCCAGAGTAATTTATTAAAAAAGGGTGGCACACCATTTGACAACTCCTATAGGTAGAGATGACCTGCTAATGCTTCTGCCTGGTATCTCCACTTGGGCCTGGCTCCCACTGAAGAGACCTCAATAAAGGTCGAAACTAGTCTGGGTTGTGGCCCTTCCCTTAATGCATAACATTAGACATATCTGCAAGGAGATGTATTTTGCATTATGGGAGATACTGAGATAGGAGTGTTGGTAGCTTGCTCCACCTTTGCAAGGAGTGCCCTGGTGTTGTACCACTTTACCCCAGTCCTGAAGATACTTTCAGGCACAAACTGTTTGCTCACACCTGGATAAAGGATTAAACTAAATTTATTATAAGGTACAGATGCTTATTAATAGTTTTTGACGAGTAGCCATTACTTGTGGAGGTTCTTTGTAGATGTTGTAGTTCATTTTTTAGATCTTCATCATCTGACAGTATAGATCTAGCACAATGTGCTAGGGTTGAGATGATACCCACTTTCTGTGCAGGATAGTGATGTGAAGATGCATGCAGGTATCGATCTGTGTGTGTAGCTTTTCTAAAGATTGATATTTTAATAGAATCAGATGACTTAGTAAGTCTTACATCTAGGAAGGGAAGAGATCCATTTTCTTCAACCTCCATTGTTAATTTGATATCTTGGTGGAAGTTGTTTAAATGATTTAAAAAAGACTGAAGGTTATCGGTGCCATGGTCCCAGATAAGAAATATGTCATCTGCAAATCTTAGCCAAATTTTTGGTTTAAGAGTAGCTGAGGAGATTGACTTTTGTTCGAAATCTTCAAAAAAGATGTTAGCTAATATAGGAGACAGGGGGCTTCCCATTGCCAATCCTTTATTTTGTTTGTAGATTTTCTTCTCATATTGAAAGTAGCCGGAGTGAACGCAATGTGATAGCATGGAAAACATCTTTTTTGAAATTTTGTTCTTTAAAATATCGAGAATCTCTTGAATTGGTACGTTTTGTAAAGAGAGCCACCACGTCAAAGCTCACCATGATGTCTGAAGGCTGGAGTTTGAAATTTTTGATTTTTGAGACGAAATCTGTTGAGTTTTTGATATATGAAGAAGAATTTCCTGTAAAACCTTTTAAAGATGAAGCCAGAAACTTAGATAAGCTGTAGGTAGGCGAGTCAATACTATCTACTATAGGTCTCAGTGGGTAGGTTTCCTTGTGTATCTTTGGGAGACCATATAACCTTGGGATGAGTTGATATAAAGAGTGAGCGGCAAGGCGTATGTTTCTTGGAAGTTCTGTGGCTTTTTGTAAGAGGTTGTTTGTTTTGTTATGTATCTCCCTCGTTGGATCTCTCTCAATTTCCAAGTATGTATCTGACTCTAATAATGCCAAGATTTTTTCATGGTAATCTGTTTTATTTAGCACTACAGTTGCATTGCCCTTGTCAGCTTGTATGATAACAATGTCTTTGTTGTTCTTAAGACTTTTTATTGCTAGCCTTTCACCAAGGGAGATGTTATCAGATGGAGGTCTTGCATTATTAATCGCAAGTATTGCTGCCATGCGAAGTAAACTGGCGTCTGCGGCAGGAAGTAGTGATGCGGCTTTCTCCATCTTAGTTAAAACATTTCCTTGGGAATAGTTTTATGCACAAGGACAAAATTAAGACCCTTTTTAAGAATTTGTTCTTCGTTGTGATTTAGAACATATGATGAATGGTTTATCACTAATTTTTTATTTCTTCCATGAAGATTATTAGGGGTTGGCTGTTCTTGTGTTCTCTTTAGCGTCGGAAGTCGGACAATCCGATGAAACATGTTGTGTTTTGAATGAATTTAATTGTTATTCTAGTCTCGGTTATAGTCAGTATATATAAATATGAACATATCCCAGTACTGAGTTAATACTACAAACTTCTATATATATATATATATATATATATATTAGGATATTAGGATAACCAAGCAATTTTATATGCTTGGTTATTTTAGCTCCTAATCCCAAGTATGCAAACAATTAAGTTTGCGCCTGAAACAAAGTTCAAGTCTAAAGATGGTACAACACCAGGGCAACTCATCGTTTATTCCCATATATATATATATATATATATATATATATTAGTTATTATTTAGCATTTGTATACAGAAAAACTAGTGTATTGCTAGCCTTCTAGCCATTATCCATATATTAGGCCATCCCTGCAACATTCCACCTGTGCAATTCTAGTTTCCCTGTCTCGACACATTCATTTTCTTATAAGAGACTTATTTTCTTGCCCAGAAAATAAGTCTCTCCAAATGCCTGTGCCTTTCTGCATTCAAATGCAATCCATTCTTGCATCAAACGCAATGTACTCGTCCACATATCCACATGGGTTTAAATATCGGGTTAGTTAACTGGATTCAGGATTGGCTGTTTGATAGGTATCAGAGAGTTGTATATGGTGGGGCAATATCGAGGAAGCAGAAGGTTATAAGTGGGGTTCCACAGGGCTTAGTACTGGGACAGTACAGTATTGTTCAACCTTTATATCAATGACATTGTCGATGGATTGTAAGGAGATATTCAGTTGTTTGCAGATGATGTGAAGCTGGGAAGGGTTATCAGTAATAGTGCAGATGAGGCAGCCCTGCAAGAGGATTTAAATAAACTAGACGGATGGGGGATGTCGGTTTAATGCAGCAAAATGTAAAGTCTTGAAGTTTGGTATCTATCGATGAGAGGTTGCATACTCGATTGGAGCAGCTGTACTGGAGGAAGTAAGGGAGACATGAGATGTGGGGGGGGGTGATGATTGATAGAAAACTGAAATTCAGAGAGCATATTGCAAAGGTGGTGAAGGTAACCCAGAGGATTGCTGCAATACTGAGAAGGATGCTGACCTGCAGAGATAAAAGAGTTATCATTCCATTGTATAAGACCCTGATCAGACCACACTTAGACTGTTGTTCTCAAATTTGGTCCCCAGGGTTTGAAGGGGATAAATTAATTGTGGAAAGGGTACAGAGGCAGATAACAAAGATGGTTTCAGGATTGTACAATGGCAGTTATGAGGATCGGCTGAGGGAATGTGGACTGCAGAGTTTGGTGGATAGAAGAAGGAGAGGTGATATGATTGAGACTTTTAAACTGTTGAGAGGTGGTTACAGGGTTGACACTGGGAGTTCTTTCGCTTGGTTGAACAGCGGGAAGGAGTGATGACAAGAGGCCATTCCCTGGAAGTTACAAAAGGAAGCTGTGAGCAAGAGGGTGAGGAGTGGTTTCTTTGCATGGAGGGTGGTTGAACCGTCGAATGCATTGCCTGAGAGAGAGAGTGGTGAGAGCAAGAATGGTCAATGAATTCAAGGAGTGGTATGATAGATTTTGTGTTTCCTAAGAAGGACCTCCCACGATGAGTCTCTTGACTCCATGGAGGCCTGAATAATAATAATATTCCAGACCCCTTTTCATACGCATTCTTACTATCATCTCATTCGTCATCACTGCTCTTCTCCTCCACTCTGCATCATCATACTGGGGCAATATGCTCATTATCTTTCCTCAGACATGATTCATGCTATCTCTCAAGTCATTCGTCCACACCATTACTGTCATCTCCACCCTTTCACCCCCTCTTCACTGCCATTGCCATACTTTCTATCATTCGATCAAGCAAGCACTCCTCTGACTCCAAGCAGGCACACCCCCAAATCATCAAATCTCCATACATGACACTTTGAATAGATTCATTCATTCTTCTCTCACTAACATTCCCTCCCTCTTATGGATTTCAATCTCTCTCTCTTTCTCTTTCCTCCTTCACACCTCTTTATCCATTGCTTCCAAACTTTCTCGTCATTCTGCAATTTTCTCTCTTCCACTGTCTCTCTCTCATTCTCTCACCTTCCTGTCTCCCTCACTCTCTGATGCTGTTCTCTTACACCTACTCTAGTTCCTCTCACTCTAGCCAATCTCTCTATCCTCCTAAGCTTCATTCACCCTCCTGAACTTTGTCTTTATTCCTTCCATCTTCTTTCTCAGCAGTTCTATTTCTCTCTTTCCACACATTCTGCTTTCAATTGCCATTCACACATACACACAATCATGACCATCAGACAATCTATCTCTGTCCACTAACTATCCAAGGCTAAATCTATGTGTAGGTCAATGTTTTCCTGTAGAGAAATGTTTCAGCACTTGGATAGAATGGTGTGGTGTTGATGTGTTGTGTAGTCGGAAGATTAAGTAAGGGAGAGCGAGTTGTGTTGTGGTGTACATCCTTCCATGATAAGTCCTTGGACTCCTTGGAGGTGTCACATAATAATAATAATACAGCTGCAATAAAATTTCTTATCTTGACATCTTAAATAATTCACTGAAGTGATTTGTTCATATGTTACTCTTAAAATGAATAGATTTTGCATACTATGTGGAATTCTCTGATTCAATCTTGTGATCTTTCAGTCTTCAGTTATCCTAACAATTTGCAACAAATAATTGGCTTTTCTCATTGTTTATATTCTTATCCTATTTTTAATCATTCTTTTTCTATCACTGCATTGTATAAATCAGTATCTTAACCACAATGAGGTTACCAGATTAAGATAGGGAAATTGTCAGTTATTTTCTTAGAATTCTAGAGAATTTACATTGTCATTCTCAATGGCAATAAAAAAAAAAACAGTTATTTACATTGTAGTATATAGTTTGTTGGGTGCTGTGAACATTCATTTTAAATATGCAGTGGTGAAATTCAGGGCGACTCTTAATCTCAGGCAAGTGAGGCCTCATGCTTTATAGCTTTATTTTTATAAAGGCCTCATGCTTTATTTTTTCCTCATTTTTACAATTATGTAAAAATAATCATAATTAAAATTCTGAATATTTTTACTTATTGTTTATGTAGTATGTTTATTAGTTTTGTTTTCATAACACGCACTGTCGGCACTTGCGATGTGCCCGTTATGGAATTGTTTTGTCCAAAGTGATATGTAAAGAAATTAAAAAATTGATGTTCTTACTAGATTTGATCATTGTATTACTTAAAAGAATTTGATTGTGGTTTGAAATATTAAGTTTTGTGTTTTATGAAGACATTCTCTTGTCGCTAACGGATACAACGCTTCAGCCATTTTACAGTACTTAGTTTCTGACTTTCGTGGAGTGCGCATGCTCGCGGAGAAGTTTTATGGAATGATTGACAGCTGACAAGAGAGCGTTCGGAAAGAATTTAGAACACAGGCCGGCTGATATTTAGGTTCGAAGAAACTTAAGTTTTTTTTTTTTTGTGTGACAGTCGGAGGAAAATTAATAGTATATTCCGAAAAGGGAATCGTGGAATTATTAAGTTTTAATGTGGATAAATAAAAGGGAAATATTGCTATAAATCGTTTTAAAAGGAATACTGGAGGAAACACTAATTGAAAGATTTATAGTAGATTCCGAAAAGGGAATCGTAGAGCTGTAAATTTTTTTTTAATTGGAAGAGTTAAAACTCAATAAGCATTTAGTGAATAAAAGAAGAATTTGCTATTTACGTTCTAAAGGAATGTTCGAGAAAACTCTGATTAGGAAGTTTCATCTGTATTAAAAACGCCAGATCTGACTATTATTTCTACTGAAGAAAAGAGACAGAATTAAGTTCGGAAGAATTAATGTGTGCTACATAAGTGATGAGAAAGGATCCTGAAATGAAGAATAGAGTCATATATCTTTGGAGAAAGGCCTTGACAGAGAGAGAAACTGCTATGAACATTTTGTGATTGTGCAAACAAAGTGTTTAGTCTAGTCTTAAGTGTAAGTTTAATTTAAAAAGGCCTTAGATCCAATAATTTGTAGTTATAGTGATGTAATATTGCTTGAAGTGTATATATATTGTTTTAGTTTTATTAAATGTGTTTATTTTGTATTTGGTCTTGAGTCAGTGATTATTTGGATTCTGAAAGAAAGAGTTAAGATCATTGCACCAATTGGAGTGAACCCTTGTGCATATAATAACATATAGGTGCACTCGGAATTAAAAAAATAATTGTTAGAAACAGAGATTATTCTCTATGGTAGGATTAATATTAAGATATAATATCTATGAATATCCTTATCTATGTAAAAATGCACCATTTATTAACAGTAGTATATAGTTTGTTGGGTGCTGTGAACATTCATTTTAAATATGCAGTGGTGAAATTCACGGCAACCCTTAGATCCCAGGCAAGTGAGGCCTCATGCTTTATAGGGCCAAGCATATTATTACAGGCACAAAAAAGATCACGCTGTTGTTCTTAACAATAATTGTTAAGAACAACATGCACAATCAAGCAAATATCATCTTGTCTTGTATGTTTTTTTATCTTCAAAGGTTATCTCGTTTGGCATTACTGTCAATAAAATATAAAATTATGACCTTATAACATAATTATAATTTGCTGAAATCAAGGCTAAGAAAATAAATTTTATGAAATAAATATATAATCATTTATGAATTATGTGTCTTTATTTTATTTTATTCCTCATTCAAACATTGCCAGCCCAATCAGCACAACATCCAAACATGAATTATCATCATCATCAAATTCCTGCCATGTACCCTCAAGGGATGTACAGGATATGATAGTACTACATGAAAAAAATTACATCATTACTAACTTCCGATCTATAATTTCCCTCCAAATCAGTCTGTTACTTGTCGTGACTCCAACATTATCAGATCTTATATTTCTATCGTCTAAGGCATTTTGTACCGTATCAATCCACCTATATCTTGGTCTTCCTCTGGGTTGTTTTGCTGCCAACCTGGCAGAGAACACTTGTTTTGCTAATCTTTCTTCACTCATTCTGTTTAAGTGACCATACCACCAGAGATTAGCTCTGCTAACACATTCCTGGATGTTGACAATGTCAAGTTCTTTCCTAACATCCTCGTTTTTAATATGATATTATCATTGATGCCATCTGTTCATGCCTATAATCTTTCTCAGGACTCTCATATTTGTGGTCTCTAGTCTTTGGTCAAGTGTTTTACTTCTGACCCAGCTCTCAGATCCATAAGTTAAAACTTGTTTTTAACACTGTCTTGTATACAGCTAATTTAGTGTTCTGATTCTGACTAATTTTTCCCTTATTCCATATGAATTTATTCAATTGACTTCCCACCATACCAGCTTTGCTGATTCTGTTGTCTATTTCTATATTGAATTTACCATCTTCACTGAAAATCGTGCCTAAATAACTGAAATGTTTTACTTGTTCCACAGGTTCTCCATTCACAACACAGTTGACATTTTCAATGATTCTGCCTATTTTCATTGTCTTTGTCTTTTTATTGCTGGCCTTCATACCATATCTATTACAACAGTTATTCAATTTAGTTAGAGAATCTTGCAGACTTTTTGCGGATTTATTTAAAAGTATAACATCATCCGCATAAAGCTAAGAGCTGACATTAACATCTCCAATTTTGATATCATGTTTAATACCACTTTCCTTCATAATGTGATCCATATAGATAATGAATAACGGAGGGGATAATGTACATCTTTGTTGTCTCGCACCAGATTTAACATTAAACTATCTTCCTGTACTTCCTTCATTTCTAACTGCTGACTTACAACTCAGATAAAGACTAAGTATTGCTTGATATAATGCCCCATTGACACCATATAACTGTAGCTTATTGAATAGCTTCTCTCTTGGCACCTTATCATATACCTTTTCCAAATTGACAAAACTTAAACACAGATCTTTGTTATATTCCCATGCTTTCACGACTATTTGTCGTAAAGTGAAGATCTGATCCTGACAGCCTCTATTTGGCCTGAATCCAGCTTTTCTTCCACAATTCTTCTCAACCGTTTCTCAAGTATACTTGCATAGATCTTGCCGGGAAAACTCAGTAGGGAAATACCTCTGCAATTCTCACATGCAGTTTTATTTCCCTTTTTTATATATGGGTACTATGAGAGCTCTACTCCAATCATCGGGAATTCGTCCCTCTGTCCAGGCCTTCCGAACTATGCAGTGCAGCCACTGTAAGACTCTTATACCACCATACTTCAGCATTTCTGGTCGAATATCATCTATTCCTGATGCCTTTCCACATTTCAAGCCTTTGATGGCTTTTTCTACTTCAAGTATGGATATGTATTCCTGACTGCATGCCTGGTCAGTGTTTTTTACCACTATGCTGTCATCACTGCTTATTTCATTTAGAAGTGTTAAAAAAGTAATTACTCCATACTTCAAGGGTATCTTTTTCTCCCATTTTCATGTCACCTTTATCATCTCTAACTCCTTTTACAGCACTCTTTCCTCCATTCCTAAACTTCTTCAACAACCTCCAGAATATTTTGTCTCCTTCTTGATATTTATTTTCTATATTCATACCAAAGTCCTCCCATGACTTTTATTTAGCTAGTTTTACACAGTATTGAGCATTCTTGCATTTGTCTCTGTATTCTCTAAGAGCACAAGCTGACTTATTTGCCAGGAACTTTTGATATTTTCCTTCACTGCCTCTTTAAATTCTTGTGTCCACTATGGAGTTCTAATTTTTCTATCCTTGCAGACAACTTCACCACATGCCTCTCTAGCTGAATCAATCAGGACTTTCTTCAAGGCCTGCCACTGAATCTCCATGGTTTGATTCCTGTTCTCAAACTCTTTCATTTTTTCTTCAATAATCTTTGTGTATTTTAGTCTACAGTTCACATATGAGAGCTGCTCAACTTTTATTCGCTTTAAAACTTCTTACATGTTATTCTTTTCAATATGAAATTCAAATTTTATCCTGCTCAAGACTAAATAGTGATCACTTCCAATTTTGAATCCTCTGTATACTGGTGTCTTGCACCAGGGAGAAAACATCACTATCGACAATAACATAGTCGATGAGACTTTTCTTATTCCTTGCCTCTTCTCTCCATGTGAATTTGTGCACATTTTTATATTGGAACATGGTCTTATTAATAACCAGTCCATGTCCTGAGCAGAAATCCAACAGATATTTGCCATTATTATTAGCTTTGCTCTTTTCTTCAAATTTTCCCGAAATATTTTTGTATGTCTCGCAATCATTTCCTACTCTGCTATTTAGATCTCCAACAAGGACCAACTTTTCCTTTTTCATTGTGTCAGTTGCTTTTTCTTAAGCATCAAAAAATTCCTCCACTTCTACCTTAGTAGAACCTTCTGTGGGACCATAGGCACAAATAAGTCTCATTGTCCAGTTCTCCATTCTCATATTTGCCCAGATTACTCTACTTGAGACTGACTGCTATTCAAGAAGATTAGTTTCATATTTTGTGTTGAATACTATGGCTACTCCTTCTTTTCCTTGATTGTCATTGCCTGAATATAACATTTTGTATTTATTGCTCTGAAAGATCTCACCAGTTTTTGTCTTTTTTGTTTCAGTCACCCCTATTATGTCAATCTGGTACTTATCTAATTCCTCAGCTAGCTCCATTTCTTTGCCATTCATTCTTCTTATGTTGATAGTACCGATCTTTAACTCTGGTGATGTTGAGTTGGGGTGTGTTTTCAGATTTGTTCCAGTAGCTGACTTTTCGCTGTTTGCCCTGGTTCCCTGGCGAAATCAACATGAATCATATTAATTAAATTCAGTAGTCTTTGACAATTTGCTGACTTTCAGTTATATAAAAATCATAGTTTTACACACGTTTTGTTTTTGTCGTTATGAAGGCATGCTTGTCAAGGTAGGAGGATGGAAGAAATAAAAAAATCAGCTAATGCCTTTTATTCCCTTATCGGAAGTAGGCAGAACTGTTTTAGCCTTATCTGACTTTTATAGAGTAAGGGGCAGTTCAAACCCCCACTGGCAGCTAATCAGAGATATTCATGCAACCAAATTTGCCCAAGACCATCATTAAGTTTAATCTGCATCCAGTGAAGAGATGGCTAACAAGTGCTGCCATCTCATGGTCCCTAACACACTATTTTTAATGTCTGAAATAATGTGGATTCTGTGGTCGAGTTTCTTGAGTTAATGAGACAAAAAAAAATAAAAGTTTCTGGGTGGAAAACCTGCTTGTCCATGCTAGAGATTGACTAAATTGGGAACCATCAAAGCAAGGCGTAGAAAACTTCACCCAGTGAGTAACCTAACACTGAGGTGTACAAATGCCACTACCACTCAGTTATGCTGGCTTAAGGATAGAATATTTTATTTTTATTTAACAGTTTGTTAGCTTGATTTATAATTTTTAAATATTTAGACATATGAATCTTCATTTGTACTCTTGTTCCAGGCCCCGCAAATGCTAGATTAGGACCCGGTGAAAGCCCATTGTGCCAGTCACATCTTAAGTTGACTTTCACTGCATTTGGGTTTGCTAAAGATAAATCCCCTTCTAATATTAACGTTTCTGTTTTAAGGCTAGGTATATTAGTCTAGCGATAAGGCTTATATGGTGGTTGATCATAACTGTATTCTTTCAGAAAATCACAAGCACATTTAGATTAATCTACATTGTAATTTTCTTTTATAATAAATGTAATTAATAAATTATTAATTAATAATTTATTGATAAATGCAATCAATTGATTGCCATTATTATCAGGGAACAGAGTACAGAAATGTACTCTATTCCACATTAACATATATGTGCAGACAATATTCCAGGTAAATAAGGCATAGTGTCTGCACACTTTCCATCCCAGACTCATCTGAAAAACTAACAAAAATCCTAAAAAATTTAATTAACAATGTTACAATCTTAATTTAATTAACCTTACAACCACTTACAGACCATATAAAAAATTGGCATTCCTTATCTTCCCCATCAAGTTTTAATAGTGCCTTTGCACCTGAAGTCCTAATAGTTCTCCCAGAGGGCTAAAATGAGCGTTTTTAGTTGTTGGGCAGAAGTATGTAGGATGAGTGCTTCCCAAATTTAGACCAGTTTCATGCAACCAAATTTGTTGAGGCTTGAATAGTTTCTTAAGGCCAAGGCAGATTCAAGGAACAGCCTCTTGTATTCATATTTGCTGTGGTGGAGCAGAGCGGCCTCCTTCCAGCATATCCTGTGGTTAGTGTCTAAAGCATGAACAGCAAGTCCTGAGTGGCTGTAGTTTACAACTGCATGAGATCTGGTAAAACACCTGGCAGGTCTAGGGACTCTGGTTGTAACTTCATGGGGCAGATAAGGAATGCCAATTTTTTATATGGTCTGTAAGTGGTTGTAGAGTTATATTTTTCAGGATTTTTGTTATTTTTCAGATGTGCCTCAGATCAGCAGCGTTGCTATAGCTTTTGCCGCCCGGGGAAGTTCCTGAGTTTGCCGCCCCTCTCAATACACACCAAAAATACTACAAAAAGTCAAAACAACATATAGGGTAAGGTTCAAAGTGCCGCCCGGGTCAGATCATCCCCCTAGCTACGCCACTGCTTCAGATATATGAAATGGTGATAGTTTTGGTGTAGTTTGCCCAGCCTGGCTGGCCGAGTGATTAGCATGTCCGCTCTCCAGTCAGGAGGCTGCAGGCTCGAATCCTGCCATGTGCATGAATGTTTGTGATTGTCTGTGGAAATACTATAGGTGGCGGTCGGCAGTAGATGGCATTGGTGTAGTTGCGGTCAATTGGCGGATTGTGAGTGGTGGAAGCAGAGTTTTAGAGCAGATGCCCTTCCTCGATGAGTCTTTGGACTCCCTGGAGGTGACAAATAATAAAATAATAAATAAATAAAAATATAATAGTTTCTATTCTGAAGGGAGTGGGGATGGGAAGGTGTGTGTTTGGGGGGGGTTTAATATTTTTTGGTGGATTGTAGCCTTTGGCTAATAAGATTTTGCAAGTTTAGTGGTGAGGGCACTGCTAACAGAACTAATTTATTTTGCTCTCTTATATAGGTTTTCCTAATCCCATACCTTTTGTGGGAGCATAACAGTTGGCAAATATATCTACTGGTGTGTTTGTGTGAGTTTCTGTAAACAGAGAATACCAGGGATCCATCAGACTATCATGTAATCAAAGTGTCTAGGAAAGGTGTTATTTTCCTTTTGTTAGATGAACTGGATCCTGGGATATTGATTGTTTAGTTGTGTTACAAAATTGTTGAGAGCATCCAGGTGCAACCAAATGGAGAATACATCATCCATATAGCATAGCCAAATAGTTGGTCTGTGTGAGGCAGAATTTAAGATCTAAAATGTCTTTAAGTAGAACTGAAAGGAGACATCAAAATTGACCATTATGCCAGTGTCATGGAATGCGAAATTTTCTCTACACTGACATTAAAGTAGCCTGAGTTTTTTGTCTGTTTGTCAGTATACTGAAAGAGCACTTAATCAATATTTGGCTAATTTGTATATGTGTGAATCATCATTATCTACAGTTGTGCATAGTGGCATATTTTGTTTGTAGATTTTTGATATCTGGGTGGGGGTAGAATTAAGCTATAGTCCCTAGACCTGCCTAGTGTTTTACCAGGCCCTTTGCAGTTGCCAGTCCTACTATGATCAAACAGGCAAAGACAGCCAACATCAGAATCACTGAACACAAGGACTATCACTGCAGCCACTCAAGACTTAGTGATCGTGCTTTGGATATCCACTACAGGATGCTACAAGAGAATAGTCTCTCGTATATACCTCAAAGAAACTATCCAAACCTCAGCAAATTTGGTTGCATGAAACTATTCAATTTGGGAATCACTTAGCTTCCATTCTTCAGTGCAACAGCCAAGGACACCCATTTTTACTCATTTGGGTAAGCTTATTTTTGGTTGCCATGCTTCATCTTCATTTATCCAGTGCAGTGCCGATGTACACATATCATGTTTTACTGTGATCCCTGATGATGACAATTTGACTTTCCCACAATATTGGAAATATTAATTACATTTATTGTAATTAATAATAGTCTACATTATACTTTCCTTAAAAAATACAGATAGGTATACTATTAAAAATAGTTCCTTCTCCCATAAGCTAGAGGTAGGGGCATATGGCATTATTGAGCATGTGTTACTGACACCATAATTAAATTGTAAAAGTTGGGGAAGAGGGGTCATACTCCAAAGTAAAAAAAAAAAAAAAAAATTGTAGTACTCTAAAATGACTCTCTCTAAAGGAAAAAAATAAAACAAGAAAGAAATTGCTGAATGACCTGATTATTGTAGTGTAAAACACTAGTTGATTTTTTGACCAACACTTACTTATGTATCTAAATATACAGTTTTTTTATAATGACCCACACACCTTTAAGGTCACAAAACCTATAACATAACAACAGTAGTGCTGTATGGGCAAGTAGTTAAGGAGAAGATGTAATTTATTAATTTGTTTCTTAAGAAGTTGGGAATAGTACTCTGGAAAAAACAGCATGGTGGGGGGGGAGATTGTTCAACAAGCAGAGGTGGATGCAATGAAAGAAGATGGTGAGAAATTTGTGCAGTATGTTTGCAGTTAGAAGGCCTGTGTATCTCAATGGAAGTGGTGCTTGCATCTTCTGTGCTAAGCTGCCTGAAGGTAGACTTAAGTTCAAGTCTAATCACTGACTGGAGGAACTTTTTCTAAGCTTATCTTCAACCGGTTCCTGAGTTAGTTGATCTCTGACATCGGCAAGCAGGTTTTTCGTCTCATAAATTCAAGATAATCAACCATAGAACCCACATTATTCAGACAGTAAAATATTCTGTTAGGGTTAGTATCAACAAGAGATGGCAGTACTTGTTTTCCCATATCTTCATCAGTGGTGGCTTATAATTAGTGATAGTCATGGGCCAGCTATCTCTCTGATTGGCTACTGGTGGAGATTGAGCTGCCCACTCAGTCTCCAGATGCTAGATAGGGTTTAAAGGCCTTGCTTATTCCCTATAAGGAAATAAAAGGTGTTGGCTGATTTGATGGTTTTGGTTGTTTGCAATTAGACAGTTTATGGGGTTGACAGTGACTGATTAGAAGAAAGTGGAAGAATGGTAGTGGCAAGTTGAGCATAACAGTGCCCTTGAAAGTACCTATAGAAAAGGCATAATGCAAAGATGTGACTAAAGGGAGTCACTGAGAGAGAGAGAGCTATCAAGCAGATTGCCCTCTTCTGTACATCATCAAGAATTAGGCAAGTTTTGGGTGCTTACCCCCAAATGTGAGAACAGTATTTCAAGGTTGGTTGGATATGAGACTCATAATATAAAACATGTTAGGAATTTAGCTGAAGAGAGTAATGTTTTGAATAAAACCAATTTTTTTTTAGGGTGAGGAGGGCATTGAAGTAATATATTTGTACTAGGATAAGCTGGATATGACAGTCAGCTCAAGAAAGAAAACAGATCTTGAAAGAATATTGGAACATGTAGGATCTTTCTATAGCTGATAAGATAGGACTGAGTTTTAATAGCAAAATTTCTCTAAGTTGCTTTCACCCCTGCTTGAGAATGATAAGATCAGTATTTAAGTTATTAGTTTAGATCTTGAGGTTTCAATCCTTAGAGTATAAGATTTCTCAAATGAAGAAAAGGAATGGAGAGTACTGTCATCAGCAAAACTATGAATTGGATTTGAAGTCAGAGAAAGATGGTCATTGATATGAAGGGGGAAGAGCTTGGGTCAGAGTATAGAACACTGAGGTAATTCTGTATTGATGAAGAAATCTGATGGATAACCAGAGAAGAAGCTGGCAATCCAGTTACAATGAACAGTAGAGAGACTGTAAAATGGCAATTTATTCAGATAGCTTCAATGCCAGACACATATACCTTTGAAATATCAAGAGTGACACACAGGTTACTCCAAATCTTTCCATCGCCTGTGTCCACTGGTGGGTAGGATTAGTGACATGGTCTGCTGTTGAACTAGAATGGAAGAATCCATATTGGTGGTCGCTAATTAATTGGCGAGTTTTCAGGTAATGAAGAAACTGACTGTTCATGACTTTCTCCGTCACTTTTGAGAGCAATGAGGTAAGAGAAATGAGACAATAGTTTGGTATCTGACTTGTCTCTCTTTTTAGGTATAAGCTGGATAAAAACTTGTTCCTTCTATGATGTTGAGTATAGTTGCTAGATGAATATGATAGCTTATATAAGCGATACAGAATAAGTTAATTCTGGAGCACAACCATCAGTTGAGTCACATAATGAGCTGTTTGTTTTAGTGCAGGAGATAATTTGTCTTGGTCATCCAAACAAGAGCTAGAAGAAAACACTGATGCCAAGAGGCTGTCTTGTCCTTTGGTGACTATGGGGAAAAAAATAAAATAAAATCCATATATCCAAAGAAAATCCTAGGGAATTTTTTAGCTATGTGGCCAGTATACGAGGAGAAATGACTGTGGAAGAATGATATTGTGGGATAAAAATGGGAAAAGAGTGACTGATGCAGAGGACATAGTGGAATTGTTCAATGACCACTTTATTGGAGTATTTCATCCTGGAGGAGTCAGTTTTAATGCTAGAAGGATAGGGCAGGTTCAAGGTTTAGAGGTACAGGAGGAGAGTGTGTTTCAGATACTGAGAACTCTGGATGTCAATAAAGCTTTGTGACTGGATGGTATTTCACCACGAGTTTTGAGAGAATGTGCTAGGGAACTGACAGTGCCTTTTACCAGGCTTTTCAATTAAAGTCTGGCTTCGGCAAAGGTGCCCAGGGAATGGAAGGGAGGTAAGATAGTGCCATTGCATAAGGGTGGTAACAGACTGGAAGTGTCTAATTATAGACCAGTCTGTGTGTCATCAGTAGTTGTTAAGATCTTGGAGAAAGTAGTGAGGGACTGCATACAGCACTGGGCAGATGAGAGTAATGTTATCTGTGAGCGTCAACATGGATTTATGAAAGGGCGCTCTTGTTTTAGCAATATGCTAGCCTTTTATAATAAAGTTACAAGAACATTAGATGAGGGAAAGGCATATACTGCAATTTTCTTAGACTTAGCAAAGGCATTTGACAGGGTGCCACATGATAAGCTGATGTTTAAGTTGCAACACATGGGTCTGGATGTCAGATTGGTCAACTGGATTCAGGATTGGCTGTCTGATAGGTATCAGAGAGTTGTGTATGGTGGAGCAGTTTCAAGGAGACAGAAGGTTGCAAGTGGGGTCCTACAGGGCTCAGTACCAGGACCTATATTGTTTAACCTTTATATCAATGACATTGCAAGGGGATATTCAGTTGTTTGCGGATGATGCGAAGCTGGGAAGGATTATTAGTAATAGTACAGATATGGTAGTCCTGCAAGAGGATTTGAATAAGCTAGATAGATGGGCAAATGAATGGGGGGTGTCAGTTTAATGTGGCAAAATGTAAGGTCTTGAGGTTTGGGAAACATCGATGGGATGCTGCATACTCAATGGGAGGAGTTATACTGGAGGAAATTGGGGAGACAAGAGATCTGGGGTTGATGATTGATAGAAATCTGAAGTTTAGGGGACATATTGCAAAGGTGGTGAAGGTAACACAGAGGATTGCTGCAATTATGAGAAGGACACTGACCTGCAGAGATAAGAGGGTTATCATTCCATTGTATAAGTCTCTGATCAGACCACACTTGGATTATTGTTCTCAGATTTGGTCCCCAGGATTTGAAGGGGATAAATTAACTGTGGAAAAGATACAAAGATGGTCTCAGGACTGTACAAGGATAGTTTGAAAATTGGCTGAGGGAATGTGGACTGCAGAGTTTGGCGGATAGAAGAAAGAGAGGTGATATGATTGAGACTTTTAAACTGTTGAGAGGTGGTTACAGGGTTGACACTGGGGAGTTCTATCTTGGTTGAACAGTGGGAAGGAGTGATGACAAGAGGTCATCCCTGGAAGTTACGAAAGGAAACTGTGAGCAAGAGGGGGGGGGGAGTGGTTTCTTTGCATGGAGGGTGGTTGAGCCGTGGAATGCATTACCTGATAGAATGGTGAGGGCGAGAACGGTCAATTAGTTTAAGGAGTAGTATGATAGACTTTGTGTTTCTTAGGGGGAACCTCCCCTCGATGAGTCCTGACAGACTTTATGTTCATAGGAAGGACCTCCCACGATGAGTCTTTTGACTCCATGGAGGCCTGAATAATAATAATAATAAAATAAAAAATTGATTTACAGTATCTGATGTCTTCAGGCAGAGCATCAGACTTGAACTTGGTATTTTCAAACCACTTAACTTATTGCAGAAAAACCCTCGCTCTTTACACGGTTTTGAATACCATGCTTTTTCAAAATAAATTGATACACTACTTATTTAACACAGAACTCGGGCTATGGGCTAGTGATGTACGATAAACAGCCTCACACACGAGAGAGACAGCATGGTCTATAGCACATTAATGTGGCATGTACGTGGGCTGGGAGTAGCAGAGTAATCTGTTGATATCCCTCTTAAATATTTCAAGTTGTAGACCTTTGGGAATACTCCATGGGTGAGGTTGTTCCATAGTCACAGGAGAGAGAGAGAGATCAATCTCTCCATAGTGCACATGGTCATCCATGTGCACTATGGAGACAATTAGAATCATGGTACTATATATACTGTATAATATATATACATATACACACTTTACTATATTTTAAAATCAGTTTTACTATTTATACCTTAGTTATTTTAATCTGTTTAATTTGTAGTCTGTGCAGAATGTGTTGTTAAGATGTTTTTACATAATGCCTTAAAGCTTAGTGTTTTTATGCATGTGGGAGTCTTTTAATCAATATCATTTGTTTGCTATTATCCGAAGTTTGTGCAGATAGATTATATCACTGTTCCAATTCAGATCCGAATTGAAGTATGATGTATCGTGTTGCAGTGACTTCTGTGATAGTTATAGTTTTAATAGTGTCGGTCTCGTTTGTATAGAAGGATGGATATCAGATAGTGAGATACTTGATTTCTCTGAGTTAGGTCTGTTCATTTTTGAATATCAGTAACTGTTTATTCAGAGCTTATATGTATTCTGTTTTTGGTTACCAGCTGGTGAGCAGATTAATGTTGTATTACATGTTTGTGCAGGTTCATTGTGAATAGACATCATGGCTATCAACTAAATTGGAATTTCTTATTTTTTAATGGGAGTTGGTTGATATCGCTCGCGTATATGGCAATCAGAATGTGAGAGCGAATACTTCCCTGCAAGACTCCACAGATTATCGATAACTCTACTGTGATTAATCCTACATGTGCTTCTGTTTTTCTAAAATTTCTGTAATTTTAAACCGCTAAGGTAGACTACCAATTCCAATGTGTGTTTTTTTAACGATTAACATTTCTGACATAAAGGGTGAAGCAAAATGCTTTTCATACTCCCGCTATCTGATAGGAAAACAGTGAGTGGAAAAATTTATGAGCCAATTGCTTGCCCTGAGTGGGATTAGAGATTAAACATCAATTGGATTTTAAGATGGCTTTTGGTCTTTTATGTTTGAAGTAATCCGTTGCTTCATAATTTGCAGCTAGTTGAACCAGTTTGTTGGGGTGTACAGATGCTTTTGAAAAGAACTTTATAGTTTGCAGGAAAGTGTAAATATAGGGGACATCTGTGTCCCAATGGAGTTGCACGTTTCTTTACGAACCATGGAACGTTTAGGATCATTCATAGACATTTATTTTACACTCGTAATTTGAGAATATTGGTATCAGCGTTATGGCTCCAAGCCGGAGAAGTAAGTGAGTATAGGACAAACCATCAGTTTGTAGATAAGTAGTTTGATTCTGATGTTTAGTTTACTGTTCTTGTTGATTAGAGGATAGAGTTAAGCAATGGCTTTTGATGCTTTTACACAGAGATCCTTGATATGGCAGCTGAAAGTTAGCCTTTTGTCCAGTAGTACACCAAGGTATTTGACTTCTGTTTGCCACGGGATTTTTGTGTTAAACAGGAAGATGTCGCCTTTAGGAAGCATCAGTCTTCTGGTGAATAGCATGGCTATGCTCTTCTGGAGATTCACTTGCAGTCTCCATTTGGCGAACCATTTTTTTTTTATCAGTAGTAGGTTTTTTTGATGGCAAGATGTGGCTGTAGAAATTTGGCTAATATTGCTGTATCATTTGCTTAGAGGGCCATGATAGATGACAATGGATTGTGTGAGATATCAGATATGTATATGGAAAACAGAATCGGTGCTAGTAAGGATCCTTGTGTCACTCCAGCCAAGATATGTTTCTGTGCTGATACTGTACCGTTGATCTTGATTTGCATACGCCTGTCAAAAAGGTATGATTTAATTAGGTGAACCATTTCTAATGGTATTCCAGTTGAGATCAGTTTATGCAGTAATCCGAAATGCCAAATTTTATCAAATGCACTGGCTATGTCAGGGAAAATAGCCCCACCTTCCAACAGGAAGGGAAATGTTTGAAACAGAGGATGGAATTAATTATGTTGGTCAGATGTACAATAGCTCTACGAGGCAGCAACTTTATCACCTTGTTGGTGATGCTGTCAGCTCCAGGAGCCTTTTTTGTTTTTTAATTTCTTGATTATACCATATATTTCTGCTGGTGATATGGGTGCAATTTGATTGGAGTAGGTTACAGAAGATTTTAATGAACATCTGACATGTCAATGGATCTTGTAGATGTGATTGAAGTCTAGATGTTCATATGAGGGTTTACATTGCTTGTCTAGGTTTTCTGCTATTGCTTCGGCTTTATCTGCATTGGTATGGATGAGGCCCAGATTTTTTTTTTTGTTTTTGATATTTCTGATTAGATTCCAAATGGAGTGATTATCAGGAGAAATAGAAGTCAATCTTTCTTCTCGAAGTTGACTTCTATGTGCTTTAAGGGCATCTCTCACTGCAGAATTGAGCCTATTCAGGATTCGTTTGTCTTGTGGTGCATGGGTATTATGAAACTTTTTTCGGATTTAGTTTATTCCTGTTCATGAATGAGCACTGTGAAGATGGTTTGTGTATCCTGTAGGAATATTTTAGTAGAGGATGGTGTTGGGTTGGATCTGCTGAAGTCTAGTAGTATATTTGCCAGAGAAAAGGTGATGATAGCTGTCAAGTTTGTGTGTGTTACCGGCTGATCCTGTTCATTAGTTATCTGTTTAGAACGGACTACATCTGCATATGTCCTTGTCTGTCGTTGTTGAGTTGTTCTTTTAAAGGCCTCTGACTGCGGCAGATGGGCTTCTGACAATTTTTGCTGGTCATTGAGAAGCTGTGGAGCTGATGCCTCTGCCATGGATCTACCGGGGGAGGAAGACTGTCTGTCTCTGATCTTCTATTTTTTGGGTTTTGAATGCATCCTCTGTAATTGGGTATGTGTGGGCCACCACAGTTGGCATATTTAGCTAGGGTGGTTTTCGGCTTTGTACAGATATTGGTTGGGTGGCTGTCCCCACATTTTAGACATTTAAACTCAGCCTTACACATTTTCTGGGCATGGCCAAATTTTTGACATCTATGGCACTGACCTGTTTAAGCCCTTTTCCTTAAGGGTTCTGGGTTGATTTTAAGTCCACAGATTGATGTCAGGTCATAAATTTGATTGTAAGATTGATGGATCTCAACTAATATTAGTGACATCGGAGTCTTGTCTTTTTTGGTCATTCTGCTGACCTTGATGGGTAGCAGGCCCTGATGGCGTAGATCAGTAGCCACTTCATCTGTGGATGCGTCTTCAAACACTCCTCGGAGCGCCACCTTCAGATTTTTCTCTGAGCCGAGTGAGAAGGTATATTACTGAATGCCTCTGGTATTCACATCTCCTGTTAGTTTTCTGTAGTCCATCACTGTGGTGGGCTGTATCTTGATACCGTTGGTGACATTTTTGACAGTGATATAAGAGATCTTTAGATTGGACATGGTGGCCCTAAGAGACATCCATCTTTGATTTTTGCAGAGTGCTTGCAGGTACCTTCTTTCTAGTGGAGCAGAGCGGGTCCAAAACTGGGCCATCCATTCCATCCTCTTTGGGTGGTTCAGAGGTCGTGGTTTTTTGCTTCTTATGGGCTCGAACCTCTGTGAAGTCTGAGGGGGCAGGATCACCAAGTCCAGCTTCTCTTCCATTGAAACATTGTTGTCACCCTCTTCATCATCCCCCGACATAGAGTAAAAATTGATTTCAAATTTTTTTAGAATCTTTTTAAGTATGTTTATGGCTAGCCTCTGTTTAGTGATTCTACCAGGGTGTCAGCGTCGACTTCACACATTTTGAGAAACTGAGGTGTAAGCACTCTTTAAACTTAAGTCCGTTTAAAAGTTCCGTAGACTCGATCAATGGTCTATGCGCAGATAGAATCCCGTAGCCGCAAAAAAAACTGCCAGCAAAACCGAGCATTGGCAAAACACTCGAAGTAGCAGCAGTGATTTAATGGGGGCTGTGTGATTCTGGACCTGCCTTGTCCCTTCTTTCCACCAAGTGTAGACTGGCAGTCGAAATCTCCTACTAGAGGCGGAAGACTACTGATGGGCACAGGGCAGGAAACAAGAGCGGGCCTGGGAAATTTGCATTAAAGCCAGAATCTTGCCTTGCACTGAACAAATCTAAGCAGCAAAGTCCTTCCAGTCAAGTCCGTTGCATAATCATCCAAAACTCAGAAATCCAGGCGATCACAATTGCATAATGTATATCATCAATTCATCACACACAAAATTCTACAAAAGATTTATAGAATCTTGAAACTCAATCACCTGTACTTTATCCTAATGTCTATTTTTGTTGTCTAACATGGTTTTGTGTGTTATGATGTCAAACGCTTTTGATAGGTCAATAAAAACAACCAATACTATTCCATTTTTATCTAACACAGAGTTTATTAGGTCCGCAAAATCTTCCAGGAGTGTTGTTTTTTCCTTTGTTTTCAGAATGATGTGGAGAGGTTGATATACAATACGCTCCATAATTTCATTGATCACTGACCAGTAGCAGTGAGTCTGTAGTTACTTATAAAGTTTCTTTTTCCATGCCTCCCTCGATGAGTCTGTCGACTTCTTGGAGTTTCCCGGAACAACAACAACAATAATAATAATAATGTTTACTGTTTGAGAGAAAGATTAATGCAGTGTCTCGTGAGTCAAATATATACCCCGATTCTAAGATTTTATTTAACATTATATAAATCAAGTGGATATTAAATCCGGCATTATTTCAAAGCCGAATGCAGAAACTATGATGAAAGTTTCGTATACAAAATTTGACCAGAGAGCTTACAGGAATACGTTCGCTGCATTTACAAGTTGCCCTAGTGTGGACCTTATAGGAGACATGATCGCTTGCCTTGCCCAAACGTCCATATATTCGCCTTCTATTGGTCCATTTAATATCCACTTGATGTATATAATTTTGCATCGATGAAATGAATCCTTTTGGCTCTTTATTTTAGTAAAGTTTATTTGACAGTTTTAGAATAATAGTTCCTAGTTAGTTGGGGGTCTTTTGATATCTTTGGTCTGATTCCGACGAATTGCAAGTGAGAGTTCTTTGGTTATTGCATTATTTGGATTGCTAGTGGTTTTAAGGGGGAATATTGTTTTTGTGCGGGAAAGGATTGAGTCCTGCATTTTAGGGCTTTTGCAAAGGCTGAGTAAAATCTTGCCAACTATTTCTGGAATTTGGACTCGAGAAAACTGTTTTATTTCAGAACCATTTCGTTGATCAGATTTCTAGTTTTCTTTATGTCGCACTGAACACGTTTCAGCAATAGTTTCTTTCTGCGTTTCTAATCTATATTTATCATAATTCCGTTTTCTTTTGTATTCGGCATGTAACATGTTCTATTGTTCGGAAATTGTTTAGCTTGTTTCCATAGGGCTTTTTGTGTATCTTTAAGTATGTTTTATGTTATCCGTCTTGTTTGTCATACTGCTCTTTTATCAAGGGAATTAAGATGCTTGAGCCCCATTGATCTCATCACATTTTACATTCTGTTGCGATCCACACAATCAAAAGCTTTCTTATAATCAATAAAACAGATGAATACTTCCTTCTGAAATTCTCTTATCATAATCCATCTCATATTTGCTATTTGGGTCTCTAGTTCCTCTAACTCTCCTAAAGTTCTTCTGCATTTCTTTATTTATATATGGTTCCAGCTTTTTTTTTGGATCACTCCCAGCATAACTTTACTTGCATGTAAAATAAAGCCATGGTTCTGTAATTCTCACAATCTCTAGGATTTGATTTCTTATCAGACAAAAAAAATCAGCTAACACCTTTTTTTTTTTTTTTTTTTTTGTTCTCGCATAGGCAGTACGAGGCCGTTTTAGCCCCATCTAACTTTTCGAGACTGAGTGGGCAGTTCAATATCCACCGGTAGCCAATCAGAGGTAGCTGGCCCAAGGCTGTCACTAATTAATTGGTACACAGTGAAGACGGCTAACAAGTGCCGCCATCTCGTGGTCCCTAAGCCTAATACAATATTTTTAATGTCTGAAAATAGTGTGGGTTCGAAGGGCGATTGTCTTGAGTGTACAGGATGAAAAACCCGCTTACCTCTGCCAGATATCAACTAACTCCGGAACCGGTCGAGAAAAGACTTAGAAAATGTTCCTCTAGTCGGCGACTAGATTTGAACCCAAGTCTTTTGTCATCCGGTCAAGCGTCGTAGAGTGCGAACGCCACTTCTACTGAGCTACATTATTATATTTTTTAACTGGAATGAATATTAATATTTTCCAATCTCTAGGCTAGGATATTTCTTCCAAACTTGTTGACAAATTTCAATTAATATATTCACTACTTCATTCCCAGCTGCTCTCAATAATTCAGCTGACACTACATCAGCTTTTGGCATCTGTTCCATTATTATTGTTGTTGTTGTCGCGTGAGATTCCCTCAGTTTTTCCTCATTCGTCCGTTAGGACTGATTGAACCTTCCCTCGAGGGATTTTAATTATGTATTTCTTTTACTGTAAATCCGTGTGTGTGTGTGGGCGCGCCCACAGGGGCTGGTTTGCCTGTTCTGAGGGACGAAAAACCCTAGTTTCCGGGTGAAAAACCCTCTACCCCCCCCGTATGAGACTGGCTAACTCACCTTTAGTCGAAAGAGATTAGATAAAGGTTCCTCGTGTCATGGACGAAAAACGAACCCAGGTCTTTTTCCGACCAAATGGCTTCGTCTATACCGACTGAGCTACGGAAGCTCTATCTGTTCCATTGTTTAAATATCATTTCACTTTTTTATTATCATGGGTTCCTCAACAAATTCTTCCCTTTCAAATTCTCTACATACACTTTCCATCTTTCTTTTTTTTTTTCACTTCCTCCATCAAATTTATTCCCGAATTATTTTTTACTACTTCTAATCTAGGGATAAACTTCTCTGTGACTTCAAATTTGAATAGCTTCTGACAGCCGTCTACAATATTTCTTTTTTGTTAGTTTACTTTCTTCTTTGCTTCTTCTATTACTGTATATTACCTTTCTTTCCACAGTTTTAATTCTCTTCCCGTCCTCTCCGAACTTCTATTTATTTATTTATCCGGAGAAGTCGGAGGGTTTGCCTCCACTTCTCTGGAAACCATGCAGACATGGAACTTTTTCAAGCCGCTTCAGGCCTCTAATAAACAAGGGAAGTGGTCTCACACCGGGCGGTGAAATTCATATCACGCCTAAAGATGTTGGAAATAAGTGCTTGCAAGAATAAAGAACCTGTTTTCGACATAGAACTCCAACACTCTTTCTCCATTTTATTATGAAATAAATCAGCAAACGCGACTAAAACACTTAAAACATTATGTTAAATATACAGAGCAATTTCAACATTATTTAAAATATAAAACCGTTACGAATTCCACTACCAGAATTACATATCAGGTGCGTTAAGCACCTATTGTTTCGTTTTGTTCGTCGGGAGTCAAGCTAAACCGATTTTATTGAAAATTGACGTTTAATATCCTTATAAAGATTTGTCAACCTCATTCTAGTTTTGGTTTCAATCGGATCATTCCAAAGAATACAAAGATAAAAGGTGTCGAAATGCTATATTCCAATAACTCCACTTTGGTCGATGGAATTTGGGATATACGTAAGACGTTCGTACAGTTTATTTTAGGTTTCTCGGAACTAGGCGAGGCCGTTTAGTCCTCGCTTAGTTCCGATGAACTGGGCGAGGAATAAACTGCATTCATTTCACTCTCAACGCAATTATAAATCTCATTTTCTTATCTCAAAATATCAAGCTAAGATTTTGTTTCTGAAGCTAAGTTTCTTTGTTGAAAATTATATCCACTTGTCTAATAAGGTCGTTTAATTCCTTCTCTTCGCCCTGATGTGCTGGTGTGTTGATGAGTGCTTTTATCTGATGACTAATTCTTCCTCTTCACATAGAAAGTGAAATAAAATAACCTTTGAAAGGGGTCGAAATGTATGTATGTATGTATGTGTATATATGCATATATATATATATGTAATAAAATAATATATAAGGGCCACTACTCAGACCGGTTTCGATCTTTATTGAGGTTTCATCAGTGGGAGCCAGACCCTGAGATGCCAAGGTTGAAGTAATGCAGAACTTATAAATTTTACCTATACAGTTGCCACAAGGTGCTTTTACCTTATTAAAAAAAAATCCTAGGATGAGAAAAAGATGTAGAAAATTTTTTATCTCGGGTATACTACACGTTAAAGATACCAAGCAATTTTATAAACTTGGTTTTAATCCTTTTTCCCAAGTAAGCAAACAAGCAGTAAGTCAAGTTTGTGCCTGAAGTATTTTCAGGTCACAGAGCTTACTCCACCTTTACCACGAGTTGCCTCAGACCTGAAAATACTTCAGGTGCAAACTTGACTTGTCTGCTTGTTTGCTTACTTGGGAAAAAGGATTAAAACCAAGTTTATAAAATTGTTTGGTATCTTTAACTTATAGTATACCCAAGGTGAAAAACTTTCTACATCTTTCTCTCATTCTGAGATTTTTATTTAATAAGGTCAACGCACCTTGTATAGGTAAAATTTATAAGTTCTGCATTACTTCAACCTTGGCATCTCAGGGTCTGGCTCCCACTGATGAAACCTCAATAAAGGTCGAAACCGGTATATATATATATATATATATATAGAAAGTGGATTGAGCTCCGATCACTTTCCTTAGTATTTTTCAATTAATGTAAAGCACATCCCCTTGCAGAGATGTATGATGCTATGCATTAAAGGCAATGGCAACTACCCATACCGGTTTCGACCTTTGTTGAGGTCTCGTCAGTGGGAGCCAGACCTGACAATGCTAAGGTTGAAGTAATGCAGAGCTTATGAATTTTACCTAAACAAGTTGCCACAAGGTGCTTTGATCTTATTAAATAAAATCTCAGGATGAGAGATAGATGTAGAAAGTAGAAAAAAAATTATATATATAATGTTAAAGATACCAAGAAATTTTATATATATGTTCTAAATGTTTCATCACCTTACTCTATCTGTCGTTATAGCAATATCATGTTATTTTCAAAATTATTCCAAATTTTTGCATTCGTAACATTTTGAATATCAATTGAGATATGCGAACTATTTCTAAGTTTTAAATATTTGTGTGCCGAAATGTGTGTGTGTCTAGACACAATTTCGCTTAATTTCCATGTTTTACAAAATGTAAATTTGACTTAGCAGCCTTAATTCTTTTTGAGCTACTTGATCGTTTTGTATTTTCCTTACCCTTTCTTTAAAATGTAATTCATGAGTATGAATGCCTCAGCAGTCTACTACTGTGCATTCCATTACATGAAATCTTCTGTGGACGATACTAACACTAAGCTGTTTCATCAATTTTATATTTCTTAATTAATGTTTTCAAATTTCGGATTGAAAAAAAAAAAATCAGCTAACGCCTTTTTATTCCCTTATACGGGGAGTAGGCGAGGCCATTTAGCCCTATCTAACTTTTTGGAGACTGAGTGGGCAGTTCAATCTCGACTGGTACCAATCAGAGATAGATGGCCCAAGGCTATCACTAATTAAGTGGTACTCAGTGAAGAGAGACGGCTCAAATGTGCCGCCATCTCGTGGTCCCTAACACAATATATTTAATGTCTGAAATAATGTGGGTTCTACGGTCGATTTTCTTGAGTTTACAGGACGAAAACCCCGAGTTTCCGGGAGGAAAAACCTGCTTGTCCGTGCCAGAGATCGACTAACTCGGGAACCGGTCGAAAAAAGGCTTAGAAAAATTTCCTCTAGTCGCCGACTAGACTCGAAACCAAGTCTTCCTTTTTGCAGCCAAGCGCCGTGGTTGGCAAACGACACATCCACTGAGCTACTAATTTCGGATTGAGTTTTTTCATTTTGAAGCTAAAACCTAAATATTGAAATTATTAAATCAAGAAAAATTTGAAGTATGAATATTTTTTATCTTACTAACAAATTATTAAATGTGATCCAAATTTAAAAATAAAAATGAAAATTAATAACTTCAGCATATATTACGAATTCAACATACGTTACGAAATGAAGGTTGCGAGAGAGGAATACAATCACCCCTCGACTTACGCTCCGAAGATACGTCCGTGATTCCATTAGGGAATAAATAACACATTCGACTATACTTTCGAACAAGACGCAAGCGAGCGTAAAGTAAAAAAAGTTTCTATTTAGCAACAGTGCATCATGCGGAGTGACAACAGCGCATTCAGCATAAGTTCAGTCAGCAATCGGCACATGTCTTCAACAGTTCCACTGTTGATTTTGTGTTGGAGAAATAGGTTATTTGTGTGTTTATCGTTAAATATTGCGCGATGTTTTGTGCAACATGGTTCCCCTGCACACCAAATCAGAAAACCTAGTGAAGAATCACAGAAAAAAGAGGCGAGGAATTGATCTTGAAACGATGTTTCAAGTTATAAATCAACATGAAGCTGGTAATGTGATGGCACATGACTTCGGATGGTCTCATTCTATAGCAACAGCCATTTTAAAAAATATGGATAAAATTGTAGAGGCTGTGAAAGGATCTGCTTCCATTAAATCGACGATAAGGATGAAGCAATTACAAGGTCCTATCGATGATATAGAAAAGCTACTTGCATCATGGATAGAGGAACCGAACCGAAAGCGCATACCCCTTAGCACTATGACCATAACTGCTAAGGCTAAGTCTCCTCACCACGGAGAAAGCAGGGCCCGATTACGACTACGAATACAACGATTCTTCCGGTTGGTTCATGAGATTCAAGCAGCATTTTGCGCTGCATAATGGGAAAATGTATGGTGAATTGGCAAGTGCCGATGAGAAGCCTGCCAATGAGTTTGTGGAGAAATTGGATAAAATATTACGAGAGAAAATTATTTGCCACAGCAAATATATAATATGATGAGACCTTATTTGGGGAAAAAATGTCATCCGAGCGGACATTCATCCACCAAAAGCTAAAATCTTTGCCTGCTTTCTAAGCTCGTAAAGACTATATTACGATTCTGTTGGGGTAATTTGGCTGGATATAAACTGAAACCATTTGTGATACGACACAGTGGGAATCCATGAGCCTTCAAAAACATTAGGAAGCATAATCTTCCAGTTCATTATCGGAGCAATAAGAAGTCGTGGTTGACTCAAAAATTGTTTGAGGATGCCTTAATCAACTGCTATGCGAATGAAATGGAAAGCTATTGTATGAAAGAAAATGTAGAATTTAAAATTTTATTAATTCTAGATAATGCTCAAGGTCATGTTTCTCCCTCCAGACACTACTTTATTGCTCCAACTGATGGATCAGGGCTTATTAAAGTTATCTACGAAGAACGTTTTCATAAGCCATTTCTGCCACTGAAGTTCCTTCAGTGGCAGAAAAAATACATTAAAAAGGTTTGTGCACGATTTTGGATGTTTTGAAAAAAATGAACACCTTTGTAAATTGAGTGAAGAAATAGTGGGCCTAGCAGACAATCTGAATCTCGAAGTGAATGATGACGATATAGTTCAACTCAGAAAGTGTCCGTGAAGAGTTGACCAACGAAGAATTGGTCGAACTGGAGGAAAAACATTTTGCAGAAGAGGAAGAACGAGAGAAAGAGGAGGGAAAAGAGAAACAAGAAGAGCTAGTTAAACAATTCACAGTGAAGGATCTTGCAGAAATATTCTCTGAAGTTAGTGATGTTCTCAAAATGGCTGAAGATATGTTGAACGCTGCTTATTAGTAGAAAGGAAAGTACATGGTATGTTTGTTTGCTATAAACAAATTTATGATGAAAAGAAGAAGAGAAATTAGCAAAGTATATCGGACATTTTCATTAAAAAAAAAGAAAAGAAAAAAGGTTACACCAGAAGAGCTGCATCCTGGTCCTTCACATAGGGAAGATAATGAAGATGTGATTGTGGAAGATTTGGGTGATCATTCTTCTGTTTTATAGTGGCAGTAACGCACAGTACAGTTTTATAAGGTTTAAAAATTAAAATGACAGTATACTTATTACGTTAAATCCCTAACCCCTATAACTTTGTTGATTAATGTATCGACTTACGTCCTGCCGGATTGAACGTAACCCCAACATAAGTCGAGGGATGAGCTTCTTTACAGCTCTGAGTCGATTCGTTCACAGAATTATCCGAACACAATTTTGTAGTAAGTGTAGTAACATATTACGCGTGGCCTCTTTCCTTGCATTTGACTTAGTCGTATTAGTCGTATAATGATATTATATTATATGTAAAAGGAACAAATAGATGCATGAAAGGCAATTACCATTATATTTATTGCAGTCGTCAAATAGTTTCATTAATTCGTAATAAAAGTTTGAGACAAGAAAGATTGCAAATGTCCCGGGAAGTTCATCTCGGAATTCCCGGAACAGAAACCGTATGTGATAGTGATATGTCGCTACTTACTATTTTTAATGTACAACACCCCCCCCCCTCACCCACCTACACACACACACGACAAAAGTTCGCTCTTGTTTTTCACCACCTTCAAACTATTAAATGTGACGCAATAATAAATGACCTATATGAACGATAACAGAAACTCCTGAGCGCAAGTGAGAACTCGAACAGACTTGAGTTCGCGTTGCAGTATTCCTTGATGCACAATAGGTTCAGAGATAATTTTTTGTGTTGGAATTTTTTAGATTGCAGATTTGAATTCATAACGAAGCTTACAGACACCATTACGTAATCACTGATTAAGGCATGTCAACGTACCTTTATCAGTGAGTGAGTAATCTGCTGTCACAATTACACGACATCCTTTATGATATTCGTACACAATCATCAACTTCTCTTTCCACGGTTCATAAAAAAATTAACGCTTGTAAAATCAATAAAACTTTCACAAAATACAAAAATATTTCCCGAAAATGCAACGGACACGAAGGCACTTGCGATTTGATGTCGCTATATTCTTTCTGTAGTATTCTTCCAACCCTATAATAGCCACGTATGGCAATTTAAAGAAAATTGCCACACGTTGGAATTGATTTGTTCGTCCATTGTGGGCAATAAGAACTAAAGTTTAATAACTGCGTCTGGTCTACTTTTATAAAGTAGTTTAACTTGTCTGAGATGGAATATGAAAGAGCAATATTGTTAGTATAAGTACATGGTTGAACGAGGATGATATTCTGACCGGAATAGAGATGGTGGGATATGCAGTCTTTCGCAAAGAGACAAAGCAAAAAGGGAGGAGGAGGTTATTGATGGTGGCAGAGGAGTTGTAGCCATCTAGTGTGGAGATGCAAGGAGCAAATACTGACAGCAGTTTGAAGCAGCAGTATGTTGTGAAGTGGAGGTGGACAGGATGAGATGTTTAGTAGGGTGTTGCTATAGACCTGGTAATGTGAAAGGCAGTAAGAAGGAAATGTTTAGACAAATTGGTGTGACTAATAAGAAAAAGCTTATCATTATGGGCGATTTCAATTATGGTAATGTAGACTGTAATGCAGAGGCAGCATCATGATCCAAAAAATAATGAATTTCTTGAATTTTTAAGGGATACTTAAAAATACTCTGTTACGTATTTAAGCAGTACGTAACAGAGGCAGTACCCTTACTAAGTAGCTTTACTAAGTAATAAAGGTAGAAAAAAGTAGGGTATGAACAGCAGTTAGCAAATGACGCTAAAAGAAATCCTATGGAGTTTTTATATATGTGTGGCCAGTAGGAGGAAGGATGATGTTGGCCAGTGATAATGGGAGAATGATAAACACTAAGCAGGATATAGCAGAGGTGTTTAATGAGCAGTTCAATAAAGTATTCCATCCATATCATTGTAACATAGTGCAAAACTTGAGAGCAGTGGGAATAGGGAAGGAACCACTGATGGTGAGTGAGCAGGAAGTATATGAAAAATTGAGTAAACTTCATATCGACCAGGCCATGAGGGGGGGGGGGGTTGATGGTATATCACAGCATGTCTTGAAAGATTGTTCCAGGGAGTTAACAACAGCTGTAACGTACATTTTTAACACGAGTCTTAGATTAGCCAAGTCCCAAAGGAGAGGAAAGATGGCAAAATTGTTGTTTCATAAAAGAGGTAATAAAACTAAGACTTCGAATTATAGGCTAATCTGCTTGTCTGGAGCTGAGGTCAAGGTGTTGGAGAAGCTAGCGAGGACAAGGATTCAGAACAGGATGGAACTCTCTTTAATGGACAGCATGGGTTTTCTAACGGAAGATTGTGTTTTAGCAATCTGCTTACTTGTTTTAACAAGTTGACGAATACATTGGACAAGGGGATGCATATACAGTAGTATATTTAGATTTTGCAAAGGCTTGCGATAAAATGTCACATGACAAACTAGTAGTTAAATTGGAACAGATGGGATTGGACTGTATTAGCCCGTTGGATTGGAGATTCACTGTTCCCCATACACAACCTGCTGATACCTATCAGCAGGTTGTGTATGGGGGAGAGATATCCCAGAAGAGAAAAGTCACTAGTGGCATGCCCCATGGGTCTGTTTTTGGGACATCGTTGTTTAATTTTAATGTAAATAACATTGGAAAGGACTTTAATTATGATATACAGTTGTTTGCAGATGGTACAAAGTTGTGAAGAGTTATGAGATGTAGAGAAGATACTGTAGCTTTTGCAAGAGGATCTGAATGGGCTAGTGTGTGTGTGTGGGGGGGGGTGATAGCCCTTTAATGTTGCAAAGTGCAAGGATTTGAAATTTGGGAAGCAAAAATGGAATGCAGAGTATAGAATTGGTGGGGATATTTTAGAGAAGGTGGGGGAGATGAAAGATTTGGAGATTATGGTAGATAGGAACTTGAAATTTCGTGGCATTTTGGTAAAATTGTGAGAACAACACAGTGGATTATAGCAATAATACAGAGAACACTGATGTGTAGAAGTAATGATGTTTTGATTTCATTGTACAAAACTTTGATCAGGTCGCATATGGATTACTGTGCCCAGATTTGGTCGCCAGGTTTTCAAAAGTGTGATGAGATGTTGGAGAGAGTTCAGAGACGATTGACTATGTTGATTTGTGATCTCTGGAATGTGGAATATGAGGACAGATTGAGAGAATGCAAATTACATATCCTAGTCGATAGAAGAGGGAAGATATCGACACGTATAACTTAGTAAGGGATAATTACCAGATTGGAGTGGACGAGATTTTTCATAGACCATCCAGAAACGGGGAGAACGAGAGACCATCTCCTGGAAGCTGTATAAGGTGGGAATGAGTTGTGGATTTTTTGCATTGAGAGTGGTAGGTGGTTGGAAGAATGCATTGCCTGAGAGCGTGGTGATGCAGGAACAGTGAATGCCTTTAAGTCGAGGTACGATGAGCTGTGCATGTGAGAGTGGGACCTCCCACGATGAGGTCTGTTAATAATAATAATATGCCACTCAGATCAACAATCGCAGTTGCATTTCATATCGTGGAGTATTTTAATTGTTACTATATCGGAAGATGCATTCAAACTTTTGAATTATATAAAAATCGCTTATTAAACATACGTTCTTAAGCGTATTCTTTGCAACTTAATATTAATATGAAGCAAACCATGCTTTGTGAAACTGGTGTATTTAATAAAATTATATGGTATATATGAATATACCAAGATTACTTTTGAAGCATGGAAAATAACTACAGAAACTTACATACAATATTATTGTGTCGAAATGGAAAGAAAAAGTTTCATTGAATTTTGTTTTTGAGAATTCAAAAAAATAGGTGGGTGTGAGAGAAAGAGAGCAAAGGTGCTAACCCAAATGATTTCAAGTAACCTAAGAGCCTCCGTAGCTCGGTGGGTATAGACGAAGCTCTTTGGTCGGAAAGACCTGGGTTCGATTCCCGTCCATTACATGAGGTGACTAAAGACAAGTTAGCTGGTCTCATACGGCGGTAGACGGTTTTTTCTCGGAAACTCGGGTTTTTCGTCCCTCAGAACAGGCAAACCTCCGTGAACACACGGATCTATAGCCATGAATATTTACAACAATGTGGAAGAGATAGGGTCCTCGCCACATTATCCCTACACCCGTAGTCAACCATGACTCACATGGTAGTCAAACTCCTGGACGGAGATGACGCATTATTATTATTAAATGTAACTGCAAGGGGTAAACCTATAGTAGTTTAGCATTAGAACCATGGTTGGGGCTGAGTTAATCTAAAAACTCTGCTCTAGAAACCAAACATGGAACGTTCATACGCCACTTAAGTCCTACAATAAGCAGGATTGTAGTCTCACACCAGACGGTGGAATTCATGCACCCTTGTAGCGCATTTTATATGGCTTTGTGGCTTTTTTTTTATATTTTTTATTTATTTATTTATTTATTTATTTTATAGCAGGATTTGAATCTCGCATGGGACACTAATTTTTATAAAGGATTTTCAACTGAGGATGTGTTAGCTGATCTTATACGGAAGTGGAGGTTTTCCTTCTAGAAAATTGTGTTTTTCATCCTGCCAAACAAGAAAAACCGGCCAGAAGAACACACTTAGTTTACAGACAGTGCACTGGACTCATAGCTTAGTTACTTTGGCCGTAACTAAAAGCAAACAGGTAGCAGAATTTGAACTCATGACCTGTTGGTTAGATAGCGTATCGCTCACTAGACCATCACTCTGTCGTCACCTCATTGCACTAATGTGATTGTGAATAAGCATGATAGGTCTTCGGTTTCGTGTTGTTATTTTATTGTGAAGGGAAGTACAAGGATATGACAGGAACAAAAATTCTTAATGCTTATTTACAATCACATCAGTACAATGAGGTGGCGATAGAGATAATAATCCATGTTTTTCTTATGCACCCTAGATAAGTTATACCAGTAAAGTAGGTTGAATGGTACAGCATACCAGAACATCGTTTCTGACCAAGTATATCCGTTAATGTTAACCTATCTATATTGTATGCTAACTATATTGTATGCTTCCAACATGTATCATCCAGGAATGGTTATAAGGGCTTTCAATTGAAAATGAATTAAGCGGTCTCATACTTTGGTGGAAGGATGTTTCATCCTGTAAAACATACAAACCGGTTAGAGGAACACGCGCAATTTACAGACATAATACGCTGACCTCACATCCTTAGTTGGTTCGACCGTAAATCCAAAATAACCTAACCAGGAATGGTATAGAACATTACAATAAACATGATAGGAGATTCCATAATGGTAGTTCCCCTCCCCCCTGTAACTCTGGATCTAAATCGCACTGAGCATCTTTAAAATGAAGTAGGGGTAGATATTCGTGACAAGGACACAACATGAAGAAAGCTGATCATTGGCGCACCCATTGAGGGAGCCAAGGGGCCCTGGCTCCCCCAAAAGAAAGAGGGGGAAAAAAGACTAGAAAATTTTCCAAAAATCTTTTCCTAATGAAATTTATTATTATTATTTTTTTTTTAATTTCATTTTTTATTTGTCTTCTATTTCTATACTACTGTACTTTGAATTAGCGGTCGCATAAGGTGGGAATACCCTCTGGCTCTCGGGAATCACGGCCGTTGTGAACGCAAAGCAAACGAAGTAGTGCTCGGGAAATACTTTGTTTGCCCGAGCCGGGCCAGAGATCACCGTTATCATGTATTGGCGATCACTGCAGATGCTTAGTCATAGGTCGTATGCAATGCGTAGTGTGTATTCTCAAATCGTCTACTCATCTCCCCATCCCCAAGATTAAGTTATGAGTACTCGGCCCCCTCCAAGATTAAATCCTGAGTGCGCCACTGAATCTGATAGTGCTGAAAGAATTCATCATACCTGTCTGGAGTAGGATACCTGTGGATTGTTCCTAGACTTTTTATCCCGGTAGACTGTTCTGAAAATTTACACTGGTACGACAAGCTATTAGGTAAGTATCCTTAATAAATTGCTCAGATTATGTAATATTATTTTTGGTATTGGCTAAAAAAAGCCACTTTATTAAATTAAAAATAATAATATTTTTTGAATTTTTTCCCCATTAGATATGTTGGCTGAGGTAGAAATGAGAAAACTATAGCTTTGACATTGATATGACAAAAGTCATGGTTATAGATTATAAGCCATTTTAAATGATCAGATGCATGGTAAACATTGAGTTTTACTTACGGACATTTTTCACATGTATAAAACGATTTGTGAAGAACGTGAGTTGTGAGTTGTTAGATCTTCCCTCTGATATTTCTCAATTTTATGACAACAAATCGACAGTAAAATCCTGTAAATCTAGTGGTGAGTCTAGAATTCAGTTTTTGTATGGGGGAAATTAAAAATAATTTTAAGTTTGTAGTATATCTTACTTGATTTATTTCAGTTTTTCATTAATACTATAACAAAATTCAAAATATTTTTTGTTGTTGTTCGAATTTGTTGGAGGAAAGGGGGGGGGGTGTTATCTTCCCATTGGACCAGCCATTATTTTAAGTTCCAAATTCTTTCAGAGTTTCCGAACAAGCATCTGTTTTCTTTTGTATAATAAAGGACATAATAATAATAACAACAACAATAATAATAATAATCTTGAAATTGTGCAACGACCAAACTGAACTGCGTTCAAATTTGTATCCAGAATATATCGGTAATATCCATTAATATTTTTAGAAGACATCGGCAAATACAGTTTAAAAAAAAAAGGATTCAAGATGTCAATATATCTACTTATTTAACTATTCCTACCAATCATTAATTCTTTCCAATAATATTAGAAGTTCATTGCTATTGTTATCGTGTGCACGGTGTTCTAGATAGTAAATTTAAGTCTGTTACCCCTAATGATTTTTAAGGAAATCATTCTAGGTAACGGATATAATGCATAAGAAGTTTATATATATATTTTTAAGAGACATCACTAACATCATCTGAAAACTAAGCTTACAATGTAGCATCATTGCAGTATGACATTGGACTCATATTTAAAAGATTTATAATTAATTTAAATGTGTTAATTCTACATAGAATCCATTAAAGAAATTCATAAATTAACAAAACCAAAATTTAAAAAATAAACTTGTATAACTTATTTTCTTGAAGATAAACTATAGTTTGTATTTGAATTTTACATTGATGCATTGTTATTTATGTATAAATAATGGCATTGTATTATATTCTTTGCAGAAACATGAAATTCTTCATTGGAGCAGCCTTTGTTGTTGTTCTTGGATGCTTATTCGCAGCTATGTCACCTACAAAATCTTCTTCCCTCTATAAGTATAAGTATTTAAAAAATATTGAAGATTCCCTTCTGAAAACCTCGTCAGGAAACGCAACAGCTGAATTCAGAAATTCTGATATATCCATCATTTTACCTCAAGTGGCGCTTGATACAGAAATTCTTCGTATATTTTCCAGCAACACGAAAATCATTGAGGAACACACTTTTTCTCAACTGCGGCAACTAATGTTGTTGGAGATATCTGGAGGATATTTACGAGAGATTAGAAAAGAGGCATTTTTTGATTTAGAAAATCTCAAAAAGTTAATTCTAAAGAAAAATCGTTTAACTCATATCTCCAACGAGAGTTTTGTAAACTGCCCTAATGTCAAAGAATTGGATTTAAAATCCAACTGGATCTTTTCTCTACGCACAGTCACCGCTGCACTTACGCCGTTGCGAAATCTTTCTAAACTGATCCTAAGTAGAAATGTTGGAATGACCGTTATTGGTGAACTAGATTTTTTACCTCTGAAAGACATCCCACTTGAATACCTAGATCTATCTTATTGTCAATTTAGGGAATTTGAAGCAAACAGTTTTTCTCCTCTTAAGTCTTTAAAATTCCTGGATATGAGCGTCAATCCTTTTAACGAAACAGCATTTAAAAACCTTACTTCCACTTTGCTAATGACGCCTGTCTCAATCTTGCTCTTAAGCGAACTGTCTCATACAATGCCGTCAGGACTTTCAGCGCTTTCATTACCATGGAAAACTTTGGAGGCCTTAGATCTCAGTTACAACTCTATTGACACAATCACCAATTATTTCTTAAAGATTCCTACTTTCGGGATACTGAAAATGAATAAGTGCGGTGTATCCTTCATAGAAGATACAGCCTTTGATGGTATTCCGAATTTGTTATATTTGTCCTTGATAGATAATGAAATGATGGAAATTCCAAAAGCAATAACATTGCTCCACGAATTGCGTCATCTAGATTTTAGTAAAACTAATACAGTTTATAATGAAAAGTTCTCCATTCCAAATGAAGCTTTTATTAGTCTGAGCAATCTAGAATTTTTGAACTTAAACAATTGTCCCATCCGATCTCCGATTACTCGGCTTATGTTTTTTGGCTTAACCAAGTTACAGTCGCTCAACTTGCAAGATTGTTTAATCACTAATATTGAGCCCTTTTCTTTTGAATCTCTTAGATCGTTAGAGGAGTTAGATTTAAGCAAAAATATAATTAGCGTTATAAATGCAAATATGTTTTTGGGATTAAATAAATTACGCAAATTATTATTTTGGGAAAATAGTGCTACTTTTGAAGAGATTGCGAAGCCATTTTTCTATACACCTAATTTAGAATATTTACGCCTTGATAGAAATAATATTCACTTCCTATGGTCAGGAATGTTTTCGGATTTACTCAACTTAAGTACATTGTCTCTCGCACGAAATTCTATTGTTTCATGGAATCATGCGATTGCTCCTTCTAATGGAGCTCTTAAAGCACTTGAGTTGAATAACAATCACATTACTTACGTATCAGACGCTATGTTACATGACTTTCAGTCACTAGAATACTTGAACATGGTTAAAAATCCGTTTAATTGCGAGGAATGTGGGATGAGGAAATTCCAAGAATGGTTATTATATTCTAATACCACAATACCTTATATAGATTATTTCTTTTCTCCTGATGCATATGTTTGTTACGCTCCTGAAAACTTGAAAGACATTCCACTGGCTAACGTAACCATAACGGAGCGATGTCCAAACAAATACAATGATATAACAATTCCTCTTTCTTTATCTTTGTGTTCGCTAATTTTTCTCTTTATAAGCAGTATCGTTGTTTTCCGATATATGCGATGGTACATAAGATATTGTTGTTTCTTTATTCGTGTTAGTATGAGCGTGTATCGGAAACATGACTTTAAATATGATGCTTTCATATCGTATAATGTTGATGATATAGAATGGGTCGTCCGCCAACTAGTGCCCCATTTAGAAAATGAAGAAGCTCCATTAAGACTGTGTCTTCATGATCGTGATTTTGAACCCGGGAAGAATATCACAGACAACATTCTAGAAGCTGTAGAACAGAGTCGTAAGACAGTACTAGTGATGTCTGATTCTTTTGTTCGCAGCCAATGGTGTATGTTTGAATTGCACATGGCGCAGCATAAATTGTTCGAAGACACTAGAAATGCTCTTATCCTTGTGAAACTGAAAGAAATAGATAAAAAGTTGTTATCAAAAAATTTAAAATATCTAATAAGGACAAGAACTTGCCTATCGTGGCCGAACAATACAATGGGACAAAGGCTTTTTTGGAAGCGACTCAAAGATGCAATTATGGCGTCACATTGAAAAGAAAGCCCTCAAAATTCTACAAGATTCGTTGGCCTAGACTCTGGTAAGTTGCTTTTTTTTGTGACATTATTCCAGCACAGAATTATTTCATTTTTTTTCCTGCAGATCAAAAAATATTGGTTAGGTTAGTTACTATCGAATTAGAGCAGTGATTCTCAAACTGCGGGGTGCGACCCCCAGGGAAGGGGCGAATGGCTTGAAAGGGGGGCGCGGCATACTTTCCTACAGATAAAAATTAAAACTGCCCTAAATCAGATTTAAAAATAACAACAAATAAAAATACAGAAAGAAAAACTTTTGATGATACAGGTTTTAATTATCATGAATTTCAAAATAACTAATAATTATTTTCTTCACTCGCACTTATAAAACGCGTGTGCCAGAGGTGTGTTGATAGTTCGGTAGCGGCCGCATCCTCTTCCAGGCAGCACTATACACGCGCAGCTGAAAGCAGCGACTTAATGACATCTCATTGGCGCTTGTTTCAGTGCAATTGTGCTGATTTGTTTACCTCTTAAAGTTGACTTGATTATGAACAATTGATCATGAAGCGTTTCCTGAATAGTGATAGAAATGAAGATACTAGTGGTGGGAAAGAAGCTACTCGGAGTGTGAAAACAAAAAGGTATGATGAGAACTATTTATCACTAGGCGTTACGAAAACTGTAATCAGTGATGAAGGCAACAACTGATTTATGTGAGAAAGGCTTTTCTGCTTTGGCAGCTATGAAGTCAAAGTATCGTTCAAGACTAAATATTGCTACAGAACTTAGAGTGACCATTTCTGATATTACACCACGTTTTGATAAAGTTTGTTCTCAAAAGCAGGCCCATCCATCACATTAGACTTTGATATTTAAATGTTTGATTATTTTTACAGAGAAAAATTAAATACTTGTTAGTTAAATATTGTTTCATTTCAATACATATTTTGGTTAATTGCAAGTGTTAAAACTAATTTTTATTGTAGGCCTAATATTGTGATACTTTAATTATTTTGTGTCAAAAACTGTTAAATACTTTGTAGAAAACACAAAATAAACTGAATAAAACGTCAAACTTAGTATCACTTCTATTTTGATAAATAAAACCGGCGGGGGTGGGGACTGACAGTGTTTTCTCTTGTCAGATGGGGGGGGGGGGGGGGGCTCATAGGTAAAAAGTTTGAGAACCACTGAATTAGAGCATTGTTAGGATACAGGAAATATGGACAGAAAACTGGTGCCTACAAGACCAAGTGACAGTAGCCACTTTCTTCATTAAATCCTCTCCCACTACCGAAGATGGTTGTGCAACAAATGTTACATTAAATATAAAGAGCCAACAGGCTTCAAAACAATGTGGGATCTAATATCCCCTTAATCTAAATAAATGTTACATGTTTTCATAATAGTGTCTTACAGATCGACTAGTCACAACGTGACTAGCAAATATAAATCATGGCTGAAAAGAGCAGTAGCAATATTATAATGTAAATCAATTAGATGCAGACACTAATAAAAAAAAAATGTGCAATGTAAATAGAATCAACGGTTATTTTTATTTATTTATTCACCATTCACGTCAACTACAACATTTGTGACGATGAGCAGTTGAACTTTCAGATGAAGGTTGACAGCCACTATTTAGTAATCTGATTCACTGTTCCTTAATTCTAAACGCAACGGTGCCATTGTTTGAGATGCTGCCAACTGAGTTTCATAACAGTGCATGAAGACATACAACAGAATATATAAAAAGGATTTCTGATTCGAGGATACCAGAAAACATTGTAATATGTTTCGTGCTCTTTCAAAGAAAAAAATTCCTATAGCTTTACCTCTCCTATATGCGTTCTCTGGATTTACTTTAGCCTGCTTAGCCGAACAATGCAACATACAATTAGAAATATTTTAAAATAACATCAGTCTCTTCTATAACCACACAATAGTTGTCGCCTATTTAAGTCCTTACTGTTTTGTCTACTAGTTTGTATGTTTACACCTGAAGAAATCCTGTGCAATTAGGATGAAACGTCGTGTTGTTAATGAAGAATCTCCATTAAGACTGTCTTCATGATCGTGATTTTGAACTCGGGAAGAATATCACAGACAACATTCTAGTTATATATTATCATCATAAATGTTATCATCTTATTCCGGTATTCTGCTTTATAAAGTCTTAGTTATATATATATATATATATATATATAGTGACTAGATTTGTCTTAATTGCATAACACTTCTTCAGGTATAAGGCAAGAAATTTTAATAGATACAATAAAAAATTAACATGGCTAAAACAATATGAAATTATGTGAGGATTTCGATTATTTAAATATGTATAAAATACAATATGCATAATTATGTATATATGTAAATATAAATGTATAAATAAAATATGTATAATTATGTGTATTAAATCATGTGAACGTAATTGTTGTGCATTTCGGCGTGTTCTCGTTTGCGTCTGCCAGGCCATAGCAAGGAAGCGTTCAGAGAAATTAATACCAGGGTTTACATTCAAGTACACGGGACGTAATAACATTTCCAAAGGTTTCGAGATTTTATTATTATTACTTGACACCTCCGGGAGTCCAAGGACTCATCGAGGGAGGACACCTACTCAGCAGATCTGTCTCCACCAACTACAGGGAGCCGCATCTACACCAACGCCATCTACCTCCAACCACTACCACTACTATTTTCACAGACAATCGCAAACACACATGACCACGGTGGGATTCGAACCCACAGCCTTTTGGCTGGAGAGCGGATATGCTAACTCTGCTCGGCCAACCAGGCCGGTACTTTTATTTTCTGTTATGTCATAACACCAATGTGAGATTTCGGATTCATTTCACAAAATATGGCATCTCTCTCTCTAACTACATTAATATTTTGCAAAATATTAATGTAGTTAACCCTATGGGAAGTGACTGTATTTACTGACGTCAAAAACAATGGCAATGCGTTGCCATCGGAACTTTGTATATAGCTATGTGTAAGAGCACAAGTAAGTTGTTTACAGTTATGTGTATGAGAAAGTTGTTTACGAGCTCTGCGCATAGCAGCTTTAAAGTTAGTATCTAAGAGTGCTGCTTGGCTTAGAGAAGTTTCTGCTGACCAGCAAGAAAAAAAAAGGGGGGGAGTGTTCGGAGGAAAACAAAGAGCTGGTCGAACTTAAAAGAAGATGAAAGAGTCATGCCGAATTCTTAGGGGTTTACAACCCTTGGTGCAAGGTGCCGAGAAGGTGAAAATAAAAGGGGACTGAGACGAGCATAAGGGGCTTCCAGTCATTGGCAGAGGAGAGGCGGTCGGAACCAGAGCAGTGGCGGCAGAGAACGGGGAGAGGCAAGGCTCCAGTTACGAAGTAGGAGAGTCCAGGTGCCGAGAGAGAGAGGAGTGTCCAGGTCCAGTTGCCGACAGAGGAGAGCCGAGATCCAGTTGCCGAGAGAGCATGGCGAAGCGCTGTTACCGAAGAGAGCCAGAGCCAGTCAGCGGCAGTTACAGTCATCAGCAATTAGTAGCAGAGATGGCGGCAGTTACAGTCATCGGCAATTAGTAGCAGAAGTGGCGGCAGTTACAGTCATCGGCAATTAGTAGCAGAAGTGGCGGCAGTTAGAAGCAGAAGTTCCCGAAGTAGGATCAAGAGGAGAATTTGCCCGTATGCTGAAACCTCTTGCATTTGCTATTCGAATACCGCAGATTGCAGTCCAAAAGCCCGCCAATATCCCGACGTGATATTGCTGAAGGAAGCCTAAAATTCCAGATGAAAGAAATGCCAGAAAGACTTTAGTGTAAGACTCTTGACTGAATGTGTGAAACAGCCTCTGTAAATTCCATCCTTTTTGTACATTTCCTCTTATAATATGTTGTAGATGGACTGTTAAGAATTAGTTTAATAATAATAAAAAGTGTCCATAAGAGAGTCAATTGGCATGTTAGAAGTTGATATCAAGTTTGTAAAAATAACATAACAGAGTTAGCTAACCACTTTGTGAGTAAACTAGAAGTTTAATAAGTTGAATTTGTAAGCAGAGAGTAAATAAGTTTTTGAGTTAAAAAGATTATTTAGTGTTGAAGTAAAATGGTTCTAATTGTATGCTAAAGATTTTATAGATGGGTAGAGAAAGCAATCTCGCTCTCGTTTGATTCATGCATATTTCATATTAATGTAAATAAATGTGTTTTAATTATTTGTTAAAAGAGTGCTGCCTGATCCTTTATCTTACAATGCACTGTTTCTAAAAATAATCGCACTTGTGAGCAGGAAACAACTAAGGCATTAAAAGTGCAGTGTAATTACTTAAGAACCACGACTGTTTATGTAAATTTTGTTGAAGGAATTTACACTAGTAAGAGAGAGATCTACCGGACGTTTTATTGAGTCTTGTGCCGAATATTGATATATTGGATGGCGCAGTCTTACAAATAAATTTTCCAGTGTTCATAGGCATATGACTAGTAAAATACAGAAGGTGGATAAACATAGTACGTAGTAGAATAAGTAAGGAAGGTTACGAGAGAAAAAGCGCACACTGCTAATTAGTAATCACGAATAAAAGAAGATATTACAATAACGCAGCAGACAGCTATTGTTACAATATACCCATAGAGATATAATTTGTGGAAAACTTTGACTAATTTTTCCACATATTGAAATCATTTCTCTGTTGAAATCGAAACTACAAAACAAATTTTATTAAATTTTCTCCAGCCAGAAGCCAAAGTAGAATTATTATAATATATAATTTTGACACGCTCCCCCCCCCTCCTCTTCACCACTGTCAAGGCTTCATTCGAAATTAAAATTAAAATGACTGTAACGTTTTTTTCCCTAAATATTCCAACTATAGAATTTAAATGAAATCTTTCCACATAGAGTTCAAAAATAAACGGACAGACAGAAAGAAACCAAAAAACAAAAATCGTGCATTTTACGAAACACACCTAACTCAAGAGTCATGATAGTGATTCGTAGCAGTCGATCACTGACTACTTATCACAAGAATCATTAAACCAAAATTCTACCATGCTGTAATTCTGATTTTAAGCTGAAGTCTATAGCTCCCTTATTCTTATTGGACAGATATCTTCAACAGGATATAGCTTGCCAATTTTAAGATGGTAGGTCCAGTTAGCACTTTGAAAAATATAGTTGGTTTTGCTTAGATTGCTAAAGATCTGAGAAAATCAGTATAATTTAACTACAACGAGTGGGTTTCAGGGTGAAATGTTTCTTTCTCTGCAGATATCCCTAGAGGTCACATTGTTTATCTTCTACTCCACTACAGATACCTTTATCCCAACATTCAACTGATTCCCACTAAAAATGGGGCCAGGGCCGTCACCAGATTAGATCGCGCCCTGAGACAAACAATTAAATATCACTCCTGATGGATTACAAGACAAAACTATAAGAAAATTTCCAATTGCTATTTTGTTTTTATTACAAGAGAAACATTAAAAGAAAACAATTACATAATAATATTAATTAAATCTTTGCTCTACTGAGATATCACACAATAAAACTGTTTTTAAGCTCTTCTAAATTTAAATTATAAGCTATGATCGAAATAGTTGCTAGACCCAGTGGCGCACTCGGAGTGGGGGGGGAGTTTCCCCCAATGGAAAAAAAAACACTAGAAAATTTTCCAAAAATCTTTTCCTAATTACAATTAATAATTTTTTTATTTATGTTGTGTCATGTCTTCTATTTCTATACTACTTATGAATGAGCGATCACATAAGGTGGGGATACCCTTGGTATTCCCGCTGTGAACGCAAGGCGAACGAGGTAGTGCTCGGGTGGGCCGAGTGCTACTTCGTTTGCCCGAGGAGATCACGGATACAATTTGTGCAATGTCATCCACATCGAGCGGCGTAGCTAGAGTTGTTACCACCCGAGGCGGTCCCCGAGTTTGCCGCCTCTCTCAATACACACCACAAATACTACAAAAAAACACTATATTTATTTTTTAAGTAAAACTTTAATTTCAACATTCTAAAATGTTATTTTTCTTGCTTTTCTGTTAGCAAAATCGTCGATGACATTGGCGAAGTCTATTGCATAGTAATGTAGGTAATTCTTACTCTTGTGTAGAGGCTTAAGTGCTGTGAGGACATTATGTTGGAGGTTTAATGGATTTTTTACAACACTCAAAAAGAATTAAAATAGAATTTAATACTTCCTATATTTCGTCCTAGTCACTAGGACATCTACGGGATTACAAAAACAATTAATGTAACATGCACACAAAAACTTACAATACTAAGCCCAACTACATGGGTGACACTAAAGTCCTATCTAGGTAGAACGCCCTCTAAGGGCGGTAGTAGGTGGCCTGGAATGTAAGGTGGGACCTCTGGTGATGAGTGTTTCCCAAATCTTCGGAAGCTTAATGCAACCGTATTTGTTAAGATTTGGTTGGTATCTGAGAGCTGCTGCTGCTTCTAAGAAAAGTCTCTCTTTCTTGAATTTGCTGTGGTGGAGCATGGTGGTTTTCTTCCATGATACTCTGTGGGTGGTGTCCAAAACATGGTCAGCCAAGCCTGACTGGCCATAGTTGTGTTTAACGATGTACGACTTGTGTTCCTCCAGGCGGATGGATGCTGATCTGCCTGTATGTCCAAAGTACGCAAGCTTACAGGAACAGGGTACTTTGTAAACTCCAGGCAGAGAGAGAGGAGGGAGCTGATCTTTCATAGAACGGATAAGGGTAGCAAGAGTTTGCAGTAGGGCTTATATGCTGTGTGTAGGTTATACTTTTTTAGTATCTTGGCTATTTTTTCCGAAGTGCCTCGGATGTAGGGTATGGTGATGGCATTTTTAAAATCTTGTTGACGGGGAATGGGGGAGGAATTGATTATTTTTTTGATACTGTGTTCACTGTAGCCATTGGAGAGGAAAGTTCTGTGTATGTGGTTGAGCTCAGTACTGAGGGCGGTTCCACTGGAACAAAGATTGTGGGCTCTCTTGGTAAGGGTTTTAATGATGCCATATTGTTGTGAGGGGTGGTGGTGGAAGAGTTTGTGAATGTATCTGCCTGTGTGTGTGGGTTTTCTGTATACAGTGAAGGCAAGTGTATCATTAAGCAGGCGCGTGACTAAGGTGTCTTGGAAGGGTAAACAATTGTTCTTTTCCTTTTCCATAGTAAACTGGATTCTTGGATGTAGGCTATTGAGATGACTGAGGAAGGAGTCTAACGTGTCTGGGCCATGAGGCCAAATAGAGAACATATCATCTACATATCTTAGCCAGATAGAAGGTTTGAGTGGGACTGAGTCTATGGCTCGTTTTTCGAAATCTTCCATATAGAAATTGGCAAGGGGGGGTAAGAGGTGAGATACCGTCAGCGCCCTTTGCCTCGGCCGTAATTTTGCCGTCGCCCCGAAAGAAGTGCCGGTACTCGATGTAATGGTTAACGTCGAACGGGGGATCGGTCGCTTACCGTCGGAGGTAGCCAACAACATCAGACTCGACGTAGCCAACATCCTAGCTCACTCTTCGCCTCCAAAAAGTAACTTATCTTATGCCCAACGCATGGCTCTCCAGAAACTACGCAAAGAAAAAAGTATCGTCATCACCAGAGCGGATAAGGGTAATGCCACAGTTGTCCTTAATACCAGCGAATACAATCGTAAAATGAACATAATCCTCCGCGATCGCGCTACCTACATCCCGCTAGAACACGACCCCACAAAAACACAAGTTAAGAAATTAAAAATCTTACTTAAAAGAGTAACTTCCTGGCCCCCTGTCGTCACGAAAAAACTTAAACCTTTCCGCTCCCGTCCCCCCCGAATATACGGTTTACCAAAAATCCACAAACCCAATTCCCCACTCAGACCTATAGTAAATGCCACCAATGCACCTTGTTACAGACTGTCTAAACAGCTGGCCAACTCTCTGTCCCCCCTCACCGGAAATTCAGCTTCCTATATAAAAAACTCGACCCACTTTAAAGCCCTCACAGAAAATTTAACCTTGAATAATACAGACATATTAGTAAGCTTTGATATCTCCTCTTTGTTTACCAATATTCCCTTAACTGACACTTTATCTCTCTTAGAAAACGCTTTCCCCTCTGACATCTTAGATCACTTTTCCTTTGCCATCAACTCTGGGAATAACAAAATCTACAAGCAGATAGAGGGAACCGCCATAGGTTCCCCCCTCTCACCCCCCTTGCCAATTTCTATATGGAAGATTTCGAAAAACGAGCCATAGACTCAGCCCCACTCAAACCTTCTATCTGGCTAAGATATGTAGATGATGTGTTCTCTATTTGGCCTCATGGCCCAGACACATTAGATTCCTTCCTTGGTCATCTCAATAGCCTACATCCAAGAATCCAGTTTACTATGGAAAAGGAAAAGAACAATTGTTTACCCTTCCTAGACACCTTAGTCACGCGCCTGCCTAATGATACACTTGCCTTCACTGTATACAGAAAACCCACACACACAGGCAGATACATTCACAAACTCTCCCACCACCACCCCTCACAACAATATGGCATCATTAAAACCCTTACCAAGAGAGCCCACAATCTTTGTTCCAGTGGAATCGCCCTCACTACTGAGCTCAACCACATACACAGAACTTTCCTCTCCAATGGCTACAGTGAACACAGTATCAAAAAAATAATCAATTCCTCCCCCATTCCCTGTCCCTCTCGTCAACAAGATTTTAAAAATGCCATCATCATACCCTACATCCGAGGCACTTCGGAAAAAATAGCCAAGATACTAAAAAAGTATAACCTACACACAGCATATAAGCCCTACTGCAAACTTGCTACCCTTATCCGTTCTACGAAAGATCAGCATCCATCCGCCTGGAGGAACACAAGTCGTACATCGTTAAACACAACTATGGCCAGTCAGGCTTGGCTGACCATGTTTTGGACATCACCCACAGAGTATCATGGAAGAAAACCACCATGCTCCACCACAGCAAATTCAAGAAAGAGAGACTTTTCTTAGAAGCAGCAGCAGCTCTCAGATACCAACCAAATCTTAACAAATACGGTTGCATTAAGCTTCCGAAGATTTGGGAAACACTCATCACCAGAGGTCCCACCTTACATTCCAGGCCACCTACTACCGCCCTTAGAGGGCGTTCCACCTAGATAGGACTTTAGTGTCACCCACGTGGTTTGGGCTTAGTATTGTAAGTTTTTGTGTGCATGTTACATTAATTGTTTTTGTAATCCCCGTAGATGTCCTAGTGACTAGGACGAAATATAAGAAGTATTAAATTCTATTTTAATTCTTTTTGAGTGTTGTAAAAAATCCATTAAACATCCAACATAATTAGGTAATTCTTAATCAAATTTTATTTAGAAAAACTCCTCTCACAACTAGCAACACTTACGGCAACTGTGAGGAAAATTCGCAATAGTATTACAATATTTGGAACCGAGTTCTCGAGACTGTATTTTAGAATTAACTGGAAAAGTTCAAAATGATTCAAAGTGCCGCCCGGGGAGGGCCGCCCCCTTCACACACACCCTAGCTACGCCACTGTCCACATCGCGTGATTCGTCACAGGCAATGGGGAATCCTGGTGTTGAATTTAGATCTGTAACCTGCTGATTTGTTATATCTTCTGCCATTCGTATAGTTCTGTCCCTTACAATCTTAGCAGATAATGGCATGTCTTTTATTTTTGTAATTATTTCCGCTTTGTTTGTAAAATCGCAGAAGAGACATTCGGACATTTTAATAAAGCATTCTTTCACATATTCGCCGTCCGTAAAAGGTTTTCCTCGTTTAACAACTTCTTGAGCGGCCAAAAAACTAGCAATAGGTGTATTTCTTGATGCTTTTATCCATTTGGAAAATGAACGTTTAGTTAGGTTTACTTTGCGTTGCAGGTCTTCTACTACCTTTTTTCTTTCATCTCCCAGTGTATATGCTTTGTCAAATTTATTGTGTTTATTTAAAAAAATGTCTTAGTATATTTGATTTTTTTATTGTTTTAAAGCTTTTCTTGGCATATTAAACACATTGGAAATCCTGCTGTATTTGCTATAAATGCGTAGGTTTCGGTCCATTCAGTTTTAAACTCCCGATTTTCTTGTTCTATCTTTCTCTTAAAAATACTATAAAAATATTTTTATTTTGTTAATATTTAATTTAATGTTACAATATTCACGTTACCTAACACAATCACCAGTAAATGAAAGCACTGCAACGTCCACTACAAAACCTTTACTTATTTTAACAAAGTGAGCAGATTTACAGACCACACCTGCACTATATGCGAAGACAAATAGGCGCGTTCAGACAGGCAAGCGCTACATGTGCTAGCCTAGCGTGACGTATTTAGTTTAATCAATTAAAACAACATAAAACATAACTTAAGTAATTTTAATTGGCATGAATAATTAAAACAAATATTTGACAAATCAGTGGATTTATGAATTCTTGCATTATCCAGGATAATCCAAGACGAATGTAAAGAAGGATTATCGCGTATGATTTCAAAGAGTTCAAACACGAAAGTATTAAATTTTTCAACATTGCATGTACTATTTTCAATTGTAAAATATCCTTGACTTAATGTAAAACGTTCTTGATCAAATGTAAAATGTCCTTAATTTATTGCAAATGCTTATTTAGAGTTTTTAGTTTCTAATTTAATAAATAACATTCATTTTGCATTATTAAAAAATAGATTGTTTAATAACGAAAAGAGCCGCAATTATTCATTCAAAGAGCCGTATGCGTTGCCGACCCCTGGGTGGAAATACCCTATAGCTGTTGGGAATCACGGCCACTGTGAACGCAAGGCGAACGAGGTAGTGCTCGGGTGGGCCGAGTGCTACTTCGTTTGCCCGAGGAGATCACGGGTTTCATGTATTGGCGATCACTGTGGGTGCTCAGTCATAGGTCGAATGCAATGCATAGTGTCTATTCTCAAATCTTCTCAACTCTCCCCTCCCCCGAAGATTTAATCTTGAGTGTTCGGCCTCCTCCCCCCCCCCCCCCCCAAGATTAAATTCTGAGTGCACCAATGGCTAGACCGACCTTTCTTGGGTCATTGCTGTTCGCAAATAATTTTTAATCACTTAAATATAAATAAAGAGCTAATAAGCTTCATTTCGGCAACAAAAACATTATTTAAATTAAGGGGATATTAAATCCCACATTGTTTTAAAACCGAATAAGAAACTCAAAGATTGGAATCAGAGAGTTTCTTGCCGAATATAGTATAGTAAACTATAAAGTATCGGCGATCACTAAGCGTCCGATAAATGCAAGTGGCCCAGCACGTTTTAAAACAATGTGGGATTTAATATCCCCTTAATTTAAATAATGTTTTTGTTGCCGAAATGAAGCTTATTAGCTCTTTATATTTAAGTAACTTAATGGTTGCACCTGTTCGGAAACTCGTATAGCAGAGTATAAAGTTCTTTTCGCTATACACTTTGGTATTAACTCGGTCTAGCTACTCACTGATGAAGCCTCAAAAAAGGCTGAAACCGGTCTGGGTAGTGACCTCACCACCATAATGTAATAACAGCATACATTTCCTAGGAAATGTGTTTTTACATTATGGTAAATACCTAAGAATAGTGATCAGAACTTTACCGACTTTGCTGCGAGATTTCCGGTATTGCACTACGTGCTGGGCCACTTGCATTTAGCGGACGCTTAGTGATCGCCGATACTTTATAGTTTACTATACTATATTCGGCAAGAAACTCTCTGATTCCAATCTTTGAGTTTCTTATTCGGTTTTAAAACAATGTGGGATTTAATATCCCCTTAATTTAAATAAATTTTTAATCAGTTTAAGCTTGGAAAAATTTCTTTCCACACTTGCTACACTAAGAAGAATTATTAAAAATATCCTTAGGGCGGTGGTTATGTTAAATATGTGATTATGTTTGTTATGTTAAATAACAAACTAATGAAATATTCCAAAAACTTTATTCTAGAAGTACAGAATGGATTTAGAAAAGGACGATCATGTATAGACCCGGATGATGACTGATGTGGCATGATGGATATCAGTCCCATGGACTCCGATCCCTTCGTCGCTATGAAATAATCTTGTATTAAAGATTAGCGAGCACCTGGCTCACCCTATTTAGGGCTGTACGGAGGCACCTGAACCGATAAGCAGAGCCGCTTTCGGGCGCTTATGTTTCCACCTGTCGTGTTCGTCATAGTTAGATGACTCTTGAATGAGTTGATTTGGATGAACAGCTGCTTTGACAAAATAAGCAGCAGCACTGTTATGGAGGAACGTGGGAATATCGGCATCACGGTGTAAGAGAGCATTTCTGACAAACCACGGAGCGTTAAAAATCATACGGAGGCATTTATTTTGAATAACTTGTAGCTTTTTTGATGTTGGTAGGGGAAGTGTGACCCCATGCCGGTGATCCGTAAGTTAACGATGGTCTGATAATTGTTTTATAGATCCGTAGTTTGTTTTCAGTGCTGACTTGATTTCTTCGATTGAGGAGAGAATAGAGTTGCACAATTGCAGAGTTTGCTTTTTTGCATGCATAAACTATGGAGTTAAAGTTTAAATGATTATCAAGTTGAATGCCTAGATATTTGGTGCTAGTTCTCCATTGGATGGCTGTGTTAAAAAGTTTAACTTCTCCAAAGTGAGATGCTTGTCTTCTTGTGAAGAGAATGGCAGTGCTTTTATCGGCATTTACAGATATTCTCCATTTCCTGAACCAGTCCTCCAAATTTGTTGCTTCAGTCTGTAAGCGCTGTGTATCTATATGTGGCCTGAGAGATCTGCTAAGAATTGCCATATCATCCACATAACTAGCTATAGTGGTTAGTGATGTGCTAGAAACATCAGAAACAAAGATGTTAAAAAGCAGCGGTGAGAGCAGCGAGCCTTGAGGGACACCAGCAGTGATTTTTTTCAATGAGGATCGAATTCCACAACTTGACCTGGATTTTACGGTCTTGTAGAAAGGAGTCAATAATTTTAGTAAGGTAAAGAGGGATGCTGGCTGAAATTAATTTATAGATGAGACCTTTGTGCCACATCTTATCAAATGCTTTTGCAACATCTAAAAAAGATAGCTCCTGTGTGCTGTTTCCAGTTAAAGCCTGTAGTGATGAATTCAGTCAGTCTGTGAATTTGCTGTGTAGTGCTATGTCTGGTACGAAAACCAAACTGTTCTTTGGGAATTATGTTATTTTTATTCACTTCCTCATTAAGTCGGTTGAGAATGACTTTTTCTGCGATTTTTCCTAGGCATGATAAAAGACTGATAGGTCTATAGTTCTGTGGCATTTGAGGTGCCTTACCAGGCTTGAGTATAAGAAATATATCAGCTTGTTTCCATGTTGAGGGGAAATAATTTAATCTCAGCATTGCGTTAATAATGGCTACTAAATGCATGACAGCTTTGTGTGGGAGGGCTTTAATTGTTTTGTTGGTAATTTCATCTGGACCAGGGGCTTTTTTGTTTTTAAGCTTCTTAATGATTGAGTAGACCTCTTTAGGTGAGGCTGGACAGATATTTTCACGGCTACAAGGTTGCCGAAGCCCGGTGCATACTCGACGGTGTATTTTCTCTATGAAGACCAAATCCGCATTTGCACAATTAGGACGGCACTGAAGTTGGAGAGCATCAGCGAAAGCTTCTGCTTTTTCATTATCTATGTAAACAAGACCTCTTTCTCCGTGGATGGGCTGGATGTTAGAGCGATCCGTAGGGAGAGCTTTAGTCAACTTCCACAGAGAATTATCTTCAGTATTGAGAGAACAGAGTTTTCTTTCCCATTGCTTGTTCCGGTGATCTTTTAATGCGTAACGGACTAGGTTGGACGCTCTATTTAGTTCTCGAAGGTCTTGCGAAGATAGCGTGTTGTGATAGCGGCATCTGAGTCTATTTTTGTTCCTGATCAGAGCAAGGATTTCTTCAGGAAGTAAGTTTACTTGAGTTGGGGTGGAAATAGAACAAGCTGCGGATAAGCCAGAGTGTATTTTACATTCAAGATTGCTGACTGCCACATCAATTTTTTCACAGGAAGAGATAGTAGGTACTGAGTCTATGATAGTGTTCATTTTAGCCTTGAATTTTGCAAAATTAGTGTGGGATTGGCTGGGAATGAGCTCAGGCTCCCCTCCTAAACTTAAAAGTACTGGATTGTGATCTGAGCTAAGTTCATCAACCACTTGAAGTTGGAATTGATGAGAAATGTTGTTAAATATAGCAATATCCAAAACATCAGGTCTGCCGATCACTCCGTAATGTGTTGGCTCGATCGGGCCTGCAATAACAATATTTCTCTTCAAGGCAAAATTGTAGAGGATCATTCCGTTGTTGTTAAAACTTTTGCTGTTCCATAAAGGATGCTTGGAATTGAGATCCCCTGCTACAGTTATTGCTTCAGTGGTGTCTAGTAGCTGAGAGAGATCGGAGGGGAGAAGTGGTTTGCCAGGGGGGGTTGTATACAGAATAAATCTTTAAGCTGCCTGCATTGTTGGTATGAATTTCTATGCCTGTCTCCTCGAGGTTAGATGTATTAGTCTTCTTAATCTCATTATAGCGGATGTTTCTTCTGACAAAGATGGCAGTGCCTCCACCTCTAGCATTGCATCTATCATTTCTAAGTAACGAGTAGTTTCTGAGTTTGGGATTATCGCAGGGACGTAGGTGAGTCTCGTTAATGAGGAGAATATCAATTTGTAAATGATCTGTAAGTTCCTGTAGTTCCAAAATTTTGTTGTTGAGACCATTTGCATTCCAGAATACTATCTGCATAAAATTTGATGTTGAGGCCGGATTAGTCATTAATCATAGAGAAGATGACCTGAGTATTCCTAAGGAATTTGTTGGTGTCGGCCTGGCTTGGATTTGTTTTGCTAAAGGCCGTTAACATCTCCCCTAGTGAGGCAGCAAGAATTGCTGAGGAGTTTTGACTGCTAGTTGCAGGGAGTACCTCGGTGTTACGTGGGGAAACCGCCGAAGCATAAGATTTATCTGGCGTAACTACCCGCGCTTTGATTTCAGGTGCAGATCTCATGATACTTTTCTGAATGGATGGGACTGACTCCTGTCTAAACATTTGGAGGTTGGATGGATGTAGAGAACAACCCTTGTAATTCGCAGGATGTGGGCCGCTGCAGTTCGCACATTTAGCCGGTATGATCTTTGGCTTGATGCAAGTGTGCGAGGGATGGTTGCCATCGCACTTGACGCATTTGTAGTCTGCTCTGCATAGCATTTGCGCATGCCCATATTTTTGGCAGCGATGGCATTGACCAGCTGATACCTTTCTTCTCAGTGGCTCAGTCCTGATCACCAAGTTGCAGAATATTCTGAGATCGTAGATTTCTCTCTGATCTTTACTGATCTTCACTAAGACCAGAGGCATGGGACGCTTGTCTGCTCGATACATACGAGAAATCTTGATCGGCTCCAAGCCTTGTGATCTGAGGTCAGTAGCTATCTCTTCTGATGTTATGTTTTCTACCAATCCTCTGATCACTACCTTAAGGTTCTTTTCACTTTTTAGTTATTAAGTATGGTATGGTAATTTTTGTTCATCCATAAGCCTGGTGAGCTGGCGGTAGTCCGTTGTTCCTTCGGGCTGTATGCGGACTCCATCATTTGTGTTTTTGGCTGATGAGAACTTGATGTTATTGTTCTTCATCATTTGTGCAAGTGACGACCATTTTTCCTTAGATCTCAGGATTACTGGTGGTATTTTCTCTTTGGGCTGTGTCAGTATATCTGTCTCTGTTCTTGCACCAGATAGCACTGATGTGTCCATTTGATATACTATTTCAGGCTCTGCTGCTGGTGAACTCTTCTTACGCTTTTTTCTGCTGACAACCTGATAGTCTGTAGAGCTATCTGAGTCCACTAGGGGCTGGTCGTTAACCGGTGACATAATCTCTCTGGTGTTATCTTGAGAAGTGCTGGGGAGAGGGTCAGGGGATTGACAGTCCTCTGTATCCACCTCTTCTACTTGGTGGATTGCCACCTTACCTGGCCATTTCCTTTGTAGAAGGCCTCCAATATGCTTAAAGCTGTTTGAAATCAAACTCGTCGTATGGAGAGTCCATAGTTTGGCTTGAGAGAAACTAGCAGTTTCCCGGGTAATTCTGTAGACTGGGAGTCTACTAGCAAATCCCGTAGACAGCTTAGAATAAGCGTCTACCAGCAAAACGTTAGTCTGTTATAGGAGACTATTCTAAAAACGAGGAAAAAGGAGTTTCAGGAGCTTACTTGGACACAGTGCAGCGATCTACCTCCCTAAAAAAAAAAAAAAAAAAAAAACATTCAACCACCACTGGTCCTCATTGCGGGTGGGGCCTGCCGGCCATTAGACCTCTGCATATTTCATACAGAGGGGGAGATAGTAGATCACGAACTGTGTTAGTTCCAGTGCAATGCGAGCTTCCCGAAAAACCCTATATAAAAATCAACTAGGCAGAGTCTAAAGGAATACGTCCGATCACAGTGACAGCAAAAACCCGACTCCTCTATAGACCCGGCCTTTTGCCTAAAATTAATAATAGAGAAAAGAAGAGAATATAATATAGAAACACATATTGCATTTATTGACTTTGAAATAGCATTTGACAAAGTTAAAAGAAACATTATTTAACATATTAAAAGAAAAGACAAATACCAAATAATATCCTAAAAGCTATCACAAGTATATATGAAAATAATCAAATACAAATAAGATTAAATCACGAGCTATCATATACGAGAGTGATAAACCAAGGGGTCCGACAGGGATATCCCCTCTTAGCAACTCTTTTTAATATCTACTTAAATGAAATAATAATAAAATGGAATAAAAATTTACATCAAGGAAATAAACTTTCTCCTACAGTTCTCCTCTTTGCCGACGACCAAATAATAATTACAAATTCTGAAGATAACTTACAGGAAGCTATTTTAGATCTAAATGAGATATCCAAAGATTATGGTATGATAATATCAACAGAAAAATCAAAAACTATGGCCTTTAAAGGACAAGATCCAGCAAGAAATAAAATAATAATAGATAACAAGATCTTAGAACAGGTGAATTCATTTAACTACCTAGGATGTATGATCACATATGAAAATGAAAAAGATATAAATGTAAAAATTGCAAAATATTTAAAAATAACAGGTGTTATTAACTCTATATTTAAACCAAACTTAGTTCAAAAACAAACCAGGCTAAAAGAATACAATACATTAGCCCTACCAGTCTTAATGTATGGAAGCGAAATCTGGACAATAAAACAAAAAGACAAACAAAGATTAACAATAGCAGAAATGAAGTTTATGAGAAAAACTGCACACTATACCTTAATGATCACAAAAGAAACGAAGATATTATTGAAAGAATTAAACCAAGACCCAGTAATATAAAAAATTAAAAAATATAAACATAAATGGATGGAACACGTTCAAAGAATGAAAACAGAAAGATTACCAAAACAAGCCTTAAAGTACAAGCCATTAGGAAAAATAAAACCAGGATGTCCTCTTAAACGATTCAACGATGACTTCTGAGGCCAGAACAGGCGATGCTAGGCCTAAATCCTTGATATGAAAGATGATGATCCTTAGGGCGGTGGTTATGTTGGAATAAATTTCCACAAGATTTTGGTTATACATATATATATATTATAAAATTTGGCGAGGACCACTTTTCTCTTGTATTATTTTTGAGAGAATTTTTAATTCTTCAAATAAATCTATTGCAACTACATCAGAGATGTAAAATATCTTGCCATAATATGGCACCTACCGGAATATGGTGAACGAGCGCCCAATCGGACAAAAGAAAAAAGAAAGTGCAATAAAGGTAGAAGGGTCACATCCTTCGCGGATGCCTCCGTAAGGTGCATTGTTAAATAGCTTTCGAATTTGGAATAATTCTTTGAGATCTTCTTATAATTTTGAAACAGTTGGAACAAAACAGAAGATGGAATAAAAGAGTTGGAAGTTTTTTCCACTTGGTTAGACTATAAATTATATATTTAGTTTAATCCTTTATCCAAGTGTAAGCAAACAAAGTTTGCGTCTGAAATATCTTCAGGACTGGGACAACTCGTGGCAAAGGTGGACTGAATTCTCATCACTCTCCTTAGTATCCCATAATGCAAAGCACATCTCCTTGCAGACATGTATAATGCCATGCATTATGGGAAGGGTCACTACCTAGACCAGTATTGCTGTTTAAGTGCGGGGTTTACCTCTCCAAAAAACTCGTGAGATCACCACAACGAGTGACCCAAAGGATCAAAAACTCAGCATTGTTCCCATCAGTAACAGGCCCACCCTGTCACTGAGAACTCTCAGTGTTTAGCTCTACCCAGTGGCAGGCTCACCTCACCACCGAGCGGAACTTCTCGTATTTCATCTGAGGGATAACAGCAACAGCCATGCCTCAGTTAACTTCATGGGTTACAGAATTGCCGTCCATTACCCCCTCTACCTGGGTAACAGCCGAGTCTCAGAACTTCATTGGTAACAGCACTACCATCCATCACCCAAGCTTCCAATTGGTTTCGACCCTTAGGAGTCTCATCAGTAGGAGCCAGACCCAGTGGTGATACCAAGGTTGAAGCAATGCAGAAGTCATATTTCCATATGCCAGTTGCCAAAAGGTGTCACACATTTATTAAATTACTCTGGATTAGAGAAAGAGGTTGGAAGTTTTTTCCCCACCTAGTTAGACTATAAATTATATATTTAGTTTATTATTATCCTTTATTATTATTATTATTATTATTATTATTATTATTATTATTATTATTATTATTTGACAACCCCAGGGATTCCATTCCAAAGACTCATCGAGGGGAGAATGTGTCTCCAGGTGTAAGTAAATAAAGTTTGCACCTGAAGTATCTTCAGGACTGGGGAAACTCGGCAAAGGTAGACTGAGTTTTCGTCACTTTCTTTAGTATTCCATAATGCAAAGCACATCTCCTTGCAGGACACACACCCATAATGCATTTCATTATATGTCTGCAAGGAGATGTGCTTTGCATTACATAATGCAAAGCACATCTCCTTGCTGACATGCATAGTGCCATTCATTATGGGAAGGGTTCCGCAAGGAGATGTGCTTTGCATTATGGGATACTAAGGAAAGTAATGAGAACTCGGTCCACCTTTGCCACGAGTTGCCCCAGTCCTGAAGATACTTCAGGTGCAAACTTTTTTTTGCTTACACTTGGAATAAAAGAGGGAGAAGAAAGTAAAATGTCATAGGCACTGCTTCAGAGCATATCATTCTACCGATTTCGATAATTTATTCGATTGGTTGACCTATTTCATCTAAAAAATAAGTGACATTAAAAATAAAAAAAACTTCACCTGTTAAGAAAGTGAGCCAACTACTCGGGGAAGAGCCATTGCCAGATTAGTTTGCCCCTGATGGATTATAAGACAAAAATATAAGAAAATCTCCAATTGCTATTTTGTTTTTATTACAAGAGAAACATTAATACGATTACATAATATTAATTAAATGTTTGTTCTACGCCGTAGAGTCTATGGGGATATCACACAATAAAACTGTTTATAAGCTCTTCTAAATTTAAATTATAAGCTATGTCTGCCACTATGATATGATATTGTTGCTAGACTAACCAATCTTTCTTGGGTAATTGCTGTTTGCAAATAATTTTTAATCAGTTTAAAATTGGAAAAACTTCTTTCCGCACGTAGCTAAGCTAACAGGAATTGTTGGTGTAGCGACGGGCCCACCGCAATATGGCTGAACGAGCGCCCTTATTATTAAGCCGCGCCGTGAGGCAGGCTGCCTCTATGCTAAACCCTGTCGACGGTACTGACTCGGGGAACAGAATGTTGATTGCAGTTTAAATGCGACTATTTGACTGTGATTATCTTAAGTATTGGGAATGCTGATTCGCTTCAGAAATTCAAGTAATACCACAACAACACAATCACTAATTACTTGAAAAATGCCAGTAAAAATTGGAAAGATATTAAAGATGTAGCTAAATATATTACTTTCCTCCATTTACAGTAATATACTACTGTGTTATTTTCCACTAATACTCCGAAATGAATTTTAATTTCTCGTATTTGCCTTTGTTTTGTATATAAAAGCGATATACATATTTATGTAAATAAAGCAATTTATGCGATTTAGAGTTGGATTTTTTTTATTGTTGTTTCTTCTTCTTCAGCCGTGGTTCTGTCCACTGCTGGATGAAGGTCTCCCCCATTTGTTAACACAAATAAAAATAAACTTATCGTTTGCTTTAATAACTTGAAACTACGTAATAAAACTGTTTTAGTTATCTCAGGATAATTGACAGCCGGTTCGCAAGAACCGATCGACCGAAAAAATATTATTAATATGCAATATTAGTGTGGTGAGAAAGTGCGTAGTATAAGTACTGAGCTATTTACAAGTATGCAAAGTACTAACACTACGCGCTTTTTATCAAACTTGGCCAATCCAAAGTAATATTCGCTATTCCCAGCTTTACGTGTCCGAATTGGCCAAGTTTGATAAAAAGCGCGTGGTGTTAGTACTTTGCATACTTGTAAATGGCTCAGTACTTATACTACGCGCTTTCTCACCAACTAATATTGCATATTAATAATATTTTTTCGGTCGATCGGTTCTTGCCAACCGGCTGCAGCATATCGCTTGTTTTACCCGTAGAAAGAGAACATCAGCTTAACGGACAAGCTGTAACGTCAAGTTGGATAATATTCGGGTGAATATGATTTTTAAAGCAGAAAGTTAAAAAATAGGAAAAGATATTTCTTTCAAGGCTATAAGATTATCATTAAGTGGAGGTTCCGCCTCCGGTGTAGTGTAAGTGATAAGAACACTAAGAAAAATAATTTAAGACTATTCCTATACGTAGATTAGACGAGACCAACCCATTTCATTTTAGAGATAAAGTAGACTTATGTTCTGCACTATACCGATAGTACGATCATTCTGGCATTATTTGAATTGGACTACACCCAGTATTTAAGACCAAGGCAAATAAACTGCCGATAAAAATGTTTTGTTCCGTTTTAAGAAACTTTTCTTTTATTCAGTTATTGATATTGCATTTTTTTTAAACATATTACAATGTATGGTAAATAATAACAGTATGTTTATCAGTATATCAGTTGTCCCTTTCCCTTGGAAAAAAGATCTGAGTTTGATTCTCGTCAGGAGGAATCTTTATATGGACTTTTTTTTTTTTTTTTTTCAATTGGAGGCAAGTTAGCCGATCACATAGGGAGATAGCAGGATTTTATTTTATTTTTTCTCCTGGAAGCTGGTTTATTGTATCGCACAGTCAAAATCAGTCAGAGAAAGCACGGAATTAACGGACAAAAATACTATTAGTAGACAGTAGATAATGTAGAGTGTATTATGTTTGAGTAGCATAGAATTAAGTATTAATATTTAATTGGATAACTATGTATTAATAATAACTATGTATTGAGTATCAATACATAGTATTAAGGACAGTATGTGAGTGGTGTTCTTGATCTCTGTATATAATATAGAAGCAGTTCTGCAACTTTTTTGTAATCCTCCCAAACTACAAAGACACTGCTCTCTGCTGTGTCAGTTTCAGACAAGGGAAAGCTCATTTTCCTTGGAGGAGGATCAGTAGTTCTCAAACCCCATTCTAGCATATCCCACACGTTTAAATGAGTTACACTCAGGGGAATTTTGGGGTCAAGAAAATGTGGTAAATTCATTGTCATGTTCTGACAACCACTCATTAGTTGTACGAGCACAATGACGCTGACCATTGTCCTGTTGAAAAATGGCACAGGAACCTGTAAGCCAACCATCTCCTATAGATATGGATGGAGATGGTCAGCTAACAGGCCCCTGTAGCGTTCACAGCAAGTGTAAGCAATGGATCTAGGGATTCCAGGAAAAAGCTCGCATAACACCACACCCACTGGCCTGTTGAAGTGCAATAGGGGATGGGGTTTCATGCTATTTATACCAAACGCGAACCTGACCATCAGCATGGTGCAGCAGGAAATGGGACTCATCACTCCAGATGACTTTCTTCCATCTATTGAGAGTCCAATGAAGATGTTCCTTGCCTTTGAGGCATTGTTTATAATGCTTGGCCATCGTCATGGCCAGGTGAAGCAAAGTACAGCACATAGTGCATGTGGAAATGGTTTAAACTGCCCTGCTGTTGTACTAGTGGGCAAGCTGCGTAATTGTTGCACATCGTTGCTGAGATACCAGTCATGACACCTAATACTTACCTCTAGGATCAACTGTGTGTGGGGGAAGGGGGGGGATGACCAATGTGAGCCCTTCTGCTGAATGTCTGTTCATGGTTAATCCAGTCTTGGTACACTCTGGATACAGTAGTATGGGAGCAACCAACAAGTGCAATTGTTTCAGAAGTACTAGCATCTGTCCTCTGGGCCACAACTATCTGCCCACAGTCAAAATGATTTATGTCGCCACATTTCCACATTACTGGCAAATGTTTACTGATTATGTACAGAAGATAGATGTGCCCAGGGCCGGCAGAAGCGGACATGCAGAGCACGCGGGCGCTGCCGCCAGGGAATAGTTCATAAGTTAATTTTTAAGAAACAAAATTTTTATCATAAAAACAAAATAATTCTTAGAATGATCAATATTAAAATAAATAAGGCCGTATACACCGAATAAAAATTTTAAAAAAATGTATGTTGCCACCTCTTTGATCAGCCAGCTGTTTACAATTTTGCAGCTAGAGCAGGCGAAATGCTTGCCAGCAGAATGTTGTGTCTACTGCAGTCTATCTAAAGTGAAACGGTGAACGGTTTTTATGCGCAGAAACGAATTTTCGTACAAAACATTTGTTGCTAGTTAACCAGTCATATGGTACGCATCTCAGTAGGCTACTGACAGTAGCGCAGTGCGGACTATTATTTCGTCTGTGTCGTGTTGTGTAATAATTTCTTGTGGGTATAAAATAGAAATGGAATCAAAAATTTAAAAAAAAGTTATCCGGTGCACAAAATCATAAGCGTCATGCTGCGAAAGAAGTAGGTATTAAGAAACAAACTGGGGCTCTTAATAAATTTGTTAAAATATTCTAATGCAGATTGTAACCAACTCGATACATCAGAAATCAGAGTTGAAGAACCATGCACATCATCCAGTTTGCATGAAGGTACTATTGCAACTATTGAACAAGATAATTGAACATGATTAAAGTGAAAAATAGTTAGGATTTAGTCAACTACAACAAGAGTTGTAGTTGACCATAAAACTAATACATTGTTAGTCTCTGTAAATTTAGAAGATCCAGGTGAACGGGGAAATATTGATGAAAAATTACGAGTTGTTTTAATTGAAATGGGGCCTGTTCAAAAGAAAAATATAATATATCCCAGAGATACATATGGTCGTAAATTTGGCAACACGTATTATAATAGAAAAATGGAAAACGGGAGTTCGTGCCAAGAACATGACACATTTATTCCGAAACTTTAAATTCTGTTTTTTTTTTTTTTTTTTTTTTTTTTTTGCTTTTGTTGCAAACTTGTCACACCTACTGAATCACCCACTGAATCTTGTAGAAGGTTATAACGATTGCAGAAAAGTAAGTACAACTTTACATAGACATGAGACTAGTTTAACTCACATGAAAAATTTCTTAAAATGGAATGAACTTGATAAAAATTTAAAAAAACAAATCTACTATTGATTTCCAGACTCAAAGCATGTATGAAATGGAAAAGAAACATTACACGAGTGTTGTAGAACGCTTGATTGAAATTATAAAATTTGTTGGTAGCCGAAATTTAGCTTTTCGCGGATCATCTGATAAATTATATGAAAGAAATAACGGCAATTTTTTAAAATTAGTCGAACTGTTTGGGAAGTTTGATCCCGTTATGGAAAATTATGTTGAAAGGGCCCTACAACGAAACAATAGAGTACACTGTTTGAGTAAAGACGTCAAAATGAAATATTGGAAACTTTAAGTAACGCATCAGGGATACAATTTTATTATCAATTCTAAAATCTAAATATTATTCCATAATTTTAGACTGCACACCTGATGCAAGTAAAACAGAACAAATGACCATCATTATTCGCTTTGTTTCCTGTGACAATGGAATTGTGAAGATCAGGGAAAACGTTTTAGGTTTTGCAGATATATCAGATTCACAGGACGTGGTTTATGTGCAACAATAACGGACCAACTGGAACATTCCCATTGAAGACATGCGAGGTCAAGGGTATGACAATGGGGCAAATATGGGCTCCAAAATTTGCTTTTGAACAAAAATCCTCTAGCTTTTTACGTGCCATGTGCTGCTCATACACTAAATTTAATCATTAAAGATGCAGCCAAAGTGAATGCAGATACAATTAGTTTCTTTGCAATTATTCAAGAAATATAATTCTTTTCATTCTCTTACAAACGTTGGGCAATCCTTTTAAAGTTCGTAAAAAAAAATTAACATTGAAACAGCCATCAGAAACGCGACGGGAAAGTAAAATTAATGCAATCCGCCCTCTACGATATCAGTTAGAAGAAATTTATGATGCACTTTTTGAAATTTTAAATAATGATAATTTTAATAAAGAAACTCAGCATGAAGCACAAACATCATGTGCTAAAATAAAGAACTAAAATTTATTTGCTCTCGTATAACTTGGTATGATTTACTTAACAGAATAAACCCTGTGAGTAAAATGCTTCAAGACAAAAATATGACATTACACTTGCTTTAGAATCTATCGAAAACTTAAAAATATTCTTACAAGAATATCGATCAGATACAAATTTTAAAGAAGTTCTAAAAACGGCAAAATAACTGAGTGAAGAGGTGGATGGAGAGCAAGAATTTAAAACTGGTACGGAAGTTCGACGACGAAAGAAGACACGACAATTTGATCACGAAACGCCACAATCACCAGAAGATAAATTTAGAGTGAATGTGTTTTATACTTCTAGACGTTGCAATGTATTCGTTAATAGAACGTTTTGAACAACTAAAAGATATGATAATTTCAATTTCTTATATAGATTACTACAAATTAATAACGAAGATTTACGAAAAATTTGCGACGATTTAGAGATTCTCTTGAAGGACTGCGACAATAAAAACGTAAATGCAATAGAACTATATGACGAGTTATGTGCTTTCCAGGATATTTTTGGGAAGGATAATTTAAATATTCAAAAGCCCTTTCGATATTCTTAATTTTATTGTGTCCAATAATTTATCTTTCCCTTTTCAAATGCTTTAAGACCTACTTAAGAACAAGTATGTCACAAAAAAAGGCTTGTTAGTTTGGCGTTAATAGCTATTGAAAATGATATATGTGCGGAATTAGACGTTAAGAAAATTATTTCTAATTTTGTGAATATGAAATCAAAAACCCTAAAATTTTAATAAAAAATGCAAGTATATTTATGTAATTTAATTTATTTTCTGTTATTCTATAAAGATATTATTTTTTGAATACTGATATTAAATGTTCTAATTATTTCTGAATTCTTTTATTATTTTTTCATCTACCTTGAGTTTCTTTTAATTTCCTAAAAGATAGTTCCACTTATAAAAATTATTACAAGTCACTAAGAATTTAGTAACTTGTAAAATGCAAGAATTTTTTTAAACTTTAGTTCAAATAAATTTTAACTTTAACGGTCAAAGCTGTATAACTGAGAGACCTCCACATAGCCTTTAAAGGAATGCGGAGAACCGACCAGGGCTTCTGACCTAATGTTCAATCTTCACCTTCTCATGGTGCACCCTGTTGGGTATAGAATACCCAACAAGGTGCACTTGGATACTGAACGAACGAGGATGGGCTGGCAATTTGGGATTTAGCCGACCAAATTGTATTCTTATTGGCTTAAACCAAAATACAAAATGATGGTACACCATGACAAAATTTCATGCCAGCTGGAGCGTTGCCCAGTTAAACAAGGCCCCCGTTTTTTTCCAGGGAACCAGGGCAAACAGCAAAAAGTCATCTACTGGAATAAATCTGAAAACACACCGGAACTCAATATCACCAGAGTTAAAGATCGGTACTATCAACATAAGAAGCCTGAATGGCAAAGAAATGGAGCTAACTGAGGAATCAGATAAGTACCAGATCAACATAATAGGGGTGACTGAAACAAAAAAAGACAAAAACTGGTGAGATCTTTCTGAGCAATAAATACAAAATGCTATATTCAGGCAATGACAATCAAGGAAAAGAAGGAGTAGCCATCTTCTTGAATGGCAGTCTGTCTCGAGTAGAGTAATGTGGGCAAATATGAGAATGGGGAACTGGACAATGAGACTTATTTGTGCCTATGGTCCAACAGAATGTTCTACTATGGTAGAAGAGCAGGAATTTTTTGAGGCCCTAGAGAAAGCAACTGACACAATGAAAAAATAAAACTTGGTCCTTGTTCGGGATCTAAATAGCAAAGAAGGAAATGATTGTGAGACATACAAAAATATTTTGGGAAAATTTGGAGAAAAGAGAAAAGCTAATAATAATGCAAATATTTGTTGGATTTCTGCTCAGGACATGGACTGGTTATTACTAACACCATGTTCCAACATAAAAATGTGCACAAATTCACATGGAGAGAAGAGGCAAGGAATAAGAAAAGTCTCGTTGACTATGTTATTGTTGATATTGATGTTTTCTCCTTGGTGTAGGACACCAGAGTGTACAGAGGATTTGAAATTGAAAGTGATAACTATTTAATCTTGAGCAGGATAAAATTGAATTTCATATTGAAGAGAACAACATGTAAGAAAGTCTTAAAGCAAATAAACGTTGAGCAGCTCTCAGATGTGAACTGTAGACTAAAATACAAAAATATTGTTCAAGAAAAAATGAAAGAGTTTGAGAACTCTTTCATTTCACTTCAGTGGCAAGCCTTGAAGAAAGCCCTGATTGATTCAGCTAGAGGCATGTGGTGAAGTTGTCTGCAAGGATAGAAAAATTAGAACTCCATGGTGGACACAGGAAACTTAAAGAGGCATTGAAGGAAAAGAAGAAAGCCTATCAAAAGTTCCTGGCAAATAAGTCAGCTTGTGCTCTTATAGAATACAGAGACAAATGCAATAATGCTAAACACTGTCTAAAACTAGCTAAACAAAAGTCATGGGAGGACTTTGGCAAGAATATAGAAAATAAATATCAAGAAGGTGGCAAAATATTCTGGAGGTTGTTGAAGAAGCTTAGGAATGGAGGATAGAGTGCTGTAAAAGGAGTTAGAGATAAAGGTGACATGAAAACGGGAGAAAAAGATATCCCTGAAGTATGGAGTAATTACTTTGAAAAATTGCTAAATGAAACAAGCAGTGATGACAGCACAGTGGTAAAAAACACTGACCAGGCATGCAATCGCGAATACATATCCATACTTGAAGTAGAAAAAGCCATCAAAGGCTTGAAATGTGGAAAGGCAGCAGGAGTAGATGATATTCGCCCAGATATGCTGAAGTATGGTGGTATAAAAGTCTTACAGTGGCTGCACTGCATAGGTCAGAAAGCATAGACAGAGGGACGAATTCCTGATGATTGGAGTAGAGTTCTCATAGTACCCATATATAAAAAGGGAAATAAAACTGAATGTGAGAATTACAGAGGTATTTCCCTACTGAGCGTTCCTGGCAAGATCTATGCAAGTATACTTGAGAAACGGTTGAGAAGAATTGTGGAAGAAAAGCTGGATTCAGGCCAAATAGAGGCTGTCAGGATCAGATCTTCACTTTACGACAAATAGTTCAGAAATCATGGGAATATAACAAAGATATGTGTTTAATCTTTGTCGATCTGGAAAAGGCATATGACAAGGTGCCAAGAGAGAAGCTATTCAATACGCTACAGTTATATGGTGTCAATGGGGCATTATATCAAGCAATGCTTAGTCTTTATTTGAATTGTAAGTCAGCAGTTAGAATTGAAGTACAGGAAGATGGTTTAATATTAAATCTGGTGTCAGACAAGGATGTACATTATCCCCTCTGTTATTCATTATTTATATGGATCACATTATGAAGGAAAAGTGGTATTAAACATATCAAAATTGGAGATGTTAATGTCAGCTCTTTGCTTTATGCGGACGATGTTATACTTCTAAATCCGCTACAAGTCTGCAAGATTCCCTGACTAAATCGAACAACTGTTGTAATAGATATGGTATGAAGATCAGCAATAAAAAGACAAAGACAGTGAAAATAGGCAGAATCATTGAAAATGTGTTGTGAATGTAGAACCTGTGGAACAAGTAAAACATTTCAGCTACTTAGGCACGATTTTTAATGAAGATGGTAACTTAAATATAGAAATAGACAACAGAATCAGCAAAGCTGGTATGGTGGGAAGTCAACTGAATAAATAAATTCATATGGAATAAGAGAGAAATTAGTAGGAACATTAATTAGCTGTATACAAGACAATGTTCAAACCTGTTTTAACTTATGGATCTGAGAGCTGGGTTAGAAGTAAAATACTTGACCATAGACTAGAGACCGCAGATATGAGCGTCATGAGAAAGATTATAGGCCTGAACAGATGGCATCAATGGCAATATCATAATAAAAACGAGGATATTAGGAAAGAACTTGACATTGTAAGCATCCAGGAATGCGTTAGCAGAGCTAATCTCAGGTGGTATGGTCACTTGAACAGAATTGGCGAAGAAAGATTAGCAAAACAAGTGTTCTCTGCCAGGTTGGCAGCAAAACGACCCAGAGGAAGACCAAGATATAGGTGGATTGATACGGTACAAAGTGCCTTAGACGATAGAAATATAAGATCTGATAATGTTGGAGTCTTGACAAGTAACAGACTGATTAGGAGGAAAATTGTGGATAGGAAGTTAGTAATGATGTAATTTTTTTTTTTTTTCATATAGTACTATCATATCCTGTACACCCCTTGAGGGTACATGGTAGGAATTTGATGATTAAAATTCATTTTAATTTTGTTAGCGATTAGGGTCAGCAAGAATTCTATAATCCCTGTATCATTATATTCAACGATTTAAGTGAAGTGGCTTTATCAAAATTTGCTTTAACTTTTGAGAATTTTTTGAATATATGGGTTTTTAACGATTATCCTGCCTAGTCAACACTCCTGGTTCATTACATTTAGCGAACCGTGTGGCTGTTCTATCAAAATTTAAGAAATTTCAAATAATTTAAATTTTGATTATTGTAAAAGAACCACACACTCTCGGATCGTTACAGGGGGTGCTCAGACAGAAACTGCATGTGGGTGTCAAAGACCCTAGCGCCAGCTCTGGGTGTGCCCATTTGTAGTAGCGGTAAGTGATGATATTACGTGGTACTTCATTATCATGCTGAATATGTAAATGGAGGGGGGGGTGTTCCTTATGAAAAACTAACTCAGTGTATTACTTGCTGCAGCTGTTATAAAACTTTATCTTAATCTATAGTTTTTTTCATTGTCAAAATGAATGCTAGCTGGTTTGTTTAGAATTATTACCAGCATGGCTAATGATATGGAACATCAGCATGATGTTGTAACTGCATGTTCTCAGGTTGATTTATTGGTTGCCTCGTTGTGAAAAAAAAAATCTCCCACCCCCCACATTTCATAAAACAATACTGACCAGTTTTCTTAACCTGTAATTTATAAGACTAAGATGTTCTTACCACATTTTTGGTAGCACAGTTATACTTCAAACTAAAAGTAAAACAGCACACAGATATTTACTTTAAAAGCTAACTTTCATTCTAAGTTAGTATATCAATGATAAAAAAATATTTAATGAGATGTCTGTTCTTCACATATTTTATTGGAATTAATTGGAATAAAACTATGGTGGAAGTGTTCTTTTCAAAAATTTGTCAATAGTTTTGCTGCCACAACAAAACAGTTCAGTATTTCGAATCTAATTAAAAAATGAGTAAAAGAATGCTCTTACATAAGTGGCCTAGCAAAAATAGAAATACAATATATAACTGAGAAGAACGGTTATCATTGGAGAATTTGATAACAATCTTAGACATCAAATTTAATGATGTAGTAACTACACTGGAGTAATAATCACAATGGTAGCTTACGTTGTAATAACAATGAAATAAACACCAAAGTCACAAGCATTTTTAATGCTATATTATATTGAAATAAGTGAATTGAATATTGAGTACAAGCAGGAGTTTCACTTGAAAATGAACGATAAAATAATATTATGAGACCTCGAATAACTCATACTTGCTGTCATATCTTCTGTATGCATGAAGCATACAACAGAAACTCTTCCACTGACTCTCTCCTCTGTGAGAGCAAAATCCAACTCTCCCTTTTCTTAACTGCACATAAACTTAACTTCCAGGGATGCCCCTTGTTCTATCCCCATGGATTCTGCCTGGATAATGAGACTTTCCATATAATGAAAAAAGTTCATCAGTCAATAACTCATAAGACCCTTTCAGAAAATCATAGACCTCTATCAATATTGCCCCTTTTTCTCCTATTTACCAACAGTCCACATAATTTCAAGCTGTCCTCCTAATCTACATTATATAATGTTGATATCTTTGTTATTCTTCTTCGTATCCTTTCTACAGCTTCTTTATCCTCCTCTGAACCCCAGGAAACTAAACCTGCACACAGCAATCCAGACTTGTAATGCAGACTTGTAAAGAGGCAAAATGGCTTCCTTATTCTTGCATATTCATGTTCATTTCAACATTACCATTATCCCCAGAGTTGTATTTGTAATTTTTTTGCATTGTGACCTTTGAACTTCAATTTCATATCCATCATAATTCCAAGATCCCTAACTTCATCAGTTTCTTGTAACATAATACTACCAATATAATATGTCAATGGAAATCTCATCATGCCAAAATGCATAACTTTATGCTTGCAAACATTGGATTGACAGACATTTTTCCACTATTCCAGCTTATTCAAATCATTCTGTAAGCACTATATATCAGTAGCATTGCTTCAGCAGCATACAAAGATATCTTGTCAGGTCCTTCCCAATATCATTAATGTATGGATTGAACAAAAATGGACCACGTACTGATCCCCGGGATCAGTACATGGTCCATTTACATTACTGATTACCATAAATCTGCTAAATTTACCCCTTACATATCACTTTCTGATACCTGTTTGTCAGCCATTCCTTAACCAAGTCAATAGTTTATATTCCAATTTCATCCTTTTTTTTTTAAGTAAGCCTTTTCCAGATCAACAAAACTTAAATTCAAATCCTTATTATATTTCCAAGATTTCTCAACTTTTTGTCTTAAAGTGAAAATCTGATCATGACAAGTAGTGCTGGATTAAGGGGTGGTCTGACCAGGCACCTGCCTAGGACACCAAAACCAAGGCCAGCACTAGGGCCTTAGAGCCTGCGCTCCTTCCAAAAATAATGAAAATAATGATTTGCAAATTTGAAATTCAAAAATGACAGTTTACCTTCAGAAAACATCAATTTGCTATTAGAATCTTTACAATTTTTAAAAGCAATGGAGTTTGCCCCAGGCAGACTCTGTGTGCACATGGGGTGTGAAATTATCCTGATCCAGTACTGATGACAACCTGTATTTGGCCTGAATCCAGCTTGTTCTTCACCAAGCTTCCCGTTCACAATTTTTCTTAGCCATTTCTCAAGTATACTTGCATAAATCTTACCAGGAACACTCAGTAGTGTAATATCTCTGTAATTCTCACATTCAGTTTTATTTCCCTTTTTTATAGATGGGTACTATGAGAGCTCTGCTCCAATCCTCTGGAATTAGACTCTCTGACCAGGCCTACTAAATTATGTAATGCAGCCACTGTAAAACTTTTATAGCTCCAGGACTTTTTTCTACTTCAAGTATGGATATGTATTCCTGACTGCATTCCTACTGGGATCTACCATCATGCTGACACTGCTCGTTTCATTTATCAGTCTTTCAAAATACTCAGATCCAGGTGTCTAGATATTTGTAATTTACTGTATTTCAATATGAATTATAAATTCTATTAAAAAGGGTCAACTATTAAGATAAATTAATGAAAGAGCAGCAGACAAATTTATAACAGTCAACTTTCGCCACAGGAAACAACATTATAGGAAGTAAGTTTGCTATTATGCAAGTTAGGAGTGAGAATAGTATCGATACTATAGAGCTTTTAGACTAACACGAGCTCCATAGTATTGCTACTATTCTAAGGAAATTTACTACAACTGCTAATCTATAGTGAATTCTTAATTAAAGCAATATCTTAATAAAAGGAAAACACTTTGAAAATTGTTTTTATTTAACAGGATAAATTACAACATATTTTACACATTCTTTCCTTCGAACACTTTATATAAAGTGTTATATAACTATAACACTTTACTTCATTCTTCTTCGTTTCAATAGAGCATTTCGAAGAGAAATCTATAAGTAAAGAAAACAAAATCATCAAACAAAACAATAATAACAACATAATTATAAGAATTCAATCATCTGTTTTATTAAATACAAATTTCTAAATATTTTACTATTTATCATTATTATTATTACGTGACACCTCCAGGGAGTCTCCAAAGACTCACTGACGGAGGGCACCTACTCTACAGCTCTCTGTCTTCACCAACTACACCGACGTCATCTACTAACCACTAGTATTTGAAGAGATAATCACAAACATCCATGCCCATGCGGGGTTCAAACCTGCAGCCTTTTGGCTGGAAAGCAGATATACTAACCACTCGGCCAACCAGGTCAGCATTTAAAACTAATAACTTCTTTACAAAGTTAAAAACTAAAGAAACATAGTGTAAGAAAACATCTAGAAACTCCTAAATATAAATTCCTGAGGAAACTCTTAGTTTAAAATAATGAAACAAATAGAGATTAGCATTTGATAAAACATTCAATTCTTATAAGGCAGTCATGAGGAGAGTTTATTGATAGAAAAAACAAAACAAAGGTACTAGGTTCTATTTCCTCATTTTTGAGATTAGTTAAAAGATACCTGAAATATAAGGAACTGGAATCTCTGTACTGCAATGTAATCTCTATAGGAGTCAAAAATTTGATGTATTTTCCATTGAGAGAAGCTGTTTTTTATCCATGATAAACTGAATGTTAAAAGTTTTTCTGATGCCTATTTTTTGAGATGATATACAAATCTTACTGTAAGTAGTAAAAGGTAGGTTTGCAGTAAATGGAGGCAATTAGTTCATCAGAAGGTAATGGGAGAGTAAGACATCTAATAAAGCCAATTTACTGCTTCTATGTGAACTTTATACAAGTGTGCAGGCTATTTATTTAGAAAGTATTTAATTAGAAAGTCTGGTAAACTATCTTCAGGTTGGGCCAGATGGTGAAGCCATCATCCATGTAATATACCCAAAACAAAGGTTGGTATTACATGCAGGAGAAAGAGTGTCTGCTGAAGATTCAAGTAAAAATTGGTTAGTGCTGGTGAGAGTGGGCATTGAAGTACCTTTGATTTGTTTGTTGAGTTTGTTTTGACATATAAAGTAGCTGGAGCGGATGATAAAGTTGAATAATTTGACTACGTCAGGAGGAAATGTCTGTGACAGCAAATGAAAAGTATCATCAAGGGAACATTTGTAAACAAGGATTCGATGTTAAAACTGACCATGACATCAGTAAGTTGAAGTATAATCTGATTTTTTTTTTTTTTTAAATGAATGAGCAAGAATTGCCAATTTGTAACGCTTAGTGACTGAAATAAGATTTTAGCTATCCAGTATGTGGAAGAATCAATGCAGTCCATGACTGGATGAAGGGCCTTCTTTGTGAATCTTCAGAAGACCATTAAGAAAAAAAAAAAGGGGGAATATATACATAATGGATCTTTTTTTTTTTTTTTGGCTGTTAGTAGAAATGCAATCAATTTCTTGATATGTAGTTCTGTCACATAAAAAAGGGCCATCTTTCTGTTATAATTTTATAGATTGGAGTTGTTTGTTTTTAGAACTTCTCTGGCAAATATTCTTTCATTTACATTTGTAATAATTTAAGTTTTTCTTTGAATTGAAAAAGACATTTTTTTTCAATTTTTTTTAATTTTCTTAAAGTAAATATTTAGAGAATTTTATTTATTTTATTTTATTTGTATGTGTGTGTGGGGGGGGGGGGCTGTTTTCCACTACCCATTAACTGAATTCTGATTAATGAGGACGCCCCCCCTTTCTGTCACAATCATGGGAAGCAGACACCTGCTGTGTACAATTTATAAATTGTAAGCTATTAGAAGCTCTCCTATAAGAAATGGTTTTCTAAAAGTTTAGAAAACCATTTCTTGATAGTTCTCAGGCTTATAAATAGGACAATTTCTAGTGAGCAAAGAAGTGGCAAACCCAAAATACCTGATGCTGGACCAAGCCTTACTTTACATAATGTACTTCTACTAACTGTAGACTGGTTCCCTCCTCTTATTTCCTTTCTTATCATCCCCCCCCCCAATACTATTAGTGTATTTTTCTTGTCTTACTGAACTTTCTCCTTCATTGCAGTGGAAGTCTACCTTATCTCCCAGGTATCTGCCTTATCTAAGCAGGCAAATGTAGCAGAGGAATGGTAGGCTAGCTAGATTAAATTCGAATGCTTTAAATCAACATGGATTATATTGTTAAGAAGAAGTGTCAATAATGTTACTAAGTATAGGGAAGCTGATATACTGAATCTTATGCTACAGAGATACAGTGAAAAATTGGTTATATCGTCAGAGAAATCCATTCACTATATACTCACTGTAAATATTTAGACACTGTACAAACCTAGAAAGATGTATTTGATGGAGAAAGAGCTAGTGAGATTTAAATGGAGTGTCGTGAGTCTTTCTGAAATACACTGGACTGGACAAGGCCATATAAAATCTAAAACATTTAATGTCTTATTACTCAGGCCGGAATGATTTAGCACACAGAGAAAAAACAACTGTCATGTCTATAGACCATCTTCCCATATTGCTGTATAAATTACAACCATCTCATCTGGAATCACATCCATTAGACCAGGGGTTCTCAACCTTTGTTTCCTAGAGCACATTCGAAAATACCGGTAGGGCGACGGGCACCATCTATTTTTTTTCTGTTCTTATTTCAGATTCAAGTGGATAATTCGTATTAAAAGTGGTATGCATTGTCTGGAAGTGACGTTCAACATTATGTTTTTTCATAAACACAATTATCATTAAAAAACAAAATATTTCAAAAATTTAAGTACAAGACACTGTTAAAATTATGCGCATATAACTAGCAACAGATAACAAACAATGGTGTGACTTTTTTTCTTGGCTACTTGTATTAGAAACTATAACACATTTTAGGAATGTTAGTCAAGTGAGTAATATTTATTATCCGACTAGTTTCACCGATTTTTGCTATTGGCATCTTCAGGGATACAATTGGTAAGCGATATGAAGGTAACAGACTAGGTTTATCAAGTTTGTAAACAGAGATATGACGTCAAGGCTTGCTAGTATATCATCTTCATAGATAGGGATGTTTTTTCATATCGCTTACCAATTGTATCCCTGAAGATGCCGATAGCAAAAATCGGTGAAACTAGTCAGATAATAAATATTACTCACTTGACTAACATTCCTAAAATGTGTTATAGTTTCTAATACAAGTAGCCAAGAAAAAAGTCACACTATAAACAGGATCGACGAGATCACTAAACAAAAGGTACGCAATCTTGAAGGTTTAAAATGCAAAAAGGCTAAGTGAGTGTTTAAACCATCTGACATTTTTAAAAAGGTGTCGAGACAATAACGTTATCCCAAAATTTCTTCGTCTCAAAGAACATTTTAAAACAAAATAAGCTAATATTATTTACCACAAAACTTCATTCGCCCTTCTCTGAGAAAAAATTAGCCATACAAGATCCTTGCTCAGCCAAATACTCTCAATGCTATGATTTGTTCACAGACATCTCTAATAATCTTGACGAAGATACCTGATAATATTTAGATATGATTCACAACAGTTATGCTAAAACCTTCAGTTACAGCAAAAAGATGCAAATTGATAAATTCAACCTGCTATATGATAATTACATTAACTCTAAACCATCTCTACCAGATAACCAAGTTATAGTGAATCTGTCTAAACACATTTTAACAAAACCTGAGATCTCAATTCTCAAAAAAGGATTCAATTTTGCCTTAAAACCTACTGCTATTCCTAAAATAGAGTTCATCTGCAACTTAGAAAAAGCTACCTCATTGCTACCACATCCAATAGCTAATGACCTACGATTAAAAAGCAGCATAATCTTCTCCGCTCCGTCAAGATCTCCTAACACCAACTCTAACCAAATGGAAAGAAGAACACTACTCAAATTAAAGAATAATAAAGACATCATCATACTGTTATCTTAAATACAAAAGATTATGAAGAGAAAATTAACAATCTATTATCAGACATGTCTGTCTATGATGTTCTCAGTACAGATCCTACACAAAAAAACCATAATGACACCAACGAACTATTACATGGAATGACTAACTGGCCTATAGACTTAATAAGAAAGCTAAAATCCATAAAGAAGGTACACCATTACATCCAATAGTTGATGGAATCTATTCTCCAACTTACCAACTGTCTAAATATCTAGCCAAAATTTTACAACAACACATTCACAACTCGGATACTTATATCAAAAATTCACAACATTTTATTGAGAAATTAAAAAACATCCCTATCTCTGAAGATGATATACTAGCAAGCCTTGACGTCACATCTCTGTTTACAAACATTCCAGTTGTGGAATCATCAACATCTTAGACAACGTTCCCAAGAAACATCACTACATTGTTCAATCATTGTTTAACTTCGAACTATTCCGTTTGGCAATAAACCATCTACAAACAACTTACCAGATTAGCCATGGGTAGCCCCCCTCTCTCCATCTTGTGCTGACTTATTCATGGAAGACCTAGAAGATAAAATCTTATCTGAAATTACCCCAAAACCTAAAACTTGGTACAGGTATGTAGATGACATCTTTATCATTTGGAATCATAAGAAAGAAGAACTAATGGATTATCTCAACAAAATCAATAGTTTCCACCATACCATCAAATTCACATTAGAAATTGAAAAAGATGAAAAACTTCCATTCCTAGACATCCTAATAAAGAAACAAACCAATAACAGTATCAACCTGTCTGTGTATAGAAAACTTACGAATACTGGACGTTACCCTCCATTTCAACTCGTCACATCATATATCCCAGAAACTTAGCATTACCATATGCTTAAGAAAAGAGCTATACAGTACACCACAGACCAAGATGACTTATAAGAAGAATTAACTACAGTATCCAGAGAGCTATCCTTAAATGGTTATCCTAAAAGACTCATCAACAAGATTCTCTTTTCGGATATACCACAAAGACAACGTGATGACACCCAATATATCAGTACTATAACTATTCCATTTGTCAGCATCATTTCCAAAAAATTAGCTATCCTTCTAAAATCACACAATATCAGAGTAACATTCAAGCCAGTCAATACTATTCGGAAATTTTTAAGATCACCGAAAGACCCTCATCCATTCTACAAGTACTCTGGAGTATATAATATACCTTGTTACTGTGGTGTTAGTTACGTTGGTCAGACCTCTAGAAGCTTTGAAATGAGACAGAAGGAGCACACAGGCTATGTTAGAAACAACAGACAAGATAATTCAGGCCTTTCTTCCCACTTTGCCACTACCAACCATCTTATTGAGTGGGATAAGAGTCATATGCCCTATATAGAAGAGAACTACCATTCCAGAACCTTCAAGGAAGCTGCTATAGTCACCCGTCCAACAGGAAACCTAAATAAGAATCAAGGTCAAATCCTACCGGAGATTTGGAAAACTTGAATTAGATCACTAAACACCAAAGAAATGAACTTTCATGCCAATCACATTATGTCTCTTTACAAATATATCATGTTAGAGCAACACGTGTATTGTCTCACGCACAGTACTAATTTTGTATGAATTAGAACTGTCAGTTAAAACCTAGTCTGTTACCTTCATATCACTTATCAATTGTATCCCTGAAGATGCCGATAGCAAAAATCGGTGAAAATAGGATAATAAATATTACTCACTTGACTAACATTCCTAAAATGTGTTATAGTTTCTAGATAATGAACAACTTCGAATGCGCGTCTACTTTACATTGTATGCATTTAATACTCATCACGTGTCATATAGCATGCCATGAATTGTTGCGTGATTATTTCAAACTATACGACACACGGTTGAACAGCGGTGGGCACGCACAAATTGGTCGACAGGCGCCAAGGTGCTCCTGGGCATAGGGTTGGGAACGCCTGCATTAGACTATAAGCAAAAGAAAGAAAAACTTTTATTAAAATAACACAAATATATATTCTTGATTCTTTGCATCCAGAATATCATATAAATTTATATCGACAACTACAAGAGGAAATTGACAGAACATACAATACAAAACTGATTTAGTAATAATTCTGGGTGATTTTAATAACAAAGTTGAACAATATTCAGACAACATGCATGATGTAACTTCGAAGGGAATTTTGGTAAATTTGGAATAGACACAAGAAATAACAGAGGAGATTACTTGATTTTTGTAGAGAAAATAATCTTATAGTTGCAAACACCAAATTTTACCACAGACCTACCCACAAATACACCTGGACTACACCAGACTCAAATACTAAAAACTGCATAATTACTTTCTTCATTCACAAACCCATGACATCCCCTGTTTTGAATGTCAAAATCCTTTGTAGTACTGAATTTGATACAGATCATGAACTTCTGTGCCAAGATCTGATTAAACTTTCACAAAAATAAAATAAAGTAATGCACTTCAAACCAGATCTGGGAAAACCCCACTTGGATACTGTTAAAACAGCATATCAAAATTAGATTAGTCAATGTATAAAGGAAAGACAAAACAATGAAGTTAATGTTGAATATGAATGGAACTTTCTGAAAAATATTATAACCAGCTCGGCAAACAGATTTTTAGAAAAAACCAAAAAAAAAAACCCAAAAAATCACTGGATAACACCTGAGATAAAGAGATTATGAGAACAGAAAAGTCAGGCTAAAGAACATCTGAATAAATTTAAAATAAAAAAAAATAAGTAAATAAATAATGAGTAAAACAGAATATATTACAGGCCTACAAAACCCCAGCTAGACAGGATGTACAGAAATGCAAAAATAGATTGCCTGAAGATAAAGCAGACAAATGTACAGAACCTATTAATGTCAACTCTAAATTTCTCTACTCTACAGATATTACTGAAGACTACATTCGTTCACCGTCGAAGATTTTCATCATCAAATTCCTGCCATGTAGCCCAGGGGGGAGCAGTAGTGTCCGATGTCTGTGTGCAAAATTTTAGTTGCCCCCCCCCCCCCCTCCAATAAAAAAAATCACTTTAAGTATTTCCTCCTCTTTGGTGCCTGTGTGCATCACACACATTGCACAAATGGCCAGCGCACCCCCTGATGTATTCTCAAGGGGTGTACAGGATATGATAGTACTACATGAAAAATTTACATCATTACTAACTTCCTATCTACAATTTTCCTCCAAATCAGCCTGTTACTTGTCAAGACTCCAACATTATCAGATCTTATATTTCTATTATCTAAGGCACTTTGTACCATATCAATCCACCTTATTCTTGGTCTCCCTCTGCATCGTTTTCCTGCCAACCTGGCAGAAAACACTTGTTTTGCTAATCTTTCCTCTCCCATTCTGTTTAAGTGACCATACCACCTGAGATTAGCTATGCTAACGCATTCTTGGATGCTGACAATGTCAAGTTCTTTCCTAATATCCTCGTTTTTAATATGATATTGCCATCGATGCCATCTGTTTCACGCCTCTAATCTTTCTCAGGAGACTCATATCTGCGGTCTCTAGTCTTTGGTCAAGCGTTTTACTTCTGACCAAGCTCTCAGATCCATAAGTTGAACACTGTCTTATATACAGCTAATTTAGTGTTCCGACTAATTTCTCTCTTATTCCATATGAATTTATTCAATTGACTTCCTATCATACCAGCTTTGTTGATTCTATTGTCTATTTCCATATTTAGTTGTAAATTAGTTTCAAATTTACCATCTTCACTAAAAATCGTGCCTAAAGTAGCTGAAATGTTTTAGTTGTTCCACAGGTTCTCCATTCACAACGCAGTTGACATTTTCAATGATTCTGCCTATTTTCACTGTCTTTGTCTTTTTATTGCTGACCTTCATACCATATCAATTACAACAGTTATTCAATTTAGTCAGGGAATCTTGCAGACTTGTAGCGGATTTAGTTAGAAGTATAACATCATCCACATAAAGCAAAGAGCTGACATTAACATCTCCAATTTTGATATCATGTTTAATACCACTTTCCTTCATAATGTGATCCATATAGATAATGAATAACAGAGGGAATAAAGTACATCCTTGTCTCACACCAGATTTAACATTAAACCATCTTCCTATACTTCCTTCAATTCTAACTGCTGACTTACAACTCAAATAAAGACTAAGTATTGCTTGATATAATGCCCAATTGACACCATATAACTGTAGCATATTGAATATGCTTCTCTCTTGGGACCTTTTCATATGCCTTTTCCAGATCGACAAAATTTAAAATACAGATCTTTATTATATTCCCATGCTTTCTCAACTATTTGTTGTAAAGTGAAGATCTGATCCTGACAGCCTCTATTTGGCCTGAATCCAGCTTGTTCTTCACCAAGCTTTTCTTCCACAATTCTTCTCAACAGTTTCTCAAGTATACTTGCATAGATCTTGCCAGGAACACTCAGTAGGGAAATACTTCTGTAATTCTCATATTCAGTTTTATTTCCCTTTTTATATATGGGTACTATGAGAACTCTACTCCAATCATCGGGAATTCATCCCTCCATCCAGGATTTCTGAACTATGCAGTGCAGCCACTGTAAGACTTTTATACCACCATACTTGATATGGTGATATGCTTTCTTATTTTCCTTCACATCCTCTTTAACTTCCTGTGTCCACCATGGAGTTCTGATTTTTCTCTCCTTGCAGATAACCTTACCACATGCCTCTCTGGTTGAATATCAACTTCTCCTGCTGCCTTTCCACATTTCAAGTCTATGATAGCTTTTTCTGCTTGAAGTATGGATATGTATTCTTCACTGTATGTTTGTTGAGTGTTTTTTTTACCACTGTGCTATCACTGCTTTTTTCATTTAGCAATTTTTCGAAGTAATTACTCCATACTTCAAGAATATCTTTTTCTCCCGTTTTCATGTCACCATTATCATCTCTAAACTCCTTTCAAGCACTCTTTCCTCCGTTTCTAAGCTTCTTCAACAACCTCCAGAATATCTTACCACCTTTTTGATATTTATTTTCTATGTTCTTGCCAAAGTCCTTCCATGACTTTTGTTTAGCCAGTTTTACAAAGTGTTTAGCTTTCTTATATTTGTCCTTGTATTCTCTAAGAGCACAAGCAGACTTATTTGCCAGGAACTTTTGATATGCTATCTTCTTTTCCTTCACCGCCTCTTTAACTTCCTGTGTCCACCATAGAGTTCTGATTTTTCTATCCTTGCAGACGACCTTAACCACATGCCTCTCTGGCTGAATCGATCAGGGTTTTCTTCAAGGCTTGCCACTGAATCGCCAAGGTTTGGTTCCTGATCTCAAACTCTTTCATTTTTTCTTCAATAATCTTTGTGTATTTTAGTTTACAGTTCACATCTAAGAGCTGCTCAACTTTTATTCACTTTAAAACTTTCTTACATGTTATTCTTTTCAATATGAAATTCAATTTTATCCTTTACTCAAGACTAAATAGTGATCACTTCCAATTTCAAATCCTCTGTACACTCTGGTGTCCTGCACCAGGGAGAAAACATCACTATCAACAATAACATAGTCAATGAGACTTTTCTTATTCCTTGCTTCTTCTCTCCATGTGAATTTGTGCACATTTTTATGTTGGAACATGGTGTTAGTAATAACCAGTCCATGTCCTCAGCAGAAATGCAACAAATATTTGCCATTATTATTAGCTTTGCTCTTTTCTCCAAATTTTCCCAATATATTTTTGTGTCTGACAATCATTTCCTACTCTGCTATTTAGATCCCCAACAAGGACCAACTTTTAATTTTTCATTGTGTCAGTTGCTTTTTCTAAAGCATCAAAAAATTCCTCCACTTCTACTTTAGTAGATCCTTCTGTGGGACCATAGGCACAAATAAGTCTCACTGTCCAATTCCCCATTCTGATATTAGCCCACATCACTCTACTTGAGACTGCCTGCCATTCAAGGATTCATGTCATATTTAGTATTGAATACTATGGCTACTCCTTCTTTTCCTTGATTGTCATTGCCTGAATATAACATTTTATATTTATTGCTCAGAAAGATCTCACCAATTTTTGTCTTTTTATGTTTCAGTCACCCCTATTATGTCGATCTGGTACTTATCTAATTCCTCAGCTAGCTCCATTTTTTTGCTATTCAGGCTTCTTATGTTGATAGTACCGATCTTTAACTCTGGTGATATTGAGTCAGGGTGTGTTTTCAGATATGTTCCAGTAGATGACTTTTAGCTGTTTGCCGTGGTTCCCTGGAAAAAACAACGGGGGGGGAGAGCCTTGTTTAACCGGGTGACGCCCCAGCCGGCATGAAATTTTGTCATGGTGTACCATCATTTTGTATTTTGGTTTAAGCCAATAAGAATACAATTTGGTCGGCTAAATCCCAAATTGCCAGCCCATCCTCGAGCATTCAGTATCCAGGTAGATACCTAACAGGGTGCACGAGAAGGTGAGGATTTGACATTAAGTCAGAAGCCTTGGTCAGTTCTCCGCATTGCTTTAAAGGCTATGTGGACGTCTCCTCTCGTTTATATAGCTTTGGCCTTTAGATTTTCAAGATGAGGTAAATGGAAATATTAGAGAAATATAACACATCTGATACAATTACTTCTCTAAAATCTTTAAAGAAGAAAGCTTACACCCACCAGTGAGAAAGATGCAGCACCCATAATCCTAGAGGAAGAAATAATCAAAAGCACCTGGAGTTGATGAAATATCAACAGATCTCTGTAGCAATGGTTAACCTGATCTAATTAAACAAATAACCAAACTACTTTTGATTTCATCAGTAGAGGAAAAATTTATTCAAATATGAACAAAGGAAAACATAGATTTTGTAATACTATGATTCATTCCAAACTATTATCAGAACACAAGTGCAGTAGTTCAATATAAAAAATATCGCAACTAAAAAACTTGAAGTCAAATGAGAAGTTGTGCAGGGATGCACAGTTTCTCTGTGCCTTTTTTTTTTTAAAAGACATTTTCATCCAAGAACTTATTAAAGAAGAATTGCCCTCAACAAAAGAGTCAAGGTCAATGATAGACAGATATCATATAGCAAGGTGATGCAGTAATATATTAGTATTATAATAGATAACAAAACAAGTCTTCAATACCAAGTTTCAAAAAAAATAATTATAACTTGACTATAAATTCAAATAAAACAAAGATAATGAAAATCAGAAGACACCCTGAAGATATATAGATAACACTTAATCAGAAAATCAAAGAAGAAGTTAAACAGAGAGTAAACTTGGTTTTTGAAATGAAATGCTTCAGGAAAATGACATACCAACAAATATCTGTAACAATAAGACTAATGTATAAGTGCTGCAAAATTTGAATATCCCTAATTCAACAATTCTTAAAACAGTCATGAAAAGCATCAACTCCATTGGTTTGGCCACATATGCAAATAGAACTGGATAGACTTCTCACCTGGTGTTTGAGGGCACTATGGAGGGTTCAAGACCTAGGGGAAGACTAAAATTAATATGGCATATTATCTATAAGTTTCACTTCCACAATTTTTTGGTTCAGGGGTTCTCAACCTTTTCCAGTGGCATACCACTATATTTAATTCAGGATATTAGATGTACCAGTAAGCAAACTTATTCTGGAAAAGTGTGATTTGTTGGTCCCAGAGGCAAAATAATCATTTCTCTATAATACTAGTGATTTATTTAGTTATTATTTTATTCAGATATTTATTGGAGAAACAGATACTATTTGAATCTATTCAATGGGATTGTTCTGTAAAATGTGCTATTTTAAAAAATGAAAATAATAATGAGTGAATACATAAGCACATTTTGACAAACACATATTCCAGATAACGGTACTCCAGTTCTCAAATAAACTTACAATCAGTACAAGCTATAACTGTAACATATTTTTAATTACAGAACTCACATTCTTGTTTCAGTGTGAAGGTTGTGCTTGTTTAGCTAAACACAGCTTCTTAATGTCTGGTTTCAATTGACTTAATTTGAGTCTTAAATCGGGTTCAACATTCAACTTATTCCTGTACTTGTTCTTGATATAAATGAGAGAGGAAAACTCACATTCACAAAGGTAAGTAGTTGCAAACACCAACAGTAATTTTACAGCTTTTTCTGAGATCACTGGATATTCATTTCTTCTTGCCAACCAGAAGTCTGTTGAATCTATCCTCTTGATCATTTGCCTGAGACTTCTGTCGCAGGAGAGCTCGATCAGTTCATCTTTCCTGGAAGGAGTTAACGTTTCTGGTAAGGTGTCATCAATGGAAAATGGCTCTCAAATACAAAATTCTGAAGCCAGGTTTTCAGGGAAGTATTCCTTGAAATATGTGATTAGACTCCCAAGATGCTTCTTTATATTCACTACCAGTTCACTATGAAGAAGAATTTCATTCTCACTCAAGCATCCAACAATAGAAAGGAACACGTGTTTCCAGTATCGATTTCTTTAATGATGAAGCCAAGTTTTTTCCTAAGAGCCGCAGTTTTATTCTGTACCAAGAATAAGGAAGTACGTGCACCCTGCAAACTCGTGTTCAGCTGGTTGAGGTGGCAAAATAAATCTGCCAGGTAATTCAACCGGGCAAGCCACAGTTCATCAGTGAAATAATTCAAGTCTGAGTCTGAGGATTTGTCAAAGAGAAAAATCTGCACTTCTGAATGAAGTTCAAAGAGGCGGCTCAATACATTTCCACTCGACAGCAACCTAACATCGATGTGAAGTAAAAGAGAATCATGTTCAGCACCCATTTCATTGCACAAAATGGAAAATAGTCGTGAATTCATAGGACTTAATCAAGTTAACAATTCTGACACTTTCATTCAAAACTGTCTTCAGAGTGACAGGAATATTTCTTGCGGCTAAAGCCTCGTGATGAATGCTACAATGTACAAATTTTGCTTGTGAAGCTACTTCTTTAATTTTTGCAACAACGCTACTGTGTTTCCCAACCATTGCACGTGTAGATTGTCCACCAGACGTATCGACAGCGCTGCACTTCACGCAAAATTAATATCTCGGCCATCAGAGTACTATTTGGTGCTTATGAGTGATGGTATGATAGCTGATTTGATATGCGAGCATATCTATCCAATGAATGAGAATGGCGGGAGATATAAAAGATTATTACCTGACCTGGGAGTGCTCTCTTGTTCCTGACTTTTGTCTGAGATGTGTTGTCCCAGATGAATCGCTGATGTTCGTAGCTTGGAGTCCTAGGCTCGAGTCATCGTGCTCCAAGACACAAAGTTGATACTTTTGAAATTGTACTCGACCGAAAACTAAGTCTGAGTAGGTGATGCCCAGGAAGCGTTCCAAGAAATCCAAGGACTTAATAATCCAGAAATCTGTAGTGATAAAAGGCCATGCTGACAACGAGGAAGCACTCATGCAACGTATCCCGAATTTGATGAGTATGCCAGAACTAAAGTGACTGTTGAGGGACACTCGTTTTTCTTCAGAGGAATCACCCTAGAAGATTGAAGTAATCCACAACCGAGATATTCCGTAAGTCGTCTGAATGCAGTTAAGAGAATTTTGATTCCATTTTGTGACTATATTAACTGTGGGAATGAATAGAGATTATTGTATAGACTCTATTATGAAAGGAAGTTGAGGCATTAATTTGTTCCTAAAGAACATGTCTAGAACCAGAGGACATTAGATGTAAAATTAATTATCTTGTGGAAATGAGAGATTATGTATTCCATAAGGGATGTTGTGTCTAATCTTGATATATAATATGTTCCTAGAAAATTCGTCTTAAAAGGGTAAATTAAGAAAGGATTGTTCCTTGTGAACGTGTTATGCCAGTGGGATATTAGTTTTGAATTAAATGTATTATATTAAGAAGTTTATGTATGTGAATATCCTGAGAAATATTAAGTGCCCTTAAGAGTTTTGTAATACAGAGTATAGATGTTCGAATTAATGTGCTGAGTTTAAAGTGAACAATAGATATATGAAGTATGTAGTGTATACAATAAGTTTTGTCTTATGATAAGGCTTCTTACTTAATGCCAAAAGAACATTATAGTTTCTGAGTAAAGTAGAAGATTATATCCTAATCATATAATTGTGCTGGGAGATTGGATTGGAGCTTCATATCGTCTTTATATGTGCAACTTAGAATTGAGAGGAGAGATAGAGTTGATTCTAATAATATTGTGACTGTATAACTTAATCTAAGGAGAAAGTAAATTGAATGAGTTAATTTATTCTCGGTATAGATAATATTTTGTATTGTTTTAATTTAGAATAATAAATGTTTTTTTTTATTGTGTAAATTCACGTGCTTGCCTGAATTCACCTCACTGTACCATTCATTAAACTAATCGGATCTTTGCAGGAAAAACCAAAAGTAAAGAAAGTGACTAATTAATCACGGCCACTTTTGTGTAAGAGAAACTTACAGAGAAATTTAGGGAATTCTTTGCTTAAGGAAGTTGAGTTTTATTGTGCTTATTAATTAATTATTCCTTGAAGTTATATTTAATATCATCTAGACAGAGTGGCACAGGGTAAAAATAAACATTCTCTATGTTGATAAGGGAATGAATTGATTAATGAGAACCTGTAGAATAATACAGATAATATGATGTACTTTCTACTAATGTCTATTAGGCACAATTCCACTTGAATAAGTAGTGACTGCAACTTATCTTAACGATAGCCATAAGGGAAAAAAAAAATTTTACTAGTTGAGGAACAACAAGACTCCGAAAGAAATTAATGTCAGTTACCTTTAGAAAATAACAATTAGACAGATAAGAGACTTATCAGACCAAGCTAGGGGGTCACAACAACAGTGTCATTGGATAATGGAATCATTTCAAGTTGTTTTGATGCCTTTTCCCCCAAAATTATTCTAACCATATCTGTAGCTGCTGGTAACATTAATGACTCTCCAATCATGCGAGGTTTTCCTGCTTTAGCTATTCTTAAACTGACTTCATAAGATGCCTCCAGAGCCTTCATGTTAAATCCTGAAAATGAGGATATTTGTTTTTTCCTTGCTGACAAATCAGACAGTTTTCTCTGGAAATATTCCAAAGGTTTGTGTTTTAAATCGCCATGCTTGGTTTCAAAATGATGCTTAAGAAGGGAAGGCTTCATCGAATGTTTTGATAGCGTTTCATAACAAATCACACACTAGGGAACAGATACGGTTTCTTCTCCAATATATGTGAAACCATATGATAAATAACTAAGATTATATTTACATTGTGCTGTATGGAACTTTTTGTTGCATTCTTGTACAATGATGTCCTCTGTCGGTTTGTTAGGATTCGAAGTAGTGGCTTCTGGCAGAGAAGAATTGTTTCCCCCCACTTACACTCATTTCTCCTTTCGATCTTTTTGAAAACCCACTCGTTAACCACTTATTCATGTTCTGGTTTCTATCCTCTGGCACAAACTACGTATAAATATGACAATTTCACAAATAAAATCTCACATTCAAAGACAATAATCTAACTCATTACTTTCTTAACCATAACTGTGGCTTGTGGCTAAACAAACGTAACAGACAAACTGTTTCCCATTGTTTTCTGATCAAATATATTCGAGTTACTTTCTGTCATTGTCATTTGATTAATACTTATTAAATTCAACCTGAACTTCCGTATTATTTTTGTATATTATTATACAATAGTTTTTAGAGCCTGTGTAGCTCAGTGGATGTGACTTTTGCACACCATGGCACTTGACAGCACGAAGGAAGACTTTGTTTTGAATCTAGAGGAATCTGTCGACTAGAGGAAATTCTTCTAAGCCTTTTTTCAACCGGTTCCCGAGTTAGTTGATCTCTGGCATGGGCAAGTGGGTTTTTCGTCCCGTAAATCCAAGAAAATCAACCGTAGAACCCACATTATTTCAGACATTAAATATATTATGTTAGGGACCATGAGATGGCGGCACTTATTGAGCTGTCTCTAATTAAGCGGCACGCACTGCGTGCCGCTTAATTAGTGATAGCCTTGGGCCAGCTATCTCTGATTGGCTGTCAGTGGAGATTGAACAGCCCACTCAGTCTCCAAAAGTTAGATAGGGCTAAACGGCCTCGCCTATTCCCTATATGGGAATAAAAAGACATTAGCTGATTTTTTTTTTTTTAAATTTTTAATGATAATGCAAAATCTAATTATTTTCATTTAGTTGCATGAAATATTTTAAGTAGAACTGTTAAATATTTGTGCATACATTTTTAATTCTCAACTGATGTTGCGAGTAAAAAAAACGTTAATTTTACCCTTTTATTTTATACTCTGTTTGTGTACCACAGGTTGAGAATCTCTGTTTTAGTCTATCCTCAATTATGCTTGTATAAATCTTACCAAGAACACTAAAGTTGGGAAATTCCTCTGTAATTCTCACATTCAGGTTTGCTTTTCTTTTTATAGATGGGCAATCATACTTCTGAATTTGGTTTGATCCTCTGACATGGCTTGAATTAGACTGGGTAGCCACTGTAAAACTTTTTATACCTCCATATCTGAGTATTTCTGGTTGAATATTATCTACTCCTTTCTATAGTTCAGATTTTTGATGCCTTCTTCTAACTGAAGCACTCCTGATTGCATTCATTTTAAATGTTTCCACCATTCTGTCACTGCTTGTTTCATTTGACAACCTTTCAAAGCAATTATTCAAAATTGCATAATCTAGAATATCTTTATATTCAGTAGTAATAGTAGTAAAAGCACAGAATATGCATTTACTGCTATTAAAAAGTTTCACATATGTGCATGTATATTTCCGTTAGATATTATTGAGAGCAATATTAAATAAATAGTACCACATATCTTGCCCCCCCCCCAGGAAAATTTCTAGTGTTCTCTAACTCATGTTGGTTACCCTGGAAACTACCTTCTAGGCTGACACTGCTCAAGAGCATGTAACAGTTGTTTCAATATCTTCAATTCCAGTTACAGACACAGAGATTTGGCAGCATAGTTTAAAGTTAGCATCAGATGAAAGAAATACATGAGAAATAGCAATTTTTTTTTCTATAATTAATCAAGATTATTTTTATAACTTTGAATTATTTAATTAAATTATAACATATGACATGTGTGTCTTGATTGTTAACACAGAATATATGTTATCAACTATATATGTAAGTCAATAATTAGAGATATGTGAATACCTATAATATTGTTATTTTAGCACACACTGGTATTGAAAATTATAAGTTTAAGATCAACCTTTGAAAAACCTAAAATGTTTTAGAGGTGGGAAAATAGCTGAGGTATTTTTTAAATGAATCAAAACTAAATTGTCAATTTATACTAGTTTCTAATTTAAAGCCATACATATATGAAAATATTTTTCAAGCAGTAGACATTTCCTCTAACAGGCAGATTAGCATAGAAGATAATTCCCACTTGATAAAATTGCTGGATACAGAATAACTCCACTTTCAAATTAAACTGCTAAAGATACTTGCATTTTGGGTTCAAATTAGAAAAATAAAAGAACTAAAATCAAGCAAAAGATTTCGCTTTGTTTGTGTAGCTGTATGTAACCAACAACAATATCTTGTTGTAGCATAGTGTATTAATCATCTCTTGTAAGTAATGGCATCACATGCTCAGATGAATGCTACCAGCATTCACTGTGAGTCTTGAAAACAAGCACTTGATGTTGAAAATTATAAGTTTAAGATCAACCTTTGAAAATCTTAAAATGTTTTAGAGGAGAAAAAATATCTGAGGTATTTTTTAAATGAATCAAAACTAAATTGTCAATTTGGACTAGTTTCTAATTCAATTAAAAATTAAATATATTTCAAAATAAATGAACCAAAAAGCATGCAAAGCTTTTGTTGGCAGGAGAAATAATCCACTTTGAATTAAACAGAATACTGAATTATCAGAGGTCAAATTAAATTGTTTTTGCTGCAGTTTGTTATAGGGGGAAAGAATGTGAAAGTAAATTACTTTTAGAATCACCATCATTGCTAGGGATATTTGGTTGGTACTTCTGAAGAGTCTCTTATAGTGGGCAAGTTTAAAATAATAGGGTTTGCTACTAGGGAGAGTTACATGTTTGTTTCTCTTTGTTTCAATCAAATAATACTGAGATTATAAGAGTGACAGGTTTGGAAATAACACTGATCTGAACTAACTAGTTATGGAGCACATATGACAAATTGAACAAGATATGATCAGAAAATTCTATTCCTTTGATATCTTAATAACTAAAAGATAGATCTAAATATAAATCCCTTTTCATTAGAATCAAATAAAGGTTTTAATTTACCTGTTTATCTCTGAATGATCGTTTAGACTTCCTTTTAACTTTATGTTTAATCATCATAAATGCTTTATTCTTGGCATGCTGTTTGTGTGTTTTACTGGAAAATGGATTACAGCTTTTTTTCTTTTTGGCAAACTTTTCTCTACCTTCACGTCCAGCCTATGAATAAAACATACTAAAATTTCATGGGAAGAATATAATAATGATAATTACAGCAAGTTACAAAACATCCATGCCTGTTTATCAGAGATGCCTATCATAAATTTAATATGGCTAGTTGATTTGTTTATTTGATGTTTGTGGCTGTTATCTGCACAAAGAAACAATTCTCAATTTAAAAAAACTAATCATTTAAAAAAAAAACGTTCATTTTTATTAATATTAATTTGTCTAAAGAATTGCCATCTTTAACCTAAACTAAAAACTAAAATAAAATAAGTTATTTAGCTGTATTGAATTAAGCATCTTGTTGAGAAGTATACAGATTGATGTGAAACATCTACAACGACCTCATTTATACTTTGTTTCTATTAAATTATTATATAATTCAGATGATACATGAATTTCTTCATTTGTGTGAGATTACCACTCTGCTTACTAGAGACTAAAGTGGTTTGGAAAGTTTGCTCTCCAGAGCAAGTTTCTGAATTATTACTAATGCTCAGCATACCATTGGTACTAATGTGATATGTTTACAATCTTTCATTTTAGAATTCACAGTTTAATGAAACCTACCATGAACGAATATAAACCTCAGTACAAGTACAGCAGGTCAATACATATAAATAGGCTTAGGTGTTAGTGGTTATTCATTAACAGTACTTCACAGTATAAATAAGACCAAGAAGGGGTCTAATTTATCTAATTTATCTTACTAATATTCACTAATTTTCTAACCTGCATCATCAGAATGCAAATTACAAAACTGTGTCACAAGGGCACAGTATTCAATTTGATAGTTGTAAAAACAATTCAAACTGTAACTGAAAAAGAATGAATGTCCTAACAAGGTATCCCCACTAGTTACTGGATAACCATAAAGTTCATTTGGAGAAGTCAATTATTTGATCTCAGAATGACTGTCTCTCAAAATCTTTGGCAAATTGATGCAGCTATACTTATTAAGCTAGCAGAATGAAAAGAAGATTTGGAGGAACTTATAATGAAAGTTAAAGAAGAAAGTGCTAAATATGTCCTGGAACTTAACCTCAAAAAGACAAAAGTCATGGCAAACATGTGAACGTAATGATTTTAAAGTAGATGGGGAGAAAATGGAAGTAAACAATTTTGTACTCCTAGAATCTCGAATTGATAAAGATGGGAATTGTACTGAAGAAGTTAAAAGATTATTACTTGGAAAGAAAGCAATGCCAAATTTAAACAAGATCTTTATATTTAAAGATATTAGGCTCGCAACAAAAATCAGAATCGTGAAAGCAATGGTATTCCCTGTGGTACTGTATGGATGTGAAAGTTGGACCCTGCAAAAGAGATAGATGCATTTGAATTATGGGTTTGGAGACGCTTACTAAGAATACCATGGACTGCAAAGCAAACCAATAAATCAGTGATAGACAGAATAAAGCCAGATTGCTCCCTTGAAGCTATGATCATCAAGCAAAAATTGTCATACTTTGGACATATTATACAAGCAAATGAACAAATCAGTCTGGAGAAGATGATGATGATAGAAGTAGGAGAAGAGGAAGACCAAGAATTAGATGGGTGGATGGAGTTAAAGAAGCAATTGGAATGTGCCTGGAAATTCTGAGGATAGGGCCAGGGACAGATCTGAATGGAGAGTGTATGTTCATAGAATCACCAGGAGTCAAAAACAACTCGATGGAATATAAAAACAATAACATACTTATTGAGATTGGGGATAGTGCATCATAGCTGATGCTAATTCTAAAAATAGTCTCTCAGACCTATAATGATTTACATGTAGCATAGTTGTCATCTTCTATTTAATCCTGTGTAATGAAATATCCATGGCCTGCCAGTCCCAACTTGCCACATAGATGATCATAATTTCATTTTTGTGTTCTTCAAGGCAGGTGTCAATAGATCTATTAACCTGTCCAAAGTACACTAAATTGCAGGCACACTCTAGGCTGTGTAAGTTGATCCTTCAGAAAATAGATGAATGAGAGGTTTGAAAGTAGCATGTAAATTATATTTGCAGTGAACTTTAAGCTATCTTTTCCAACATACTCTGAATATAAAGGAATAGTTTTGCTATAATCTTGTGTGTTGGTTGCAGAAGGGATGGGGAGCATGCAGTATTTTATCTATTTCATAAGAGTTGTAATTGTCTTAAAAAATGTTGCAAATGTGTCATTTCTGTGTGTAAGTTTGGGCTGTGAAGAATGGTGTATAGTTCGATGTTTAGATCATCTTGATGCTTGAGAAGTGCAAAGTTTGTCATATGAGTAGGATGAGTGGAGAAGAAAGAGTGTATGGAGTTTGAGGTCAATGAGAAGGATGTTTCAGGTTTTTCACAGCCCAAACTTGGCTGTGAAAAACCTGATTGCCATTGTGAAACATTGTATAGATCATCCTTATCACTCTAGAGTATGCTGGCTGTCACAGGGAAAAGTTCTAGAAATTCTAAAGTTTTAGCACTACAAAAAAAAAAAAATGAGAAATTTTAATAACGAATAAAATAAACCTCATGATTCTAGAGGATTTCTCCATAAATGCTGCATTTTTATGTGACTTAATGTCAAAACAAACCAGTTAAATGTTTATTTACAAGGCAAAACTAAATCAGTATATGAAATATGGCAGAATATTCAAGCATTTAGAAAAATGTTGATTTTTTTTTTTCTTCTTTCAAACTCTTCTTTCCAAACCTGTAATTTCAGCTGAACATTTCCCTGAACTCATAAAAGAGGTAGTTGAAGAATGGTGCACTAATAAAATGTTAAAAAACTGATATTAATGAACACAACATGATCTCACACTAAAATTGGTTTTCCAACCACATCTGGTTGATGTCTCTAGTGCACTTGAAAATTTACAAATGGAGCTGATTGAGGTCTCAGAAGACAATATTCTGAAATCTCTATTTGATACTAAGAAAGATCCCACTGAAATATGGAAAAATGCTGCCAAGCATTCAAAAACACGTCAACATACTTGACGTATATGCTGTTTTGTTTTGGCACAACCTACTTATTGTGAATTAATATTTTCACACATGGTTCAAATTAAGATGTGCTTGAGATTACAAATGATGAATATTCACCTGAAGGCAACAATGCTGAAACTAAATATCCACTTCTTATCTAGCAATAAGCAATCTCAAATGAATAATTAAATTAGTTAAATAAGTTAATGTAATGCTTGTATTCTTTCTAGAATATAAAAGTGTTTTATTAATTGCTAAGATGTTTAGCTTGTAGAACTCCATTGTGAAATATTAACTTTGCAAATAAATAAAACACTTCTGAGAGTTTTAATATGTGATATCAATATTCATACTGTATGCATATGACCTCTTTATAATTTCTAAACTTAAGATCCAATGAGGACCCACCTTAAAGAATTTCAGTGTTGTATGCAATGGCAGAACAAGAGACAGTCCTGCTCATGAAGGAGTAGCTATTCTAGTAGACAGTCATACTCCTTTCCATCATGTTTAGCTCAATACTGCTCTGGAAGCAGTAGCAATTCACCTATCTGTAAGATTTCTTATTACAGTTTGTTCAATTTATTTCCCACCAAGTGCTGAGTTAAATGAAATTGATCTTAATAAGCTTATCTTGCAACTGTCTGAACTCATAATTCTTATGGGTAACTTTAATGGTTACAATATTTTGTGGGGGTAATGCCAACACAAATAGGTGCAGTCAAATCATTGAAAGAATCCATCACAATTAATGACCTCTCCCATTTGAATAATATACCCAATACTTTCTTCTATATGCCTACCTGCTCATATTCTGTTATCGATCTTATATGTGCTCCCCTTACATTCTTCCACCGCTCACATGGGATGTCAAAGAGAACATATATGGAAGCAATTACTTTCCTGTTCTTTGCACAATGTCTTCACAGAAACCATATTCTCCTACATGGATGCTCATATGGACAATGGACCAGGCTGACTGGAACACTTTTCCCCATCTTGTAAAATTTAATGCTGATACAGTCAGTCAAACATCAATGAAGCAGTAAAGTATGTAACAGACTGCATTGTCCAGGCAGCAACAGCCTCCATTCCAAGAACAGCATCTCAATTTCCACTCTATCCAAAGCCTTGGTGGAATCCAGAAACCAGGAATATATTTCATAGATATCCCACCACATCAAAGTTAATAGCTTTTAAGTGTGTTTGGGCCAAGGCACATTATGTGAGACATCAATCAAAAACAATTTTGGATCCAATTTTTCCTCATCAGTTAATGAAATGACCAGTGCAAAAATTGTATGGAATAAAATCTGGAAAATGAAAGGTAGACAGAGAACACACCATTTGTCTACCTTAGACCATAATGAAAGTGTTATTACTGATCCCAAAGCTATTGCAGACACTTTGGGAGAAACTTTTGCCAGAATCTGAGCAACAGCTTCATATTCTCCTGAATTTTTAATATTGAAAGAGCAGCAAGAGGAAATAAAGACTAAATTTTTCTACCAATAGGACTGAGTCATATAATCAGATATTTGTTAAGGAGGAACTAAAATGGGCTCTTTTACTGTCTCACCCTAGTGCAGTAGGACCTGATAACATCCATTATGAAATGATAAAACATCTACCATCATCTTCTGTGGATATCCCTCTCTTCATATACAATAGAATACTTGTAGAGGAAAAGTTTCTGGATTCTTGGCATAAGTCAGTGGTCATTGCTATCCCAAAACCAGGAAAGGATTCAACAAGCAAATAATATCAACCTTTTGCTCGAACCAGCTATCTTTGTAAGATATTAGAGAAAATGGTTAGTGCCAGACTTGTCTGGTATTTAGAAAGCAACAATCTTCTCTTCAATACATAATGTGGCTTTCATAGACATTGTTCAACTTTAGACCATTTAGCTCATTTAGAAACTTTTATAAGAGATGCAGTCCTGAAGAAAGAATATCTGCTTTCAGTTTTCTTTGACATGGAAAAAGCTTAGAACACAGCCTGGATAGATGGCATATTAAAAGAGCCCTATAACCTAGGTCTCAGAGAACACTTTCCTGTATTTATTAAAAACTTTCCAAGTCAGAGTGGGAAGTATGCTATCTTAGCCATATCATCAAGAATAGGGTATTCTCCAAGACTCTTAAGAGTGACACTTTGTTATCAAAGTTAACTCAATCACTGAACGCTTCCTCCAACTGTAGACAATGCTCTAATGTTGATGACTCCACAGTTTTACTGTCACTCTCGTAACATGAGGGTAACTGAAAGACAACTTCTGCAAGCAATTGATCACGATTCTCTGTGGGCTCTTAGTAATGGGTTCAGGTTTTCAACAGAAAAAAGTCACCACGTACACTTCTGTCGAAAATGCACTCTTCATCCAGATCCTGAATTAAGAATGGGACAAACTGTTATTTCAGTAGCTACACAAGTCAAGTTCTTGGGACTCATCTCTGACAGAAAATTTGCACACATTCATCAACTAAGAGCAAAGTGCAAGAGAGCATTGAACCTTCTTTGCACTCTATCCTCTACTGAGTGTGGGGGGGGGGGTGCTGATTGAGCTTCATTGCTCCATATTTATAGTGCACTTATACATTCAAAGCTGGATTATGGTTGGATCCCATTCATCATCAACGTATAAGGATAGTTACTGGTGCCTTTCACATATCACCCACTCAAAGTCTATGTTGAAGCAAATGAACCAGCCACATCACTTAGACGGAAACAGTTGTCTCTTAATTATGCCCTAAAGATAGAGTCTCTTCCAGTTCATCTTAAATGGACTAGTCTCCTTTCTCTGCATTGGGAAGTTCAATATCATACATGCCAGACTACCATACATCCTTTTGGTATGGTATTAAAGAAACTATGCAAGCTGTTGGCATTAATGTTGACAACATTGCTTACAGCAAACATAACAGCATCCAGGCATGGCAAGTTGACACTCCATCCTGCAACCTCTCACTCTGTCAACTACAGAAGTCTTATACTTCATCTGTCTACCTGCAATTGTTTAATGCACACCGAGCAGCTTGCTCTGATTTCTTGCCTATCAATACTGTTGGCTGTGCTGCAGTGTTTCTTGACATTGCCATCTCTAACCAGATGCCACCTGATTGCAGTAATTATACAGCAGAGTTGCATGCCATTCAACCTGCACTTGTGCATATAAAAGAAAACCGCTACCAAAAGTGTATAATTTATACAGACCCATTGAGTTCTTTACAGGCTGTCTCCTCTCCCTATGGGCACTATTCAGTGCTGTATGAGGTGCTACACCTGTTGTACAAAATGAAAACCCTTAATTTTGATTTTTGGCTATGCTGGATTCCCAGCCACATTAGAATTAAGTGAAATGAGACTGCAGCTGCTAAATCAGTTCATACTTTCTCCACGTACTGTCTGACAGTGCCATATACAGACTATAGACAGTTTATAAGATCAAAGCTAATTGCTCAGTGGCAGTCATCATTGACAAACAAATTGAATGGCATTAAGTTTGAAATTAAACATTGGCATTCTATTCTACATAGAAAGAGAAGAGAGGAGGCTGTTCTTGCTAGGCTCTGCATAGGTCACAGTCATCTTACACCTTCTTATTTACTGAGGGCTGATAACTCACCTGTGTGTGAAAAATGCAAATGCATTTTACATTTGTCATATTCTGGTGGAGTGCGAGCACTTTACATGAGAGAGGAATGACATTTTTACCTACCTAACCAAACCATATACACTCAGGCAGATATTATCAGACTCAGACAGATTGAATGATGTTTTTAACCATTTATAAAGAATTAATTTGTACATACACATTGAACTGTAATTTTGTTTATATGTAGAATACTGCAATGCTTACTTAATTTTTGTACATATTATTTATTATTTATATATTAAAAATGAAAATAATTTTGAAATTATAAATTCGTTTTTCATTGTTAGGCCAAGAACTTTTCAGACCACCCTCGTAAATGGGGGGCACATAAATCTCGCTACAACATGGTGAAGAAGTTTATGCAAAAGTTCAGATAAGTGCCAGTTAGTGCAGTTTCATTGTGAAAATAGTTTACCTGGATTAAATGTATAAAATAGCTCACATTTTAATTAAGAAGAATCATACAATAATGAATTTCAGTATTTTCCAAATCACATTAAATGAATTTATTACAAAACAAGCAGTAAAAAGCAAGTGAGAGAAAGAGAATTTTTTTGTTGTTATAATTAGAATAATAATTACATACCAGAACTGTGGCTAACCTAGACTCCTTGTCATGACGAGGTCTTTTATGGATTCTTTCTATCTCAGTAAGAGAAACCAATTCTCCACTGAAATAAATTAAAATAAAATATATATTACATAATGAATGCATGCTCATTTTTTAAAAGTACAATCCAACATTATGAAGACTGCAATTACCAAGGAACAGTATGTATGCAATTCATGGTATTAATGATTCAACAACATATGACACTATGCTCAAAGTTACAAGTTAACTAGTACTAGATGTGAAAGCAAAACTGTGTAGCATATTGTTAGCAATGATCCAACAATCAAAAAACATTAAAATAGCAGTCCTGTATTCTGGTAAACTTCCATCAGCCTGCTGATGGAGTGTTACATGATGGCTACAAGTGGTCACAATTACAGTGGCTTGAAAAGGAGTATAATGGAATGTGCAATGTCACAGCTAAAAACATTAAATCATAAAAAAGACATGGGAATACTGACAATGAACACTTGGAATAAAAAGACACATGGTCTAAGAAATTTTAGTTACAGCTATTCCATGGTGACTGCACAAAGCCAGAGTATAGAAATATTGTAGTTCGAAAGTGATAGAAGTGATGTTTTGAATGGACATGTGGGGTTACAGTGAGTTGCTTGAGAGAGGTGATTTTCCTTAATCATCTATATAATAATTAGAGGACAATACCAAGAGGTCAACCTTGACATTATACGACGTACCATGGTACTGCCTGGATGTAAGATCATGGAAGGGCAAAATTTTCACCCAGCAGTCCTAACTAGAAAGAGGAAAGGTTTCTGCTTTTGACTATTTCAAAATCAGATTCGGATTTGATGATTTTTAAAAAAAAATAAATGTGGACTGTAGTCCCCTCAAGTGGTAAATAATGCTCATCACCTTCCTTAGTGGAAATGACTGTTGCCATGTCTGATGAGCAGAGTCTTCAGTTTCTGTTCTCACCTCATCTCCCATATGTATGCATGCTGGAACCTTCTCTATTCAATGATACAACAGTAAAGTAGTTCTTGCCAGCTACCAATTAGCACATGTGACTGGGGCCTACCAATGTCAGCTAATAATCAAACTGCCACTCAGACTGCAGGATCATGCTTAGAGGGAGTCTGAGTATAGCAGACACTAGTGAGGATGTGCAATGAACAGCAGACTGGATTACACTGTGTATGGAAGACATGTCTGCAAGTCCTTTATTCCCAGATTAATTTCCTTTTCTTTTCTGAATTAATTCCTCCCCAACTCAACCATGCAAATCATCATAAATAATTTTGATAACTGCAGATCAAAAAATGTCTCCATTGGGAAACAGTATCTACAATAATAAACTAGAAAACAAAAACAAACAAACACATGAATATGGAAATAATTACATAATTATTTCCATATTCACATCACTAACATTTGTAGTCTTAACTCCAAAATAAATATGTGCACCATCACTTAAATGGACCAAATCTGTATAACTTCAACTGGTGGCCATATTAACTACTGTCCTCAACTTCTGAGCTACATTCTGCATGACTCCTTCTAGCAAATGAGCAGAAAATGACAAAAGCAAATTCTCTTACAATGTTTCATTCTACTCCAGCTAAAAATTTTAGCACCACTTCTGTATAATGGACCAAATCTTCTTAAATGGACCAAATCTGTATAACTTCAACTGGTGGCCATATTAACTACTGTCCTCAACTTCTGAGCTACATTCTGCATGACTCCTTCTAGCAAATGAGCAGAAAATGACAAAAGCAAATTCTCTTACCATGTTTCATTCTACTCCGGCTAAAAATTTTAGCACCACTTCATTGCATTGATTTGCTTTCTCTCTTGCTCCTTCTACTGTTCTCCAAATAACCACACATACCTTTTTGATTATCTACTTATCTTATTTTAATGTATTTATCCTTTCTTTTAGGCTTACATGGTGATCCGAATATATTTTGGAAATTTTAGTTTATATTAAACTAAAATTTATTTCATTATCCTTGAAGACTTCAATGTGCACAATTCCAACTGGCGTTTCTTCTCTACCTTCATCAACAAGCCAGAATAGATACCAAAGAAGTTGCTGTCAATAGTCCAAAACAAATTGTCTATCTATCCATCCATCCATCAGAATAAATACTAAATAGTCCTAAATTTGTTATCTGTAAGGACTCCAATATTCTTAGATCTTATTTCAGTCTTCTAAAGTTGTTCTTACTACAACATCAACTGATGAGATCTAGGTCATCTTTTGGGTCTTTTTCCTACCATCATGGCAGAAAAACACTTGAATTGCTAACCTTTTCTCTCCCATTCTGTTTTAAGTGACTATACCACCTGATGTTAAGAAACAGTTCAGAAACCTCTGAATGTTAACAATATCATGTTCCTTCCTATATTATTATTGTATGGTCACATCAATGAGTCTGAGGACTCATAGCAGGAGACCCAAACTATCTACAATCTACCATACTCCTCTCATTAACAAATAATTCTGACAACCCATTCCATTCATTCATCTCTCCAAGCAAAAAATCTAGTCCTCATCCCCCTACTAAACACACTTTTACTCAACTCCTAAGGATGACCTCTTGTTTTGTCTCCTCTAGCAAGTGGTGAAACATTTCCCCTGCACACTCCTTTACATTCTTGATGTAAAGGAGCATGATCACATTCTTAAAATCTTGTTGTTTGATATTTAGATCAATTACTTCACTAATTTGGTATGGATGCTTAGTGGAATAAACATGTTCAGGAGGAACCGGTATACAATTAATAGATGACGTCGAACCAAATGGCGAGGAAAGTCTGCCGAAGATTCTGATTGTGATGAATCTGTTAAAGAATACAGTTTAAAGAAATTAGCAGAAGGATTGGACTTTGCAAGAAAGTTTTTTTAATGGATAATGATCTCTCAATGGAGTGCTCCAGAAAATTCACGAGACAATTGGATATTTGTTGAGCTCCATATTATGAACTTAATAAAAAATAAGAGCACAGTGATAAGCAAGATCTTATTACTGATTTCTTGATAACTAAACCGACCGAAGTATGCAATGAGAAATATACTAATGATGTCCAAGAGATTTCAAGTGATGACGACGTCCGACCACTCATAAATAAAGAACATCTATGAAATGTTAGTTTTGAAGAGAGTGATGACAATTTACACTTTATTTTATTTTGCCTAAAACGTTTTTGTATTATGTGCAATGAAGTTTACGTACAATTTATAATTTTTTATAATTTTATACTATGTATTTGTTTCAGAGTTTTTTTTTTTTTTTTTTAACTTACATGAATTACCTGAATTAAATAAGAATATATTTTTGTTGGATATGTCATTGTTTATATAATCTTAAAAAAAAAAAAAAAAAAAACGATTCCAGAACCTAACCCTACTTTTTCTATGTGATCTGAGTCTCGCATAACATGATTTATATAACGAGGGCATTTTTGTGGAACCTAACATTTGCGTTATACAAGGGTTACCTGTATTTACTTACTTCTCTTTGGAATGGTTCTGACATAAAGGAAATATTCTCCAAACAATGATACAAACCATTAATCACTTTATAGAACTCCTATTGACATATTGGGACGTATAATTAAAAAAATGGGGGGTGGGTCTTAGGTGAGTCCACACATTTTTTGTGTGGCAAGTAGGATTTTGCATAATTTGATGAGATCTGAACATGTCTATAGATAATAATTAATAACTAAATTTATTTAGTTAATGACAATATTTCAGCTTCATCACCAATGCATCTTTGTGAGCACAAAAAGTGATTCTACCCTTATCTGCTTGCCAAAAGATACTGACATTGTAGTACGTTTTGATATAGCCTCCCTTTTCACTAATATACTGCTGGGAGGAATGGTGGAATAAACATGTCCAATTTTTTCCATGGAACATTTCAAAACAGCCCTAAACTCTGCCCCATCACAAATCCACAATATGGTTATGCTACATGGTTAGCACACCTCCTACCAACATCTGAAGATCTGTTTCACCACTGAAAAGGAAACAAACTGTCTGCCCTTCCTTGACACTCTCACCTGACTCCTCCAATGGATCCTTATTCTTTACTATCTACAGAAAACCTACTCACATTGGAAAATACATCCATCATCTGTCACATCACCACCCTTCCAGCAATGTGATCAAAACCTTAGCAAATCATGCTAGAACAATTTGCTCTGACCTCATTAGTCTCTCCACAGAAATCAATCACACCTGGGACATACTTTTAGCCAACAGTTTTTTCCCTTCACAAAATCAACAAAACTTTGCTCTTCATTAAACCTAATCCTCTTCACCAAAATTTAGAATACAAAAAATCCAACCTCAGAAAAAAATTTCACGTGTTCTAAAAAAAGTATAACTTGCAGACTTCCTTCAATCCATAGCAAAAACTAGCTACCCTTATCTGCTTGCCAAAAGATCCTCTCCATCATCTAGACCATCAGTTCCCAACCGGTGGTACACGTACCTCTGGGGTATGTGCTGGGCCATTCAGGGGTACACAAAAAATAATCAGTAATGGCAGAAACACAAGTAAACTATTTTACATTAAGATAGGCACTGAACAAAAGTGTCAGTATTTAAAAACAGCTATTTTATAAACAAGGGGGTACAATTTATAGAGGTTTAAAAGGGGTACACAAGTGGAAAAAGGTTGGGAACTACTGATCTAGACCATCCTGGGGGGGGGGGGGGATCTACTGCAGCCTTTTCTCCTGCAAACTATTCTACTTTGGAGGAACCAGGGATGCAAAAGAACTCAGAACTATGTCCTGTATTACAGTCATTCTAGAGCAGCAGACCATGCCATGGATATAGATCACAAGATTCAATGGGGAAAAAAACTTCCTTCTTATTGACACTGGGGAGTTCTTTCGCTTGGTTGAACAGCAGGAAGGAGTGATGACAAGAGGCCATCCCTGGAAGTTACGAAAGGAAACTGTAAGCAAGAGGGTGAGGAGTGGTTTTTTTGCATGGAGGATGGTTGAACCGTGGAATGCATTGTCTGATGGAGTGGTGAGAGCGAGAACGGTCAATGAATTTAAGGAGTGGTATGATAGATTTTGTGTTTCTTAGGGGGGAACCTCCCCTTGATGAGTCTTGACAGACTTTATGTTCTTAGGAAGGCCCTCCCATGATGAGTCTTTTGACTCCATGGAGGCCTGAATAATAATAATAATAATAATATAAATCCAAAAGACTGTTCCTAGAATTTGCCTTAGCATTATAACATATGCTTAAATCTAATAAATTTGGCTGACTAACTTGTTGAAGATATCACAATGATGGGGAACCATCATTGTGATAACTGGAACAGTCTTTTGGATTACCCATTGCACCCATAGGGCACCAATTAGGACTGCAGAATCTCACCATTTACACTCAGTGTTTATTTTCTTGCCAGTGTGTGCCTCCTCATGAAGATGCCTTGGTGATAAGGTAAAATGGCATAATAATTTAGTAAATAAATATAGTCATTCATCATCTATAAATGTGTGCTTATTCTACCAAAGAAACATCAGCAGCAAATTTGACAGGATGTCCTATGTCAATTCAGCCTAACACACAGGTATACAAAGACCAAAGTCTCTGAAGTTAGGATACATTTTAAAACAAACACCCTATTATAAAAAAAAAGTAACTAAGATGCCCAATTTTAATACATGTAGTAAAGCAAACTTAAACTAATAAATTTATAATTTCCATATAGTGATTCTGAATACTGTTGCTGATATGTAATGATCTGTAGTAACATGCAGTTAGGAAAGCAAATTCATTTATAGTATATCACCAGTAATCTTTAGTTTTACCTTTTCTTAATGTCACTGGAATCCATTTCTTCTGATTTTCTCTTTTGTCCAGATTTTTTACCCTTAGCTGCTTGCATGTGCTTAGATATTTGGGCTATATGTACTTTACGAAATTCTTCTTGACTCAAAATTCTTGTCTGTGAGATAACAGCAGCTTTCTGTTGTTTTTCTGCTTTAGAGTCAGGGAGCTCTAGGCTTTTTTCCTAGATAAAAAAAATTCAATAAACTGCATTATAGAAAGCTTAAAAAAAAAAGATTGTTATGATGAATAAGTCTGCCACAGGGTGGACTTATTCACCATCTATATTCAAGTAAAGGATTCTTTAAACTGTTATTTTGTATGGAATAAATCATTACCATGACAATTAGAAAATCAAAATCAAAAAAGCTGAATGAAAATATTCCCCCCTGTTTATGTAAACATAAAACATGGAAGAGTGCATTACATTCATGTTGAAAATACACAATCATTGAAGAGTAATGTTTACCAAACATTAGTCTGTGAAGGCCATCACAAGAAACAGAATGCCAAAATCATCCCAACCTCCAGCAAGCATATAATACACATTGATGTCTGCATAAATAACTTGTCATAAAAGTGCCTAACTAGTTATGTGCTTCTACTTACGAAGAGAAATTATGTATAAAATGCTTAACATTAATTGCTATTATCTAATCCTCGACAATAACATTTAGAAAAATACTACACAGATATTATTTCAATTATATTACATTAAAAAGGAATGTATTTTTATGTATATTACCTCGCTGTCAACTTCTTCATCTTCGGAATGCGAAACATCAATCCACTCATCATCTTTATCATCAATATTATCATCTTTGCTATTAAAATTACTCTCATCTAATTAAGAGGAAAAAAAAACATACATAAAGTGTCTCAGAATTTTGGAAAATCCAGAAAAAAAAAATGTAACTTTGCATTTTTAAAAGTCAAAGATGCTAGATGCAGAACCAACTACAAATAGCAAGTAACTAGTGTTGAAGGTTTATTTTTCACTTGGTCAGACTATAATAAATTTAGTTTAATCCTTTAACCAAGTGTGTGCAAACAAAGTTTGCGCCTGAAAGTATCTTCAGGACTGGGGTAAAGTGGTACAACACTGGGTGACTCCTTGCAAAGGCGGAGCAAGCTACCAACACTCCTATCTCAGTATCTCCCAAAATGCAAAACACATCTCCTTGCGGATATGTATAATGTTATGCATTAAGGGAAGGGCCACTACCCAGACTAGTTTTGACCTTTATTGAGGTCTCTTCAGTGGGAGCCAGGCCCAAGTGGAGATACCAGGCAGAAGCATTAGCAAGGTCATCTCTACCTATAGCAGTTGCCAAACAGTGTGCCACCTTTTTAATAAATTACTCTGGATTTAGAGAAAGATGTTGAAGGTTTATTTTTCACTTGGTCAGACTATAATAAATTTAGTTTAATCCTTTATCCAAGTGTGTGCAAACAAAATTTGCACCTGAAAGTATCTTCAGGACTGGAGTAAAGTGGTACAACACTGGGCGACTCCTTGCAAGATACCTCCTTGAAGATACTTTCAGGTGCAAACTTTGTTTGCACACACTTGGATAAAGGATTAAACTAAATTTATTATAGCAAGTAACTAGATTAATCATTCAATCATCCCCACATTCATTGCTGCAGTTACTCTCTGTCAAAACAGAAGAATGTTAAACACTTTAAGTCAATTGTGAATTTTTCATGTTAGTCCATAAAAGGTAGGAATTTAAAAAATATTTTTAGGTGACTGCTCTGTATTTTCAAAAAAACCAGCTAACGCCTTTTTATTCCTGTATATGAGGAGTAGGCGAGGCCATTTAGCCCTATCTAACTTTTGGAGACTGAGTGGGCAGTTCAATCTCCACTGGTACCCAATCAGAGATTGATGGCCCAAGGCTATCACAAATTAAGCAGTTCACAGTGAAGAGAGACGGCTCAAATGTGCCACCATCTCATGGTCCCTAACACAATATATTTAATGTCTGAAATAATTTTGGTTCTATGGTCGATTGTCTTGAGTTTACGGGATGGAAAACCTGAGTTTCTGGGAGGAAAAACCCGCTTGCCCGTGCCAGAGATCGACTAACTCAGGAACCGGTCGAAAAAAGGCTTAGAAAAATTTCCTCTAGTCATTGACTAGACTCGAAACTAAGTCTTCCTTCTTGCGGCCAAGCGCCATGGTATGCAAACGCCACATCCACTGAGCTACACAGACTTCTGTATTTTCAGTTTAATAATATACAAACAGTCACTCTGACAATCTAAGCATTGACCTGGGTATCATACATAGTTCAACAGAGGCAATAAATCTAATGATCAAGAAATCTATACTTAACTCTTCTCTCTCTCTTTTTTTTTTTTTTGTATATGATGAGCATGGATGGCTGTGATGTAGATCTGGAAGCACATCTTTTCATGATTCATGGATCATTATTTGTTACTGTTTTTTTACAATAATGCAAAGATGGCATGCTTTTCATTAAAAAAAAAGTTTCTAATAAGTTTAACAGCATTATTTAAACTTTTATTTTTACACAGTTATCTTCACTATTCACTTTTTCATAGGATTTAAAAAAATAAATAAATAATGTAAATCTGAAATGGTTTATATATCTACATAATGTTTTAAACTGTTTTATTATTAAACATAGTCTACCATTCTATAGGTGAGGTGAAAAAAGAAAAAAATCATTATACCCTGCTGGCTTTAAATCTTATAATAAATTTAGTTTAATCCTTTATCCAAGTGTGTGCAAACAAAGTTTGTGCCTGAAAGTATCTTCAGGACTGGGGTAAAGTGGTACAACACTGGACGACTCCTTGCAAAGGTGGAGCAAGCTACCAACACTCCTATCTCAGTATCTCCCATAATGCAAAACACATCTCCTTGCAGATATGTATAATGTTATGCGTTAAGAGAAGGGCCACTGCCCAGATTAGTTTCGACCTTTATTGAGGTCTCTTCAGCAGGAGCCAGGCCCAAGTGGAGATACCAGTCTGAAGCATTAGCAAGGTCATCTCCTCCTATAGGAGCTGCCAAACGGTGTGCCATCTTTTTATTAAATTACTCTGGATTTAGAGAAATAAAATAAAGTGAATAAACTAAATTTATTATAGTCTGACCAAGTGAAAAATAAACTTTCAACATTTAAATCTTAATTCCAGCATTGTTTAGAGTACACTAAATAAATTATCCACAAGACCCGAATAAACAATATTTCATGACTAGTTTCATATTTCCTAAAAGTTGCAACAACTTTCTTCCACCCTGGTCTATTATTTTCCACATTTCAATACTCTAAAGCACATACATCTTAGACTTCCTTTGGATCTATTCCTTTGCAACTTCGAACAACTCTTTCATGTCATTTAAGTCAGTGGTTTTAAAGAGGCAGCTCTCTTTTTTGTAAAAAAATTCTTATACCCTCCCTACACTTTTCATAAAACAATATTGAGTATAGTTTTCTTAGCATATATTTTATTCTAGTTCAAAAAACTCCAAAAATATTTTTAAAGTTTTTGATAGCACACAATTATACTACAAACTAAACAAAGTAAAATAGCACACAGGATATTTATATGTGAAAGCTGCAAATGTTTTAAATGCTATATTATACTGAAATAAGTGGATGGAATAGAGAGTGCATACAGGAGTTGTGTTAAAAAAATAAACAATACTACTGACCATTGCTTTGCATCCCTTTCCCCAGAAATGGTCTTGCGTCCCCTCAGGGTGGCATGCCCCAGTTTGAAAACTGATTAAGTGATCATACTATTTTAGATTAGTTTTACCCATACATTCTTGATATTAACAATGGCATTTCTGATATCTTCATTTAATATGATTCTGCCATTAATGGCACCTAGTCACTGCCCCAATCATTAATCTCCATTCCATTTAAGCCAGTGGTTTTAAACTTTTTAGAGATTTATCCACCTCTTTTATTTATTTATTTTTTTTGTAAAATATTCTTGCATCCTTACACTTTTCATACCACCATTTTAGATTAGTTCTAACCATACATTCTTAAATATTAGTTGTTTCTGATATCTTCATTTTAATAACATTCTGCAATTGGCATCTGGTCACTAACCTAATTTTCTTCTGACAATTAGGGCAGTGACCCAATTCTCAGATGCATAAGTTAAAACTGATTCAAGTTCAACACTGCCTTATATATTTAATTTGCTGTTCAAGCTAATTTCTTCCATGTTATATAAAAATCATTGAACTGGCTCAATATAATACCAGCCTTACCTAATTTATTATCTAGTGCCATTTTCACTAAAATATGCCTAAACCACATATAGGCAACCCCCGGCACTAATCTATTTCAGCGAAGTTTGTTTGATTCATGGTGGAAGAAAACATGGTGTGTTCTACTAATTCACATTAAGCTGACGTCATATGACTTGTGCAAAACACTATGTTTTCTCCAACCAAGGTCTCTTTCTCACGTTGACTAGTGGCGTGTGTGAACGTGTTAAAACGTGTCAGTTCGGTACTTGCGTTGGTATTGTGCTTTGTTCAGTGCCTGCATTGATGTTATGTTATGTTATGTTCGGTGCCTGCGTTGATGTTGTGTTCTGTTCAGTGCCTGCGGTGTAGAAGATAGTTTTGTTTGACAGTTCTGAATATCACTTATAAATTTGGGACAATGTCAGGGGTTATTGCAAAAAAAAGAAAAGTAGATGCAGAGAATCGTCAATTTCAAGACAACTGGACAGAGGATTATTATTTTATTCTGAATAAAGGTTTGCTTGTATGTTTGCTGTGCAATGAATCTGTATCTGTCAACAAAGAATACAACATGAAGAGACACTTTACTTCGAGACATACAGATCACCCAAAAATTGATGGACAACTATGAAAAGATGAAATACAGAAGTTGAAGAAGAACTTGGATACCCAGCAGCAAATGTTCAACAAGCAAAGAACGCACCACAGCAACAAGCAAAGAACAGCACCACAGCATTGTGGTAAGCGAAAAAAATTGCTAAGCATTCTAAGTCATTTGGTGAAGGAGAATTTATCAAAGAATGTCTGCTGGATGTTGCAAGTATAATATGTCCTGAAAAGAAAAAAGACTTCGAGAATATCCGTTTGTCGAGACGTACTGTTGTCCGACGGATAGAAATTATGGCTGATGATATCAAAAAAAGTTTAAAAGAGAAGATTGCTAGATTGGAAGCATTTTCAATTGCTTTGGATGACAGCACCAATGCCTCTGATACAGCACAACTAGCAATATTTATTCGAGGAGTTGATGCAGATTTCAACATAACAGAAGAATTATTGGCCCTTCGGCCGTTAAAAGGAACAACCACCAGTGAAGATATATTTGAAACAGTCACAGTCTTCGAGAGATTTGGGCTTAAATGGAGTTCACTATCTGGCATATGCACTGATGGAGCCCTTGCAATGGTTGGTGCACAGAAGGGATTTATTGGAATAGTTCATGAAAAAGCAATAGAACTACAGATTCATCTGGAAAATTTAACAATTTTCACTGCATTATCCACCAACAAAATCTGTGTGCAAAATTGATTAAATTCACAAATATTATGGAAATTGTAGTAGCCAGTATTAACTTTATTAAGTCACCTGCACTTAATCACCACCAATTTAAGGAGTATTTGGCAGACCTATTTTCGGATTATGAAGATGTGTCTTATTATTGTGAAGTGAAGTGGTTGAGTAAAGGTACAATGTTAAAACGATTTTATGATCTGAGACAAGACAGATTTTATGGACATAAAAGGAAACACAATTAATCAAGTAAAAGATGATGAGTGGGTGTGTGTGTGTGATTTAGCATTCCTTGTAGATGTCACCAAATACCTAAACGAACTGAATCTTAAATTGCAAAAACAAGGACAATTGGTTCATGAACTGCATGGACATGTCAAAGCTTTTTGTAATAAACTAAGATTGTTGGCAAGTCAGATAAGAGCTAAAAATTGTTATCATTTTCCTACTCTAGAAACTCATAAAAATATCCCTTATAATTGTTATGGAGACAAACTGAAGGCATTAATAGAGCAATTTGATGCAAGGTTTGCCGACTTCAAAAACAAAGACTCCACATTCGCTATATTTGCTCGTCCGATGGATGCTGATGTAAATAATGTGCCAGAAAACTTACAGATGGAACTTATTGAGCTTCAGGCGGATTTAGTGCTAAAATCACAACATTGCTTTGACGGATTTTTATAAATTTTATTTGGTGGAAGAAAAATATACAAATTTACATGCCTTTTCAAGAAAAATCATTTGTCTTTTTGGCAGCACATACATGTGTGAACAGTTTTTTTCGAGGACGAAATACAATAATTAAAAAAAAATCGGACAAGAATAACGGACGAAAACCTCGAAAATTCTATGCGATTATCCTTAAGTAATATTAACGTCAATATTTTTAGTCTCATAGTTGAAGTACAAGGCCAATCTTCACATTAAACTGACATGTCGTTGATTATATTATAAAATTTGTGTAGCACTTTATACCAAAGCATTATATTATAAATAAATGAAAGATGAAGTAGCAACTTGTTTTAATTCATTTAATATTAATTTATTTTATTTAATAATTTGGTCCGGCCCATGGATGCAAAGATTTGTACAGTGCTGATGGACTGCACTTAAATGGATTCGGAGTTAGATGTTTAGAGAGAGCTTTGTTCACCGAGTGTGGAAGCACAAATTAGGGTGGATGTAAACTAGTGTGTGTGAAGGCACCTATGAAGCAAATGCGTGTGAGAATGACCAACGTGCAGAATTTAGTCTCTCAAGCAAAAAATATTGACAATTCAGGAAGTAAAAGTGGCTGAAGATCTAAAGTGATGCTGCAGTTTCTGTATACTAATGCCAGAAGTATCAGAAACAAGAGGGAGGAGTTTATGGCATTGGTTAGCGCAACCTCACCAAACATTATAGGCATCAGTGAGAAGACTTGACTAACATCAGATGATGATGTAGTTACAAGGATAGAATGTGATGGATTTAGTACTTTCAGGGAGGATAGAGTAGACAGGACAGGGAGTGAGGTACTGCTGATGATAGCAGATGAGTTGCAGCCAACAAGAGTAGGAGGAGTCAGTCAGTCATACAGATGGCAGTTTTTTTTGGTCCAATCTGGTGTGAGATTGAGGTGAATAGGACAAAATATGAAATTGGTTGCAGATATAGGCCAGGGACGATGTGTAAGATATGCATCAGCAGATTAGTACAATGAGTGCAAGTCAAGTAATTATTATGGGGGGGCTTCAGCTTGAGATATGGATTAGAAGGATGAAAGATCACATGGCAGGAAGGAAATTGAATTTATGCACTTACAGAGAAACAATTACATGAAGCAGGATGTGATGGAGAGTTGGGTACAAAGGTGTTATAGGATCAAGAGACCTGCCCATGACTGAGGGAAAGTGATCATGTGATCTTGACTTGGGAGCTAGCAAATGGAAATTTCAGTTAAGAAGGAGTATATGTAAGGAGTACAAGGAAGGTGATTAATACACTTATGAGGCTGCTTGAAATAATATCATGGAATAAAGATCTGCAAGAGAACAATGTTCATAGTGCATGGGGAATACTCAAGATGTATCTGGAGAAAGCAATATCCGAGTGTATACCCAAGGCCAGGAGGATAAATCAAGTAGGAATGGGATGGATGAGCAGTATCATTAACATGAGCTGCAAACAAAGAAAATGTTGCAGGGTATATAAGGAGAAAGATGACCAGCATGATAAGGAAGGTAAAATCAGATTAAGAGAATAAATTAGCCGAACAGGCAAAAGGAAATACCAAAGATTTTTTTCATTTTGTGGCAAGTAAAAAGGAGGATGACTATGGAAGCATAACTTTAATGAGTGCAAATGGTAGAGAGGTAGTTGAGGCAGAAGAAATTGTTGACATACTGAGTGATCATTTTGCAAGGGTATATCATCCAAGTGAAGATGCCAGAGGTGATGGGGACTGATCTGAGAACAGAGGTTGAAGAATTGGAGAGTATATTGCAGAATCTGAATGCAAATACAGCTGTGGGATTGGATAGGATATTGGCTTGCATTTTACAAGAAGGTAGCTCACAGTATTACAAGGGGACTAGTGATGCCTTTGACTAGGCTGTTTAATTTAAGTCTCAGCTCTGGCAAAATCCAATGAGAGTGGAAGGAGAAAAAAATAATTCCTTTGTATAAAGGAGGATCTAAGTCTGTGGTAGCAAATTATAGACCAATTAGTATCTCAGGAGTGGAGATAAAAGTACTAACTTTTTATAATAGAGTGTCAACAGAGACCAAAAAATGGAATGGCTACATGATGATACTACTGGATTTTGCAAAGGCATTTGACTGGATACTACATGATGAGGTATCCTGTCTTATCCATCTCCATTTGTTGCAGTTTGCAACAAATTGGGATGGAATAAGACATATACCACAAAAAGTAGAACATGAAGGAGCAAAATCCAGGAGAGGGCAGGTGACTAGTATGCTGCAGGGCTCTGTGCCTGGACTACAGCAGTTTAATTTGCACATCAACGATATACAAAATACTTTGAAATAATATAAGAAATAATTCAGTATTTGCTGATGAATGCAAAGTAGGGTAGAGCAATAGTTAATCAAGGTGATGTAGAGAGCCTGCTGGTTGATTTAAATAAGCTGACGGTATGGATAAAACATAATGGATGTCAATTTGTCAGTGAAAATTTATGCATTTTGGAATACAAAGATTGCAAGCTGTGTATCAAATTGAGGGAACTGCACTCCAGGAAATTGATGAAGCCAGGGATTTGCTGGTTTTGGTGAATAGAGAGCTGAAGTTCAGAAGGCATATTGCTAAAGTAGCCAGGGTAGCTCACAGTATTACTTGGTTATTGAAAAACACAATAACACGTAGTGATAAGTCTGGTCACCTGAGTTTCTTGGGAATCGGTGGAGAGAATCCAGAGGCAAGTGACCAAGATGGTCAGTCGTCTGTTGAATGCTCGCTATAGGACAGACTGAGGGTTTTTGAATTGCAAAAGTTGGTTGATTGGCAAAAAAAGGGTTGACATTATAAAAACATTTAAGTTGCTTGAAGACTTTTACAGGATTGATGTAGGAGAAATCTTTCAGCACATGGCTAGAGGGGGGGGGGGAGAACAAGCGGTCATCCCTTAAAGTTGGGTAAGAGTGTGATTAGTAAGGGTGAGAGGACTAGATTTTTCACTTGGAGAGTGGTGAATGAATTAAATGGGTTGTTTGATCAGTTGTGAGTGATGTGTCTGTTAATGGATTCAAAGAGAGGCATGATACATATTGTGTTGATAGTTTGGGCCACAATGAATCTTAGCACTCCATGGAGGTACCCGTGCAATAATAATAATACTTGTATCAAGGATTAAACAAGAATATAATTTCTTGGTATTTTTAATTTAATTTCTAACCAAGGGAAAATTAGATAAAATGCTGAGGTAAAGAATGAATGGTTTATAACTAATAAATAGACAATACATAAAATAAATGAATATAAAGAATAAAAAATGTGGAATATCAAATTTTAATATTGTACAGTTGTCAATTCTTTGATAGCATGTGGGAGTGGTGGATGTTTATAGCATTGCTATTTGTTCCGATCGTAGAGTTTCTGAAATGTGTAGTTTTGTTTCATTATTTTGGAAGTCTAGCATAAAGCTTTCCCAATTAATATAAAATCTGTCGCATTAATGTGATTTATAAACACTTCAGTTCTTCATGACATCATCATCATCAAATTCCTCCCTTCATGACATCTAAGAGCCTAAATAATGAAATTTAGAAATTAACACAAATCTTTATTAAACAAGCACACCCATAACAAGCTAATTCATTTATGCTAATACCATAGCCAAGATTCAAGAAGTTACCCCTAGATTAAAGAAATCCTTTTTTCCAGTAACATATAAGTACAATACATACATGTATTGTACTTATATTTTACATGTATTGTAAAATGTATTATACATGTATTATACATGTATTGTACTTATATTTCCAGTACAATACACACACACACACACACGTGTGTGTGTGTGTGTGTGTGTGTTAAATATATTTTAATATATTTACAAATGCGCAAACTATAACACTGTATTCGTCACCAATCAGAAACTGTTAAACCTTTTAAAACTACTGAAGAAGCAAACAGGCAATGAACTATTAGAGTATCAGAATGTCACGTAGTTTCTCGTGTCAATCCAAATGTAATTTTCTTCACAATCAGTTCCACTATGGTCTCAACCGTAATATTCCCATTCTGGACAACCTGAATGGAACTAGTATATTAAAAAAAAAAAAAAAAAACACTAGAACAGCAAAAATTGAAATTACGACCACACTATAGAAGAGAATCATATTATCACAAATTGAAAAAAAAAAATGTTATTCTAGACTTCCAAAATAATGAAACAAAACTAGCCATTTCAGAAACCTTTGTAATCAGAACTAATATTAATACCATTAACATCCACCATCTCTACCATATACTATCAGAGAATTAGCAACTGAACAATAACAGGATTAAGCTCTCAACAAATAAGAATGCTCCTGGCTCTTCAATGCCATCTCCTCAGAGAGAACTGCTATTTGTTTCTCACTATTTTCATGCTTCCCATTCATTCCATTTTCCCTCTGTAAGGATGACTGCATAGTTTTAAATGGCTTGTACACTTCAAATTCTTCATTTTCTTATTTACTTTAATTTCATCATGTGAATAATTCAGATGGAAGAAAGACCAGTCATACATAAGATTTTTCATTAAAAATACTAAATTACAGACGATTGTATCCTTTCTTCATCATTTATAAAATCATTTAAATAGCAAATGAATTTTTTCATTCATATGACCATTTTATATTCCACAATACTTTTTTTTAGATTTTTATTCTTTATAGTCATCTATTTTATACATACTTTTTATTGAGCTGTTTAGATTCAATTTCCAGTTATAAACTGTTCATTCTTTACCTCAGCATTTTATCCAATTTTCACTTTACTGATACTATACAAGTTTCTGTCTATGTTCAACTGTTTTTTATGTCAACAAAACAGAAGCAATTACACCATCTTACATCCTAGAAGGTATCTTGAAAGTATTTCTCTCCTTTTCATTAATCTTAACAGGTATAGCATGTATTATTTCTTAATTTATACTAAAGAATCTAATGGCATCTTTCATTCTAATCATATCACTATAAGGCAACAGAGCCCCCATAGCTCAGTCGGTATAGAGGAAACCCTTTGGTCAGATTCCCGTCCATGACATGAGAAACCTTTATCTGGTCTCTTTTGACTAAAAGTGAGTTAGGCATGTCTCATACAGAGATAGAGGGTTTTTCACCCAGAAACTTGGGTTTTTCGTTCCTCAGAATAGGCAAACTGGCCCCATGAACACACAAGGATCTACAGTCATAACATACACACTTAATCCCTCACTAGGAGGGCTCAACCAGTCCTAAGGGATGGTGGAGGAACAGGGGGAAATGCATGCGAATAAATAAATAAATAAATAAAACTATAAGGTAATAGCCAATGAGATTGACTACATAAAGGTGTAATTACTTATATTTATAATTTCCAAGTTTTGTAGTTCTAAAAGTGCATGTCAAGGGAAAATGTTTTTGAAAATCCTAAAAACATGTGGTATAACTTGAGCCTAATAAACAGCCATATATAATTTTTATTTAAGAAACAGTTTATTAGCAGCTGGGTTGGACTGGTTAGGTCAAAGCAATTAATGCTATGCCATTTGTTAGCAGTTAGACTTGAAGAATGTAAGGAAGCCAGTGCAATGCTAAATAAGATCTAAGACAGCAATAATTCCACTGTTATTGATAATGTATACAACCATTATTAAAGATAATGATATTAAATCTTATGCCAAAACTGAGAATATCAAACTTAATTCATTGTTCTATGCAGGGTGAAGGAGATGGAATGAAGAAGCAGCAAAAAGGGTGCAGAACCAAGATAATAAGTGAAGTCTATGGAATGGTTAGGAAATTTTCATCATCATCTTTCCTCATCTGCCTAACGTGGATTGAGGCTACCGTGAACATTTCCAATCCAATTCAAGTCCAATGTAGAGTTTTGCACAGATGAATGAAAGGATTTTATTTATATAATAGATGTTAGGAGAAATTTTTAAATAAATGACAGGAGAGAACAAGATGCGAGTGCTAGATTTTTTTCTCATGGTAAGTGAATAGAATGTATTACAAGTGACCAGTGCTTCGAATGTTATTGAATTTATTCTAAGATTGATGCAAGATATCGGACTTCTCTCAATGGAGCTATACGAACAAACTGATAAAGTCTTCAAGAGTTTATCTCTCCTCAACCATTTGTGGCAGAGTGATATTAAAAATGATATCAGAGAGGAATTTGACATTCATGATATTCAAGAATGTATAAACAGGGCTGATCTAAGGCAGCATAATTATTTAACAGAAAGGAAATGGAAAAATTAGCAAAATATATTTTAAGCAAAAATGTCAAGAAAAAAGAAAACAGGAAGGCCGAAATCTAGAAGAACTAATGAAATTAGGAATATTTTTAAAAAGTAACGGCTGGTCAAATTAGTTACCTTACCAATAATAAAACAATCTAGTTGGAAATTGACAAAACTAACACAAAATCTTAATGGTAGTGGATTATCACAATACACTGTATTCAGCATGCCAAGAAATGATTGCATGATGATGTCAAGTTTCGTGATGATTTATATTGGACTGCATCACTGTCTCTTCAATTTCATTTCCTCTTACACATGAAACTAGCAAATTTTGTAGTCTGAGTTGACTTGAATAAAGTATAGGTAAGTCTCACTAATGGCCAACACCGCTATAATGACTTACTTGGTATAACAAACTGCTGAAAAGTAACCAAAGACACTTGAGCACAATACTATGCTAAAAGAAATTCACTACAGCAAACTATCCATTTTAACAAACTGTTCCTGAGGTCCCCGAGTCTGCTAGAGTTGACCATACCATGTTTGGTCTCTAGAGCAGGGTTTCCAGATTATCTAATCATTAGTCCACCCAGAGTACTAAACGTATGATACATAGCAAATTTTTTGTACATTGGATACACATAAATTTAATTAAATAAAAATTTCTTTATTATAGCAAATTCCAAGCTTAATTCTGTACAAACTTTCAATTCAAAAGAACTATCTTTCATAAAAACCAGTATGCCTCTTCCACATCAAGTCTAAACTGTTTCTTTTCACCTCATGCACAAAACACCAACATATGAAAGACAAGCAAGAATTATTATTATTTTAGTTCTTTGGATATACTAGCTCATCTAAGTTCACTCTGAGTCACCTAAACATGGTACTTATATTTCAAATATTAACAGAACAAGAAGAGACACACAACATTTACATCCAAATTTGCAATTACATGCTATTTGCTATCAATAGTGGAAAAACAAACTTACTTTTGAATGTATCTGTTTTATTAATATCCAAAACTTCAGCACCTGGAATATAGTCTTTAGCATCTACTTCTCCATACTGAAGAGCTTTAATGTCTTGACTTGCCTCTGTTGGTTTTCCCTAAATATAACACACCCAAAGTGCATAGTGAGAAAAATTTTCTACATTTTGAACATCTACCAGAACCAAGAAATTTTATTTCACAAACAGATAGTGTGCATGCAAGCACTAGCATTAACCATGCTACCGGCCAAGATGTATACATACGTCCAGGTTACCATGGATATGAAGTGCATATTAAAATTGTAATACCATTGATATTACATTGAAATATATGATGGACACGAAGTGTATGAGGATGCGTATTTCATCCATAATGGCCGGTAAGGTGGTAAAAGACTTCTATAATTTCTGGACACCATTATAAACAGTACAAAATATTGTTGCAAGTGCTATATTGTTGTGAAGGGTGACAACATTCCTTATTAAGGAACTATGACAATTTCATTTTGACCTCTTGTTTTTGACCATTGTTTGCATGTATATTTACTGAACTAAACTACTGATTTAGTTTTTGTGGGTGTTTCTTACATGCCTCAATATTATACTGTTTTATCATAATATTATATCATCAAATTGTATAAAAATTCATTGTACATTTTTTGAATTATGATTTTTTCTCTGTTTCTTAATTTATGGAAGTGTGTGTGTGTGTGTGTGTGTGTGTGTGTGTGTGTGTGTGTGTGTGTGTGTGTGCATGTGTATGCAAGATGTTTCAAACTATCAGTATTTAGAGCAATCTGTAGAGAGAGAGAGAGAATCAGTAGATGAAATCCCTCACACTTGAGGATATTTCACGGTATTTCTGTTTAGAGTACCCTCAAACCAGATCATGAAGAGATTTTGACCAAAAAAAAAATAGACCAACATAGGAGGGTGGTCTGAAAAGTTCTCAGCCTCAATCATAGATGGCAACACTATCAGCAAGTTTTTTTTTTCTAAGTTGGCATACCTGACATAAGCATCCATGTGAAATTTCAAGTCATTCTAGCAAGTAATTTGCTTTATACAGCTGTCTGAAGCAAAAGTGTTATCTGTATCCCTTGAAATGGATAAAATTGAGTATCATGCAGTTATAAAATTCTTTTGTAAAAGAAGGTTTAACACCAAAAGAAATTCATTCCAAGTTCATAAATGTTTATGGGAACTCTTCTCCTTGGTTTTCGACAATTAAGAATGGGCTGCCGAGTTTAAACGTAGCCATACCAGCCTTGAATATGATCCGCATGAAGGACATCCAAAAAGTGTAACACCAGAAATCATTGATCAAGTGCATGATATGGTATTGCATAACTGGTGAGTCAAACTGCATGAAATTGCTGACTATAGGCATTTCAAAAGAACATGTAGGATATATTTTGCATGAAGAATTGCAAATGAAAAAGCTTTGTGCAAGATGGGTGCTGCACTTGCTCACAGCAAATCAAAAACGCACTCGCATGAAAATCTTTGAACAGTGCTTGGAGCGTTTTAACAAGAATAAAACTGATTTTGTGAGTCGATTTATTACTATGGATGAGACTTGGATTCACCATTACATACCAGAATCCAAACAGCAGTCAAAACAGTGGACAGAAGCCAGTTGTTCAGCGCCAAAGAAAACAAAGTCAGTTCAATCAGCAGGAAAGGTCATGGCATTATGTTTTGGGAGGCTAAAGGCATTTGTTTATTAATTATTTTGAAAAGGGTAAAACAATAACCAGTGAATATTATTCTGATCTTTTAACCAGACTAGACGAAAAAATTCGTGAGAAAAGACCCGGTTTGCAGAAGAAAAAAATCATCTTTCATCAGCATGATGCACCTGCCCACAAAGGTGTTTTTGGCAATGGAAAAATTAAGGGATCTGCACTATGAATTGTTGGAATATCCACCCTATTCCCCAGATTTGGCTCCCTGTGACTTCTATCTCTTCCCAAAACTAAAACTCTTCCTCACTGGTCAGCATTTTTCTTTGAATCAAGAGGTAATTGCAGCTGTAGAGGGGTATTTTGTAGATCTTACTGAGAACCACTACAGGCACAGGATAATGGCGTGGGAGCATCGCTGGAATAAATGTATTAGTCTTAAGGGAGCTTATGTTGAAAAATAAAAATAATTTTGAAATCATAAATTAGTTAATTAGTTTTTTCATTGTTAGGCCGAGAACTTTTCAGACCACCCTCGTATATGGAATATGACACTGTAAACAAGAAAAGATAGTGAAAGTAAGATTTTAAATTCCTGTTCTGTTCTTTACATAATTCCTTTGTCTTTTCTGTTATTCTTTCTTTTTTCATTTTACACACACACACACACATCTGACTTGTGTGATGAGCCTAATTTTGTTTGAATGTGCCTTGTTTGTGAAGTGTTTCTATAGGAATGTGGAAAATGTTGTAGCAGCTTCTCAAGTACAGATACCTAAAGACTTTGTGAAAGGGCCATTGATACCAAATACAGTGAGATGCACGGTTCATTGATTTGAAGGCAGTGTGACAGTCCAACTAGGAAGTGGGTTTAAATCTGAAATTCAGGAAATGACTGAAATGATGCAACTGCAGGTTCATGTAGTGCACGCGATGTAGAAAGACAATTAGATCTGCCATTCACAATAGTAGGAAAAACTTTGCGCAAAGTGTGTTGCAATGCTATCCATATAAACTCAGCCACAGTGAAGAGTTGCAAACGGGAGATGCCAGTGTCCAGAAAATGTTTACATTGACATTTCTTGCATGCATGAAGGTGGACAAGGATTGGCCTTGGAGCATCCTATGGAGTGATGAAGTACATTGTCATGTTTGTGAAACAGTAAACACTCAAAACTGCTGCATCTGTTTTCAGAGAATCCCAATGCATTTCAACAAGTTCCCTTACATTCACTAAAAGTTAAGTATGACAAGATTTGAAGCCAAGTTCATTACTGGGGTTGTTTTTCTTTGAAGAAATCCATCAAACCAGACCTGTAACCTACATGGTGAAGGCTACGCATTATTGGAACACGGTGCAGTTTTGTCATCCCGCAACTGCAGCAAAGAGGGTGCGATATACCTGAGCACAACAGTGTTGATGGAAGATTGAGCACCTCTCCACATAGGATGTGAAGTTCAACAATCATTGTGTCAGCATTCACAGAGGATAAAATAATCAGTTCTCATTTTCTATGAAACGAACAACACATTCACCAGACCTTCTGGCTTGGGGCCACCTCAAAAAGCATAGTATCAGAGCAAAGTTCTTCACTGGCAGATTTTAAAGACAAAATTGCACATTTGGCATTCAGCTGTAGACAATGCTGTATGGCGGTATCAGCTATTTAACAAGATAGCTGAGTTGGATAAAAGGAATATTTACACAATGCAGCTGGATTTTATAAAGGCACTTGAGAGGATACCACATGGAATTGAGAATGAAAAGATTGCATGCTGACCAAATTGTACTCTAGAAAACTGATGAAGCTAAAAATATGATATGCTAGTGGATAAAGAGTCAATGTTCAGCAGGCATGCTGCAAAAGTAGCTTATAGTATTAGTTGGTTACTGAAGAATATATTGACAAAACAAGTGGACATTCCTCTTTATACGGCTTTGATTGCACCTGGATTATTCACAGATCTGGTCACTTCGGTTTCTTGGGGATGAGAAAGCAGTTTGTGGCATGATCCCTACAAGGATATACTGAGGGGTTTGTGGATTGCAGACGTTGGTTGAGAGGAAGAAAAGATGATTTATGATAGAACTTGATAAGTTACTAAAAGGTTTCATAAGATTGATGCAAAGGAAATTGTTCCTTACTTTGAATAGAGGAGGAGAGAATAAGGGATCATCCCTAGAAATTGAAGAAAACTGTGGTTAGCATGGGCATCACAATTGGATTTTTCCTTGGAGAGTCGCAAATGAGGGGAATGGGCTGCCAGTATGTTGCAAGGCTTTTTTGGTGAATGTGTTCAGAGAAAGATATGACAGATATTGTGTGGACAGAGTTGGCATGAACTTACAATAAATTTTCGGACTACATCGAGATGCCAGTGCAATAATATTTACCTAGGGAAAATGCTGAATACAGAATAAAATTTCTATTGCTGAAAAAAATAGGATTACAAATCAACCATTATAAAATTGAATATTTAGAAATATGTCAAAACAACAACCAATGCTAACCTGGTTGGCTGAGTGGTTAGTATATCTGCTCTCCAACCAACATTGCAGGTTTGAATCCTGCTCTAGGTATAAATGCATGCAATTTTCTTTTCTTTAGGTGGGAAATTAATTTTAATGCCAGGTGTAAGACCACTGCTCTGCTTACTGGAGGCCTGAAATAAGTTCCATGTTTGGTCTCTAGAGCAGGATTAATGAAAACAGGGAAAAAAATCCTTGGTCCACCCATGCTACTAATGTACTATAGGTTTACAACATTTTGTGAGTGGAGATCTCCTTCCCCTACATTTTACCAAACCAGTTTTATACCAGTAATCAGAAATTTAAAAACACTACCTCTTTCAAAACAGATGTTTGAAAGAGGTAGTGTTGCAAGTTGCATAAAATGGCAGGAAAAAGACCCAGAGGAAGACTGACTAAGAGCTAGGAGGTTTCATGTAGTTAGAAATGTTGTATACTAGTGCTTCCCAAACTTCTGGATGTCAGGGCCCCCTTTGCAAAAATTAAAATATTTCACGGCTCCCCCCTCGAAAAAAAATCGTAATAGAGAGATATATTATTATAATATTTATTGTATTTATATTCAATATAAAACGTACACAGCGAATATTGCAAAAATCAAATGCATATATTACATTTTTTGCCTCTTACCGTTTGGTTCTGAAGATTGATGCGGGCTGTTCTGGTAAAATATGAAATACTGTCCTTTTTTGAGTCTGTTTCTGCTTCTTCTGATTGTTAGCGGGATTTTTTATTTATTTTTTTATCAGCCACTTATCCATCTCAGGGTTAAATTTTTTAACATAGAATAGATCAAATAATATCACCACTTACCGATACTGGCACACCACAGACTGATAACATGAAATTAGTGAATATTACCTGAATAAGGGAATCCCCCAGACCAGGAACATTTTTCTCTTTTGCGACTTTTCTCCCTTTAAGTTAATTAAACCTAACGCCAAACAGAGAGCAAAGGCAGGTTATTAAAACGTGCATATGATTGGTGCGGTATTAACAAAAGATCGCGCAACCGAAAGATAAAAGCATAGCTGACAATTAAGTTGAAATGCTAACTGTCTTCAACCGAATTCCATGTGTGAAACTGCCATAACTTGTACACAACACAAGATCATTATATATATATATATATATATATATATATATATATATTACTTAGTTTTAACACTTTTACGAATTTTAACACGTTCGGTTGAATTTTATTGCTGCCTTGGGAAATCGAACTCACACACACATCTAATTAATAACAATAGTTTTTAGTTAGATACTGTGTTTGCCTATGCAACATATGGTTTTGTTTCAGTTAATACAGCATAGTTTCTGTATGAGGGGACGTGAATCATTAATTAGTGTGTTTTTATTCCAGTTGTCTCTAATTGCACTATTTGTTGAGAAATATATTACACAGATGCCTCATATCTTATTCACTGGCATAATAAAAGTACTTGTTTTTATTGCCTCTGCAGTATAGTGGCTGTTAGGGAGGGCGTGTTGTTTACCACTGCAAGCAAGTTACTATCTCCCCACATGAACTTGTGGGGAGATAGTAACATTTGTCTACATTTAACAGAAAACTAGCTTGGATGAGAGTGATAATAAAAAAAGAGTTTTGATATGTATATAAAGTCAATATCAACAGTCCCTGATTACGAACGCGTGATGAAAGGGACAGGAAGATTTTGAGCTTCCCCGGAGAGCATTCGAAGTAAATACAATTAACCACTGCTTTGAAATGAAACATATGAATAAGCAATATTTACTAATATTGCTAATATTTACTAATATTAGCAATATTAGTAAAATTAGCAATATTAGTAATTATTAGTAGGAAGCAAAGTTTGTGAACCAACACCAATGTGTGTGAATTTTTCCATTAAAATATAAAAAATAACAAAAAAGAAATAATAAATAATAAAAGTCAAATACGTTTCTTTTAAGATAAGAAAAATCTACTTAGTCTTAAAACATTTTAAATTTGTTTTCATTATTTCACAGCCCCCCTCAGCAAAACCTACTGCCCCCAAGGGGGCTGCGGCCCACAGTTTGGGAAGCACTGTTGTAGACAACCAATATATATATAAACTTTGATAATATTGGAGTCCTGACAAACAGGAGATTAATTTGGAGTAGGATTGCTGATAGGAGGCTAATATAATGTATAACTAGCAAAGTATCCCGAACATCCCTTGAAGATACAACACACATCAGGAATTTGTTGATGACAATGCTATCCTTCAAATATTTTGGAACATTAATTACTCAAGATAATACAACTCATACAGAAATACAGGCTAGAATACATGCATTATAGATCTTATAATTCACCAAATCATTTATTATAATTATTATTACTTCTGCTTCCAAAATTCTTCCAAACAGAGTTAAAATAGAAATATACAAGACTATCATTAGACCAACTGTTTTATATAGAGCAAAAATCTGGAGCATATGATGAAAACCTTGTAGATCTTTGAAAATCAAATTCTTAAAAAAAAAGTCTTTGGACCTATAAGAGATAACAAAACAGTAGACTGGAAAAGATGTAAGAACTATATCAACTACATGTGTGTGTACCTAGTCTAGTCATAAATACTGTTACAACTTAAATATTGTTTTTCTTTTTTTTCATGCTTACACGGTGATCAGAATACATTATGGAAGATTATGGAGACAACTACCGTGTTAGAGCAAAACTTTAGTTTAATATAAACCAAACTTAAATATTGCATAAACCTTTAATCTATCAGTAAATCATTTACAACTTTCAGCACATACAAACCATATGCATATAGCAACACTCAATGTTCAAAATGTTTCCCTTTTGCCATCACACATATCCGAAACCTGTGAGGTGAGGCCACAAATCAATGGCAGCATGCACAACATCCAGTGGAAATGCTGCTGCTCCCCCAAATTCACCTTCAGGCTGGTGGTGGTGGTGGTGCTGGAGTACCGTTTCTTATAGGCTACTCTCTCAGGCTCCAACCACAATTTGAAGTCCAACAGATTCAGATCGGGACTTCCAGATGGTCAATCAGATAGTGATATGTGGTCGGACATACCTCCAACCACTGTTGTGGGAGGTCCTGGCCATGTGTGCAGGAGCTGAGTCCTGTTGGAAGGTCCACTGCCTACTGTGAAACAAGGTTTTGTTTAGGTGACATACCACAGGTTCCAGCACTGTGTCTTGTTACACTTTGGCAGAGGTCTGACCCTTTCTTACAGAAATGAAACTTAGATACACCCTGATATGTCACTTCCCCACCAAACCATCACTGATGCAAAATGGACCGCTCTGAATCCAGGGTACTATGGCATGTGCTGTGCAACCCTCCAGGACATCAATCATTTTGTGTATTGCCAGAGAAGTGTTTGATTTTATCCCCCCTCTGCTGCATAAGTTGTGGTGTTGGGAAGTGTCCATTAGAATGACGATAGGCTCTCATCCACAGGTTATCAGTTAATACACACGATCATTCTCTGCATTCTCACAGGATTAAAGCAAAGGCATGCCTTTGCAGACTGTCGAGTCCTATCATGGTCGACTTGTTCTGTGGTAGTCAGATACATTTGTATTGTTATAATGGTTAATAGTCCAATACACAGACATCCTATTGATCCCGAGTGTTTATAGCATGTTGAAAATAACAGGTGGCTGCATTCTAATCTTGTGAAGTGCTATTACAGCTACACAGTTCTCACAATCTCCCCACTGCATCTTAACCCATGCAGCTAGGCAACTCTCTCTACTGATAAACATATGAATGTTGGCTGTGCACAATGCCACTAATGGAACTGGGCTCATGCAATTCTGTGGGCAGCATGGGTCTCTTTGGAAGTTGTAACAATATTTATGGCATGTATATCTTCAATACTACTACTACTAAGTGATAAAATGGCAGCTGCTAGCAAATTGAAATGGGTTGGACATGTGGAAAAAAATGAGTGAGAAGAGCAGAGTTAAATAGAATTGTGTTCAAGATGAGACACCTAATGATAGGCGATCTAATGGAAGACCAAAAAAGATGGGAATCATGGACTAAACTGGAAGAGCTCAGGACAGAAAAGTATAGAATAAAATGGTGCCTGTAGCAATGAATCTTAGAGAGATTCAATAAGCTAGAAGAAAAAGAAGATAACTAATCAATTTCTCCAAATTTATTTATTTTTTTATAAAAAAAATCAATTTATTTTTAAAGCAGATATAAAGTAAAGCAGTAGGATTCCCCTTTGCTCTCTGCCTCAAGTTAAGACTGAGCAATTCAATAAAGTTTGCAACACTTTGATAATATTACATCAAATATAATTTCTTAAACACTAGAAAAGAGTGATGAACCCACATACATACAATCTCTATTAATACAGCAGCAGCAGGCAATGTGGAGCCTAAATGGAACCTTCAGTTTCTACCAGGGACAGTTTAATCTAAAACTATGAATAAACTTAAACTTCACACAAAAAGACTTTAATGAAAGAGAGATGTTTCTATTAAGCAGTTGCACTTGATCTTAGATTGAGGATATTATTTTCTGTTCACAAAAAAGATGAGCATGGGAAATGTCAGGCGTTGATAATCTTGAAGTCAGTTTACTTTCAAAGTCATGTTTGTCATGAGAGGACAGTTTTTTCACACTAGTAGAATTGTTCTTGAAATGATCAACAACAACAACAATGGGCTGAAACCTCAAATTTTGTAGTCAATGTATCATGCTAAAGCAATATTTTAGCATGTTTGGTTGACTAATACCTAGATTCATTCATCATCAAAAAATTAAACCATAAATATAAAATGACATATTTTAATATAATTAACGGCTATATTAGCCTGTTTTTGTTTAGGAGTGTCCCTTATATTTAATACATTGGCTAACATAACTCAAAGGGGTATATATATATTTTAGGGCATTATGGGCGAGTATAGAAGGCAATTATGGCAGAATAAAAAAATGTGGAAAAATTATATACATACCTTGATTTTGGTTTAAAAGATGCCTTCTAAATCCAAGCTCTTGTTGAAGTGGGGGGGGGGGGGGGAAGAGAGAGAAAGAACATGGGGATGTACTTGAGACATGGGAAATAAGTTTGGGAACCCGGGTTACTATTAATAATATATATATAAATATATATATATATTATTTTGTTGTGGGGAGAGGGGGGGGGGAGGGTATCCTTATGTGGAAACTGGGGCAAGGGTTTACGGGGTGTGGACCGTTTCGGTCACCGTCTGACCATCGTCGGAACTTTGTGGGAATGACTGTAGGGCTATGTCAAGGCTGCAAGGTGTGTCTGCCAAATTTGGGCATTTGTTATCGCTAAATGGCCGGAGGCGTGGCTTAATTTGTAAGTTTTGGAACGTCCAACATTCGGAAATTAGGTAGGGGTGGTGGACATTGATAGAATTACCATCGCATATTATGGCAATAGTTTCGGATATTCTAAGCATCGTTTCGTTTTCTTGTTTGTCAATGATTATGGCTTTGTCAATCTGGGGGATGTGTTTTAGTTCAAGGGCGTAAGCTGCAATTTCAGTGTTCCCTGTATTTTGTGGTTTGTTTTTCTTTTTGATGTTGCGATGTTTTTTCGTGTTCAGATATTCTGGAAAGGGAATATTGCAATCCCTGAAGTGCTCTTGTAGTCTAGTCCATAACAACCTAATTGTAGAGCCCGTATAGGTGATGTCACAGTCTTTTTGACAAGGAAATTTGTAGACTACGTTGTGGTGTTCGAATAATTCTTTATGAGTGAGAGATTTAGTAGGTTTTAGGAGAGTAGCTAATTTATGGTTTGTGGTGAATACTAGCTTGTAGTCCGTATTTTTGAAAATGTATTTGTAAGCCTTGTATGTGTTTTGGATTATGGCAATTTGATGACCATACGTGTCGGGAAGTCTGCTTTTGTTGTATTATTCTTAAGACGGGATTTTGCCGTATAGTTCGTGTAATTTATTAGATGCGTGGGGTAGTTGCGATTTTTGAAAACCTGTGTTAAATACTTGAGTTCAGTGTTAAGAAAATTGCTGTTGGTGGAGAATTTGTAAGCATTGATAAATTGCGATAGGATGACAGATTTTTTAATGGAATATGGGTGGTATGAATTGAAATGGAGGTAGTTTCCGACATGTGTGGGTGTGTGAAAATATCTTCGTGGCAATTCTGTTATGGCTTCTGATTAATGTAAGATTTAAGAAATTGATGGATTTGTTCTGTTCTGTTTCCATGGTGAATTGTAGTCTGTTGCTAAAATCGTTGAGGGATGTTTGTATGGCGGAGATGTGTGAGGGTTTGCCAATGCATAGAATATCGTCTATGTATCTGCCATAGAAGGTGATGCCGGGGGGGGGGGGGGAGTAGAAGTGATTCAATGTGTGCCAGGAATAATCACATATTTAAAATGTAAACAATTTAGTAGCAGCTAATAATTTTTTAAATATACTGTTGTATTTTTTAAATATGTATTTTATCAATATAACATTGTGAATGTTATTAAAAATGTGTACAAGAAGAGAATTTACTTCACATCTGTTGTGAAGTGAAATTTCCTACTTTCCAATGATTAGCATGGTAAAAGTTCGACAGCACACTTTTATTTCACTATTAAGTGACTATTAAATAACTTTTCACAATATAGTCTTAGAGAGCTTTATTATAAAAATTTAAAGGTTTTAATTACCAGCTAGATATTACTACCTTCAAATGCTATATAGTGAAGACAATTTATTCAAGTAAAAAATCCCAGATTCATGCTTATCTAAGCTACACTTGACACATGAAAAAATAAATCATCAACAACTGCAAATCAGACTTTGAAAAGGCCCAAAGCCAAAAAAAAACATGCATCCTGTTCAAATTGCAGTCAAGCTTTCTGATCTTCATTAAGGTAACGAATGCCTTTCCATGCTATCATCTCTCTCTCTCATGCATATGGTATATGGTAACACCAGTCTTAAAGATGATTTCTTGGCATCAGTCATCTCCAAGTCTTTCATAAACAACCAAGACAAATAATTATCTCCCATTATTATCATGAACAAGTTGTTACATATCCTCCACACACACACACACATAGATCATTTGCTGGAAAGACATCAGAAAAATCCTCAGTAATTTTTTATATACTTATCCGTATACACTTAGTATATAGATTACTATCTCATAGTCTAGATAGTATCCCTCCAACTGTAACTAAATCTGTGCACCAGAATTAACATCCATCCATCCATCCTATATCACTTAGAGCCTCCATAGCCAGTCAGTATCAACAAACTCTTCCAGGTGGAAAGACCGGTGTTCAAATCCTGTCTAAGACAAGAAGAATCATTTATAAAGTCTTTTCAATTAAAGATAAATCAGCCAGTCTCAAACAGAGATGAAAGGTTTTTCCTCTTGATAATTTGGATTTGTCATCCCACAAAACTCGCAGACTGGAATAGTTGCTTTGGCATTAACTCATAAAATACATATCCTATACAACAATTATAAGTTGTCATACTCATCTGGCAATAGTATGAAAGAAAATCTATATACAGTCTGTCCCTAAAAAGGGACAATAAAATATACCATTAGTCATTTTTTCCACTACCCTCACCTCACTCCTCTCTCAAAAATAATGGAGTTCATTATCAGCAACTTTTTTACTACCAGGTAACCAAAAAAGTTCATGCAGTTTTTGGTACAGTTTGCTGCAATGACTTGTTCTATTTTGTGTCTTGCAGAGCACAATTTTGTTATGCGAGTCACAAGGCACAGATATGCATCAGTAAATCGGTGTGCTCTATTGGTGTGTACTCTTTTTCTGTGACTTTGAACCCCTTTTAAAATGTCAGTTGAACCTGGTGTAATTCAGGTTTGTTTGCTTTACAAATTTAAACTAAGTTCAAAAGCTTTAGAAGAATCCCATAAGATGTGTGGCATTTGGAAAAGATGCAGTAGCAGAACATACTGCACAGAAATGGTTTAAAAAAATTGTTTCAGGAAGACCCTCCGTTATTGATAATGAAAAATTATGCGTCGCTGTCGAAAATAATTCCATATTAACATGTCAAGAACTTTCACAAATGTTTAACGTGAGTGGTGAAACAATTCATTTACACTTGCATGACAATTTGCTTAGCTTCCATGATTTTCCCAATTTTCAATTGGGAAAATCATGGAAGCTAAGCAAATAGGTCCCACATGCACTATCAGATGACAATAAACTTCAAAGGCTATCAGTTTGTTCTTTACTTCTTTCACGTCATAAAAACAAGCCGTTTTTGGATTATTTGCTCACTTGAGATGAAAAATGGATCTTGTACTCTAACAAGAAGTGAACGTATCATTGGTTGTCACCAAACGATCCAGTACCACACACTTTAAAAGCACCGCTTCATCCTCCAGAAGACTGTTTTGTGTGTGGTGGACTGGAACCAGTATTGTCCACTACGAGTTTCTCGCTGCAGGCCAAACAATTACCGAGATCTACTCGATGCAATTCGAGAGTGTGCAGGATGTGTTACTTCAGAAACAGCCAGAATTAGTTAATCGGAAGAAAGTGCTATTCTTGTAGTGCTATTAATGCAAAACCTCATACTGCATAACTTACCTGTGAGAAGATTTGTGTTTTAGGATGGGAGATACTCTCCCCATCCTTCATATTCTCCTAACATTTCTCCAAGTGATCTTTTTTTTTTTTTTTTTTTTTTTTTTTTTGCACTAGGCAATTCTGCAATAAAACAGATTGAAGTGGAAGTTCTAGGTTTATTACTTAAGACAAAAGTGGAATTTACGAACTTGTATCTCAGTGGGAAAGAGTTGTAAATTGTAAAGCTGCTTATTTTAATGAATAAAACATTTTATGAAAATTTCTGCAGTTGTTTAATTTTTATCACAAAAAACTGCATGAACTTTTTTGGTTACCTGCTACTTGGAGCTTCATTAATTAATCAGTACTCATCATTATGGGTTTGTTTTGCCACTCTCATTCCACAGATCTCCTAGACGACCTACCTGCCTTTGGACAGTAGCCATGGAAACAGATACAAGTTAAGATCTTCTATACATAAAGGTTCGGAGAAACTTATGTAGCTGCTCATGACATTTTTTAAAAGGCATTTAATCAAGTCTGGCATAGAAGGCAGACATGATTAAACGGTCTGTCCTCGCTGTTTCCTCTTTGGTAGTTCACAGCATATTATATTGAATAGTTTCCTCTCACCAGATTTCCTATCAATGCCCAGATCCACTAATCTGCTTTCATCCACAATCTTCCTCCCCTTATATATATTATGACTGTATTTCATAACCTCAAACCTTATTCATAGTTTTGCTGAAAGTACACTCCATTACTCTTCTTCATTTCACAAACTTCGTAATATTCAGAGGATTTAGGCTTCAAGATCCTCCATACATAAAATGTCATTAAACACTGATCTCTTCAATTGTTTTCCATTTGGATAAAGATAAACTAGTGATTATCACTGCTACCAGAATACTATTTCTTTGAAGAATCTTACTTCACTTCCCCTTACTTTTGATTATATTCTAATTTCAGTCAAGATCAGTTTATTTACTCTTCTTGGACTGATTTTCACATCTTGCCTTTCCAGGCACAATCACATTACATCCATAGCCTCCATTCAACTCAATTCAGCAATCAAAAATCTTGGTGCCCTCTTTCATTCAAAATGCTACTTCATGCCTGTGCAATTCCTGATAACTGTATAAATCACAAATCTGGAAAATCCTAGCATACTGTTCTTACATTGTGCCAAAATTCCTCCTAGAAATGCTAGTTGTTATCCACTATTTTCTCAACAGATGACTCCTCCTATCTCACAAACCTCTTCAATTGTTTTCTCATACACACTCTGTTTCTGATGTCTTTTTACAGATATTTTTATAGGCCATCAACCTGCCAACCACCATTCTCTGTTCCTCTACTGTCCTCTAACGTGTAAGTAGATGAATATTTGCTAGTCAGCATTCATACAGTTCAGTTCTAGACTTATTAAACTGACTTTTCATGCTCTTCTTTAAAATTCTTCTACCTCTGTTCTTAAAGAAAGCAAGAAAGCCTTCCCCGTACCATTTTATTCAATGACGCAAACAGTATATTTATGGAACACATTAACAGATTCTTCTTCCTTAATCACCTGCCAATACATAGCACTACTTGGGTTATAGGTTTTGTGATCTCTCAATGCTTCATGTGAAGTTGATACATAAAACTATTACCTTCTATCCAAAATACAAAAGATTCTGAATAATTACTCTACTATTAATAACACTTCATCAACCATGATATGCTTATTAAGATTCCTTATAACACAGGAATCTTGGAAAGACTCTCTGAGAGCTCTAAAAATCATTTCCAGGCAAGTTTAAAAAAAAAAAAAAAAAAAATTTAATTTTCCTTCTACTAAAAATAAAACATAAAACTTCTATTCTTAGAGCATTTAAGAGTGCACCTAGATTCTTTCTTTCCTTACAATCTCTATTGTGTTATTGATAGCATTCTTTGCATAGTGTCTCTGTTTGAAGGAAGCAGACAATCAGAAAATATTGAATGGGTTTTTTCTACCTCACATATTGATATGCCTCTATTCTGTTACTACTTATCTTATTTAGTAATCTTTCAAAGTAAATACTTCAGACATCCATAATATCTCTATCTTCAGTTTTTATATGTTACCTTTACCATCTCTGATTCCTTTTACAGTCTTTTCTCCATTTCTAAGATTTTTCCATGGCCACCAAAACAATGTCACCTTCATGACATTTGTTTTGTATATTTTTAGCAGTTTTTTCATGAGCTATTTTTACCCATAGCTTTAAGCCAATGAATTTCCTCCATTTTTTGAGAGTACCTGCTGACTTACTTGCCAAGAAGTTTTTGAGGTGATTTCTTTCTTTTTCAAGACGTTCTTCACGTCAGAGTTTGCCATAGAATCTCAAAGTTTTGGTTCATTTCTTCAGGTCATTTCATTTTTCTTGAATACAATTTTTGTTTTCTACACTTTACCTTCAAACATTGGTCATTTTTGATTCTTTTTTGGAACTTTTGTGCATATTTTTCTTTTCAACGTGATATTTACTTTTATCCTGTTCAAAAACTAAATAGTGACCACTTTCTATTTCAAAACTCCCTGTATACACTAATATCTTGAATTGGTATGAAGATATTCCTATAAACAATGCACGGTCAATAAGTTTTGTTTTTTTGTCTGTTCTCTATGCATCTTTACATTACATACAGAACAGACTCGTGTTCATATTGACTTATCCATGTCCTGAACAGAAATCCAGCACATACATACCATTATAATTTGAATTGCACCTTTCTCCAAATTTTCCCAAAACATTTCTATATCTTCTCTCTTCCATCATCTATGTGGATGATGATGAGGCCAAATGAACTCTTTCCATTTCTGTCTGTCCCGGGAGAGTCTGAACAATTCTGTCCAGTTTGGTGTCGCTTGTTGTGATTTGGTTTTCAGGTCCTCTTTTATTTTGTCTATCCATCTAATTCTGGGCTGTCCTGTGGATCTTTTACCTTCCATCGTTGTATTCAGGGCTTCAGATGGTAGTCTTTCTGTTTCTATTCTGGTCACAGCCAAATCATCGCAGTCTTCTTTCTTGGATTTTGTCTATTATTGTTATTTCTTGTTTTAGTCATTTCCTTATGTCTTTGTTTCTTAGTCGATCCAGCAGAGAAACTCCAAGTAATCTTCTTAGCCACCCCATTTTATTTTCTACTTTACTGTTTACATCCCCACATGAACTACTTTTCCCTGTGTAATGACTTGAAAATTCCTCCACTTCTTTTTCAGCATGGATGTGGACTATAGCAGCAGTATATCTCATTGTCCAATTTATCTTTGTGTTAGTGTTGAATGCTGTAGTTACTATTTCCTTTTCACTGTTGCAAGAATATAACATATTTTAGTTATCATTTAACAGAATCATTTCATCTCATTTTATTCATCTCAGTAACACCAATTATGTTTACATCTATTTCTTCTATCAGTTTCTCTTCACTTCTTATGCTGATGATGCCTATAATCAATTCTGCCGAGTTTGAGTTTGTTCCAGTAGCCAACTTTTTCACTATTCACTACTTTATGCCAACACAGAATATAATTTGATTGGCTACAACCCAAATTGCCATTATATTCTCATTTATTCAGTATCTAATCCTAACCTTCTTATATACAACAAAAAGGTGCAATAAGGGACATCAGAAGCCTTTGCCATTTCAATGCATTTCTTACAGGCTATGTGGAGTCTGCCTCCCCATTATCTTGCTTTATGCATTAAGCAATTTAAACAATCAGGGCCAACAAACAGAAAGGAATATACAGAAGGCAGATGAATCAGGATACTGCTCATGAAATGTTTTTAGTACAAGGGAACTGTAATGTATATACTACTTACTTTAAGTCAAGTATTGCTTTGATCCTTTATGAAATCCTATGTGAAAACTGGATTTAATTAATCACAGTTTATCATATTAACCTGGCGTTAGTAAGGTGGAGTGTCACAGATTCCAAAGATTTTAAATTGACTATAGCTTTTTAACAACGTGCGGCAGTGAGTGATGTCTGCCTGCTACTCGACGCCATAGATGACAGGATGTTGCACACAAGCAAGTTCAGTGTGCAGAGGTGTAAAGTGTGCTGGGGTCCACTAGACCCCAACTTACCAAAAGTGTGACTATATTTATTTCCAAAACATAAGTTGTTTTCATGTATATTCTACTAAAATATTATTGTTACTGCTGTGTCTTCTATATTTTTACATACCAACTATAAGCAAATACGTTTTCATAAATATTTAGAGGGTATTTTGAGAATAATATCTTTTTTTTTACCAGATGAGTTATGAGCAGGAAGAACAGAGGTTACGTCAAATTATTGATGATGCTTTGAGAAATGAGGAGCCATTTAGCAGACGATGATGATGAAATTGATTTAGAATTAGTAACCACGAGTTAATTTTGTGGATCTGCGTTTTTATTCTGTAAAATTACAGGACACTTAAACAATACATAATCTAATATTGATTAAAAAGATATGGATTTCTACTACTATTAACATAACAGTACTATTCTTCATTAATGAAAATGCATATATGACAAGTTAAACCAAACATAATGCAGGACTGTACATGATCAATAATAACTAATAACATCAAGATTAATAATCTGATCTGTAAGTAACACATCATTAAAGCAAGTGATATCATATTGCATATCAAAATTGAGAACATTAGGTTTGACGGTCCATATGTGCAAATGTTACCTCTTAAAAAACTTCTGTTTTGTTAAGAAAACAAAAAACAAATCATTAATCTCAATTAAGATACCGCATTTGCCAGCGTATAAGACGCACTTTTTTTTTTCGAAAATAGGTCTGAAAAATAGGGTGCGTCTTATACGTCGATACTCAGGTTTTTATTACTTTCATTTCTGGAAATTTTCTCTGTTCCGAGTTACGCGATTTCTTTCTTGCTTCCTTGCAGTGTGTGAAAGCAATCTAGTTACGCTGAGCTCAGTGGATGTGCATGCGCTGTCATTGACGATCACAGCTGTGTTCCTGTTCGTTTAAATTTTCCAATTGTTGTTGAGGTTGTTGTGAACGGTGATAAATTTCTGCAGTTAAATTTTCTCTAAATTTCTTCACAAATTATGACTGAAAAACACTGGCATTGCTACAATATTGCATTCAAGCTATGTGTAATTGTATATGCTAAAGAACATGGAAACAGGGCTGCAGAGAGGCATTTCGTGCCACCTCCAACTGAGAAAATTATAAGAACTTGGCGGGATCAGAAAGAGGAAACTTAAAAATCTTTTTCCCCTAAAAAATGTGTACAAAAAAAGGGGGGTGCGCCTTATAGACTGGCAAATACGGTAATTAAATCTTAATATTTGTAAGTCTGCCATGCCATCTCATCCTCATCAGTACATTTGTTGCTCTCACATGGCACCAATATGTTACAGGTCTTGTGACGACCTTTTGTGTGCATGTCAGATATATACGTGTACACACACACACACACACAACAGACTGATCCAAATGCTGCAAAACTTTGCAGGAATACATTATGCATCATGCTGAAGAGATATTTGAGAAAAAAAAGTAGTTCCAAAATTCACCACCAAGAACAATGTAAACACCAAATGCATGAACTTTGCATATCAGGCAACTTGGCAGTGCCAGGAGAGTTTAAAAAGATGGACAAAGGTTTTTTCCCCTTCATTTTAGTTAATAGTATCCACAATGATGGCATTAACCTTGCTCTAACATGCTTTGCATGTTACGTTGTACTACTTAAACAACTGCAATGCTGTTGCTGCACTCTGTGAATTTCGTTGCCTGAACAAATGTTGATGAGGTCAGCTATCTCCATGTACTCTGTGACGAATGATTAGTTTGTTTCGAAGAAATCAGATCATTGGGAGTTAGACCTGGCAGAGGTCACAAACCAATCAGTTCACAACAAGTGATTGAATGAAGTTTCCACTGCCGTTATGGAGCAAGCCATGAATAACAGCATTGGTTCCTGCGGTGCAATTCTGTATCAAGACACATGGATGTGCCTTGCACAACTGTCTGGAAAAATTCTATGGAAGATTTTGCATTTCTACCCATTCAAGATAAAATCATCCACTGCCACACAGATGGACACTGTGTGGCAGTGGATGATTTTGTGTGTTTGTGGGGGAGGGGGGTTTCACCTGAACGAAGCTGTGAATACACACAATTGCTGAGTATGGACTACGCAAAACCCACATGCAATCCAACAAATTCTTTTGTATGCATCCATAGTTACTGTCTGGTTCTGGTTTACAGCTTCGTTTATTATTGGCCCATTCTTCTTTGAGGACATTCACCAGTCAGATCCTGTGACCCCCTCAGTTACTACCAAGAGGTATTGCAATATGATAAATAATTTTGTTATGCCACAGGTACAGCAGTGCCTGTGCATGAATTCAGTCATTTTCATGCAGGATGAGCCACCTTCCACACATTGGTCGATCTGTACAAGAGGTTCTTAGAGAACATTACATGGAAGCCAAGTGAATGGGCATGCATTTCCCACTGCATGGTCAACTCGTTCACCTGATCTCTGACCCCTGTGGCTTCTGGCTCTGAGGATTTCTTAAAGACAGGGTTTATCGGGATCATCCTGATAACTTGCAGTGCTGAAAGACAGCATGATGCAAAATGTGTGCAACATCAGTCCCAATAAACTGCATTCTACCGTTGAACATGCTGCAAAGGTTGCAGCTTGTGACATACCAGGAAGAGCAGCACATTGAACAATACAGCCTGTGAATGCATAATGGAAGTGAATAAAAATGTGTTATTTATACTTGTGTTGCTTTTCTTCTCCTTACATACAACAGAAAAATTACTACATCTACATTCAGTACATCATACTGTGCCCCCACCAGTGGTGAATTTTGAAACCCCCCCCCCCCAGATATCACAGCATTTGGATTACTGGGTGGTGTTCCCCAAGGCCTTAATTAACTTAACTTTAATTTTGATCACCCTATATAATATTTCCTTGTTTGGCTGGTAATTTATGTTCAATACTGAACAGACATAGAAATACTTATTGCCATATGAAAAAAAAAGAAAAAGGTTTGAATGTGTTGTTCTAGAATTACCACTAATTTTTTCTGAAAAAGTTACATGATAAATATGTATGAAAGAATAAATGAAAAATAGTCATTTAATTTTTTCAATGAAATTTAATACAAATTTATTTTTTTATCATAAACTATTACCCTGAACTTTTTGTGAAGCAAAGCAGGATTTACTGTTCGATATAACTGCATTAGTGACCGAGCTGCCATGATAACACCTGTAAATATTAAAAATGAATTTAGCACAAAAATCCATTTAATTCTGTACTGCCATTGCTACTGAAATTACAATTAGAGACAAACCAATGAAAAGAAAAAAGTACCATGAATCAGCATAATAAAGCTCTGATCATGATTTAAAAATATGTAGACTTATTTATAAAATTCAGGATTATCCACACAAGAGATAATTGAACAATAAATAGTGACTCCAAAATGTAATTTGGTGAAATGCTGAACACTGACCTGAGTAATACTCAACTGGATCCTAATAATGAAACATTAACAGATTAAGATAAAATTGAGGAAAATCCCATGCAAAATCAATTCTCACTGTATAATAAGTGCATACTGCAAACTAACGTGATGTAACTGTTCAAACTATGATATCCTTTCCTTCATGCTTACACGGTGATTAGAATACATTTTATGAAAATTACGTATACAACTACCATGTTAGAGTAAAACTTTAGTTTGATATAAACCAAACTATACACTCGATGTTTCGACCTTCACATTAAGGTCATCTTCTGGAATATACGTGTGTGTACACACACACACACACACACACACACACACACACACACACACACACACACACACACACACACAGATATCCCTTGCTTAACACAGTTTTGCTTAATGCAGGATTTGATCAATGCAGTGAAATTAATTGTGGCAATCCATTGATATATGCGGCAAGAGTTTTGATTAATGCGCCTGTAACCCTGCGGAGCTCGCAGCTGATCTGACAAATACATGCAAAATGTTTAATATAAATATTTTTACAAAATTCAGTGTATAGTAGTTTGGAGGTCATGAGTAGCTGTGCATTCATATGTTACGAGTGATATTCTGCACTGTTTTTTTGCTGTCAGTTTTTGGTTTAACACGTTATGTAAAGGTTTGTGATATTTGACAATTAATTGTATCTGGGAGATACCGCGACCTCCGATGTCAGTATAGTATGGTTTAGTTATTGATTTTTTATTCTTTGTTCAATAATTTCTAGATTGTAACTGAAAATAAATAAACCATCATGTATTACTGAAATAGAGAGCCAAAGGCTAATTTATCATTCATGTCCTCTAGGAGATGTGCTTTACATTATGGAAAATACTAAGGAAAGTGATCTATAGTTTACTCCATGTTTACTAAGAGTTGCCCATAAGGTTGATTATGCTTGCATCCGCCAAAACTTTTAGTTTCTGTATATTTGCACGAAACGCTTGTAGTTTCTATATTCGGCTATGAAATAATGTTGGATTCAATATTCACTTAATTTGTACCATCATGTATTTTATTTGCATGTGTTTTTTCTTTGTTTTATTACTTATTTGCTGAGGTCTGGAGAGTCATTTTGCTTGTTATCATAGAATTTATGCCGATAAAAAAAAATAAAACTTTCAAACGACTCTTGATAACGTCTTTTGATAAAAAAAATTGCAGTAAATAATGTAGGTACAAGTATTTATTAAACATTTACTTTGCATTCATTTTTAATCCTTCCTAAAAGAGTACCGTATAAAACTAATCATTAATACAGTAATCGATCATGGATGAATTGTAATTTTTACCATTGATTATTAGATTTGATTAACGCGATTTTGATATATGTGGTAACATCGAGGGATACCTGTATACAAAGAAACAAGCTGCACTACATGGCATGCAGAATTTAGTGATTAATTGTTAAAACTATTTGCCTGACCTCTGGTGTTAAAAAAAAAATTTACTACATCAAAGCTAGATTCCTATTATCTGTTAGGTTACAAAATTAACTTAAGCTGGAGAGTAACATATTCATATAGAAAAATAATAAATAAATAAAAATAAAATTACCCATATACATACACATAAATTGCAACAACTGGTATGGACAATGGCCAATAAAAGATGAAAATTGCTTCGAGTCCTAAAGTCAGGGTTTGTTGGAAACTAAGTGGGCTGAATGTGTGTCATCCAAATTCTTGGGATTTTTAAGTCACCATTATTATTAAGATTAGGGTGGTTGAAAAAAATTTCACAGAATTAAAAATTATTAGCAATACATTTATAAATAACAGATATAGCAAAAATACTATTAATAAAATTCTTCATAAAACTTCATCAAAAAGTAATATAGATTACAGTAAAACCATAATTATCCCATACATTAAAGGGTTATCAGAAAAAATTAATAGAATCTTACATCATTAGAATTTTCATGCCACTTTTAAACCACCTTTAGAATTAAAAAACATATTCAACTCCTCTAAGGATCCTCTCCCTCCCATTGGCACACCCTGGAGTTTATTGCATCTATTGCACCTGTAACTTATGTTATGTAGCTACTTCACGGAATATTTGTTCTGAGCCTTGTATATGGCCTATTAGCATGCTTTCCAAAGCTCCCTCGGATCGCAGACTCTAACAAATTTCTTTGTTCTGTGCCAGTTAGAGTCACCCCTTGAATGTCGCAGGCCCTTCCTGAATCCAACGTTTATCTTACTTGACCCAAGTCAGGTAGAACGGTGTACGGATTCAGGGATTTTGCAGTCGTGCCCTCTCCTAGCCTTACTAAATTTATTTAGATACTCTTCTCCTTTTATCACAGTTCGTATGTTGGCAAGTGGCAATGTCATTCTCAAACACAATTCAGTGACCAGGATTTTACAAGAAACACAAAGTTTAATTTTAACAAGATTAGGATACATAGAACATAAATCATTCAATCAGTTAATTGTTATTTCAAAATTTTGACGCTCTACATGATAATTTCAAGCACGACAAGATTGCTATTTTCTAAGAATGTTATAGATATAAGCATATATTATTAATTATTTGAACATGGATCTCTGGAGAGATCATATGACACGGGTCTTCAGACTACCAGTCCAAGGTCTCTATAAGTTCCAATACTGACAAATAGTCTCAGCTTCCTTTGCTAACGAAAGGTCTTAGCTGCTTACCCTTTCAACATTTTACATATTTTAGATATAGCAAAGTTTTACATTACCATTTGATGCAGCATATAGTCACACTTAGTCACCACGTGTGAGTCACGTGTAAACCCTGGTTGGACTTGACTCACTTTGTGGAGCACTCTCCCTTTTGGGTCAATGCACACTGGAACTTTGCAGTCGGTGGGAATTTTTCGCCATGCATCTCCAGGACTTATGAACCCTTCTAGAAGGACATCACGGTTGAGGTTCCACTTTGTCCCGAGCTTCCTCGTCAGTCTGCACTTAAAGATTTTTGTCAGACTTCATCCAACCATCCGCACTGGCACCCCTTTGTTCTACCGCCGACGCTTTCTGCCCTCCGTGCTTCGATCACATTTCTTTTTTTCCCCTCCTTCATTCTTCATGTTCCTTCCTCTCCCCCCCCCCCTTTTTTTTGGACCACCAACTCCTATTGTACTGCAGCTTTCGGTCATGGTCATTTCAATGATGTTGCACTTGAATGCGTGAGAGAGCTCTCCCAGAGAATTGTCCATGTTTGCTCTTTTTGCGAACCTTGCTTGTAAGGATCACTAATGAGTTTGCCAAGGTCATGACCTCAGGGTCCTTAGTCACCACTGAAGTATGCACTGTTTCACACAGCCTATTCTTGGGTTGGTTGTCAAATATGTCGCCTCACTACAAATTCATATATCCCTCTTCCTTGACATATCACATACAGCATAACTACAGTGTTTTTCCCTCTTTGGGTAAACAGATATGCACTCATTTAATATTTACATGATACACTTCCCCCACCTCTTCTTTTTATTTATAGTACAATTTGCACCAGCAGCACAGGTATCTTTTGATTTAGGCTCTGTTCTTGTTGGATCCTGAATGAAAGTCTGTCTAGTAACGGCAGGCCTCATTCATGATCCAACACATACCTTATATTGGAGAAACTGGACATACAATCCCTATCTGTAAAAAAGAACACAAACAACACATTAAATATAATAATTTTGGTGAAGCAGGCCTCTCATAATACCCTACATCAAATTGATTGGAAAAGTACTTGTTCTTTACATCATACAAAAACTTGGTATGAACGGAAATTTCAAGAAGCCTGTGAAATTTTGATCAACCACCCTAATCTTAATAATAATAATGGTGGCTTAAAAATCCCAAGAATTTGGATGCCACACATTCAGCCCACTTAGTTTCCAACGAACCCTGACTTTAGGACTCTAAGCAATTTTCATCTTTTATTGGCCATTGTCCATACCAGTTGTTGCAATTTATATGTGTATGTATATGGGTAATTTTATTTTTTTTATTATTTTTCTATATGAATATGTTACTCTCAGTTTAAGTTAATTTTGTAACCTAACAGATAACAGGACTCTAAATTTGATGTAGTAAGGTTTTTTTTTTTTTTTTTTTTTTTTTTTTTTTTTTTTTTTTTTAAACACCAGAGGTCAGGCAAATAGTTTTAACGATTGATCAGTAACTTCTACATGCCACGTAGATTGTAGTGCAGCTTGTTTCTTTGTATATATACATATACTACAGAAGATGACCTTAATGTGAAGGTCAAAAAGTAGAGTGTATATTTTGGTTTATATTAAACTAAAGTTTTGCTCTAACATGGTAGTTGTATCCATAATTTTCATAAAATGCAAACTATGATATAATGCTAGACTAATAATGGTTAAAAACGAAGTTCTAAATATTATTATTATAAAATGAATTTTATATATCTACTTTTATCCTTATATGATTTATATTGCACCAGATCATCTAGAAGAGCTTGATTCATTACTAAAGGACATCTGGAACACATTTCTCTAATGGCATTTAACCTGGAATAGAAACAGAATAAAAGAAGTTGATATATGATCATGTGTTAACACTGATATATTCTGCATGAGCATCAAAGTAAAATAAATGTAATAGAGTCAAGTACAAGAAAAACTGAGAAGGCACACATAACTAGTCTACAAATTAGTCTAATTTGTAGTTTTTCTAGATCAAATCCTTGATTGATCTAGAAAAATTAAATAAAAAAGAAGAGATTTGTTAAGTCTTTTGCTGTGCTGGTGACTATCATAAAAGAGAAGGCTTTGGGAATGTTTACAGATGACCTGTCATTCTGAACACAGTAATTATGATTAATTAGACTGAATATCAACCATTTGGGCTTCAATTATTTGAGTATGAGGGAAACTATGTGCTGTTGCAGTATTAACATTATTATTTCTGTATCATTATGCGTCATTATACTACATTAGTTCATGTGAGAAAGTGTGGGCAAGACTCAGAGGCTACATCAGATAGTGTATGGCCTCCTCTTCTGACCATCCAGGAGATGGATGGTCAGGAGAAGAGGAGGCCATACACTATCTGATGTAGCCTCTGAGTCTTGCCCACACTTTCTCACATGAACTAATGCAGTAAATACTGCATTTGGGCTGTCACAGAGGAAAACATTAGTAAACAAGTGTTTTAAGCAAAAATGGAAGTAAAAAGATCTAGTCTTCATTCTGACATACAGTGATTTGATGCAGTTAAGAGTGCTTTAAAGGACCAAACTGTAACAGGTGATCAAATCAAACACCTGCCAATTTGGAAGAAAGTTGATGAGTGGAAACTAGTTGTGAAATCTTAATTGTATTACAATCGTCATAAAAACTGATACACCTCTAAGGATAATACACTAGTAGGTGATGAATGATGATATAAGTGAAATCCTATATGATAAGCCATACATCAATTTTAGTTTTTATAGCAGTCTAGCTATGTGTAAACTTTACTATTAGCATTTCTCTTTCCTCTCCATATTTTATTTAGTCTTGATCTTTCTCTCGCTTTCATTACCACTGGTTCTAATATTCAAATAATAGCATGTTGGGGAGAAAAAGAAGATTAATTCTAGGAATGCTACAGAGAAATTTAAATAAATATTCAAATTCATGCATGCACCTGAATCATATTCAAGAAAGTGAAACTAATAGTTTGGTGATGTTTTTATATTAAAATTTCTCTGGCTTGACTACTACTTCTTCATCTTATGGCTCTACAGCCCATATCAAGCCTTGACCTCCTGGATTTGTTGCCTACAATTGCATCCATCCAAAACTTCACTTCTCCTCCAGTTTGGACATTGTAATACGATGTTGCTATCTTGACTAATGGTGTCTATCCATCTTGTTCTAGGTTTTTCCTTTTAGTACTTTACCAAGGATCTACTATTTGTTGTCTTCTTTGCAATGTTTTAAACTTCATTATACTAGATATTGTGTGTTTTTTTTTTTATATAAAGTTGATATAACTCATGATTTTATATGATCCCCCAGAGACCATTATCATTCACTGGACCAAATACTGTTCTAAGGATTTTCTTTTCAAAAGCTGAAATCAAATTCTTCACCATTGCAGTAGATATCCAGATTTCACATCCATAGGTAACAACTGGATGAATTATTGATTTATATATTTTTACTTTCGTCTTCCAATGAATATCTTAAAAAGATAATTGAGTACATATGAGAGAGAATAGACAGCCTCATTACCTCTCATTATTCAATTCTGCACTTCTGATATCTCATTTTGGAAGTGCAAAACAATCATTATTTTGGTTTTTTGTCAACTAATTTTTAGCCCTATCTTGCTAATTTTCTGGTCCCAAATACATTTCTTCTGCTATGTTTTGGTTCTTGATGTGATGATAATGTCATCTGCATATGCTATAATCTCCACTGATTTGATTATTAGAGTGTCTTTAGTATCTATTGGTAATGACTGGATAATGTATTCCAAAACTAAGTTAAAAAGTATTAAAGCTACACTATCACCTTGTTTTAATACTTGAGTTATTGAAAAGGTGATGCTAAACAATTTTGTATTTTAACCTGTGCTTCTGAATTTTCCATTGTTAATCTTGTAAGTCTTACCAGTTTAGCTCATATTCCAAAATGTATCATAATTTCAATTTTTCTCTATTAATGCTGTCATATGCTTGTTGAAAGTCGACAGAAATTTCATGAATATTTCTATCAAATTCCCAAAATTTCTCTAATAATTGTTTAACCATAGGTACCTGGTCAATTGTGGATTTGCCTTTCCTGAAATCTCCTTGGTAGCACCAATTATCTCCTCAATAAATGGGTTTAATCTGTTCTTCAAAACAGAGGTAAATACTTTGTATGTAATAGAGAAATACTTCCATAATTTCCACAAACTCTTTTCTGATTCTTCTTATATCGGGCAGATCAGACTTTCTCCATTCTTTTGGTATTTGATTGTATATGATCCTCCAGATCATATACAATCAAATCTTCTTCTTCAATCATTGTTGATATATAATTTTCAGTTAGAGGTAATGTTTTTACTCAGCAATTCATAGAAATATTCTCTCCATCTGTTTTTTACTTACTTGGCTGATATGATTATTTTTAATTTCTTTGGTTAAGTAAGGAATATGGAGTGGAAAAATGTATTTTTTTTGCATATACTCCTAATAGACTGTTTCAATTTTTTGAAAAAATGAATATAATTTTTTCATTTCAAATTGAATTTTCTTGAAAGCCAAACAACATGAGGAAAATCTAAGCAATGCCTGTTCATATTTCACGAATCCCCCCCCCCCCACACACAAAATCAATAGAATATTTTTTTTTGTGATATCTTGGAAAGGAAAACTAAGCTTTTTTGAAATTTAATATTTTTTTAAATATTTAAACTCAAAAATGTTCAGTTTGGTATTTTCTCATTGATCACACATCATAAGCTACTGTCATACAAAATTTCAGCTTTTTTTTTTTCAGTCCCTCACGAAGTAGGCAAATAATATTAACCAGTCAGCCAGCCAGTCATCCCTCACTCGCTTGCCCAACAGCTCACATAATATATATGATATACACTCGGGTCTCTTTTTATGCGTATCTTTTTTATGCTGATTTGAAGTTATGCACCACATAACTTCAAAACTTATGTACCGTTGTACATAATAAACAGCGTGTTGTAGCACGTTCTGGTGTAACACGAGTAATGTGTAAGCAGTGAGTGTCCGTGAAGTTTAATTTTGCATGTGAGCAAGTGTTTGTCTTTTCATTATCGAAAGTCTAAATTTTGCTCATTTTTATTTTAAAGATTTAATTTGGCCCAATGGAGGAAAAAAAGCACCAAAGAAAAGCAATTTCTTTGGAAATGAAAATTGCAATTTTAGATCACTTAGCAAAAGAAGGGGGATCTAATGGCGATTGGTAAACATTTTAATTTAGGCGCATCTATTATAAGAGCAATTAAAATGAATGAAGTCACAATAAGAAAATCTGTAATTTCTGGCACAAAACTAAGTGCCAAATTATCATCGTACTAAAGATGCTTTATTAGAAAATCGGAACGAGTGCTCATAATTTGGATTGAAGAATTAACTCAAAGAAGAATTCCTATAAGTGGTTATTTAATTAAACAAAAAGCTCTTCAGTTTTATGAACAGATGAAGCAATTGGAGCTCTGCTTCCCAGGTTGATAAAGAATTTTCAGCTAGCAAAGCATGGTTAACCGGATTTTTAAAAAGGAAGGCTCTTCATAACGTGAAGATGACAGGCAAGGTTGCAGCAGCAGATGAAGAAACAGCCAAAAATTTTCAAGAGAAGTTCACCAAAATTATTGAAGATGGTGGATATTATCCTGATCAAGTGTTTAACACTGATGAAACAGGATTGTTTTGGAAGAAAATGCCTAGTCGAACTTACATCTCAAAGTATGAGATAAAAGCAAGTGGGTTTAAAGCAAGCAAAGATTGAGTAACGTTGTTACTTACTTTTTAGCAATGCATCAGGAAATCGAATGTTGAAACCCCCTCCTATTAAATCGATCTCTAAGACAATGTGCTCTAAAAGGCAAAGATCTAAAACAGCTACCGGTACATTAGATGGCTAATACAAAGGCCTAGATAACAACTGCTGTATTTACTGAATGGCTCAATAATTGCTTTGTACCAGAAGTGGAAACATACATAAAGCAAAAAGCTCTTGATTTTAAAGTTTTATTAATTGTTGACAATGCACCAAGTCATTCGCATCATTTATCCAAATGTGTAGGTAGTGTTTTTTCCACCCAATACAACAAGCATTATTCAGCCATTAGATCAAGGCATAATTGCTACTTTTAAAAAATATTACGTTAAGCACACTTTTCAATTTATATTGGATAAACTAGAAAATTAATCATTAACAGTAACTGACTTTTGGAAAAAAATTTATATTTTGCACTGCTTAAATCATGTTGCATCTGCTATCGCTGAAATAAGACCACAAACTTTAAATGCCTGATGGAAAGCAGCTTGGTCTGGATGTGTTGCAAACAGTGCAACCATGCAAGCATCTACATTATCAACTGAAATCATTACTTTGGCACAGGAAATTGGTGGAGAACGTTTTGACACATTTAACCAGCATGATGTGGACGAATTGCTTGTGGATAATGCCTTAAGTGACGATGATATTATTGGATATCGATTAACTTTAGATATTGTCGAAGATCCAGAAAACGATAGTGAAGCGGAAGAAAAACCTGTCCCCCTCACTCAAATATAATTCAAGAAGGTCTTGAACTGTGCAATAAATTGAAAAATCATTTTCTTGTTAATGGCACAAATTCTGAACGAGCCTTTAAATTCCAACGTAAGCTGAAGAACTGTATGTCTGGATATTGCGAACTGTATAAAAAATTAGTAAAATCATCATCACAAAGTTAAATCACTGATTACAGAAAAAAATCAGCACAGAATGAGGGTGAAGCTAATTCTGTTTGTGAAGAACCATTGCCTTTACCATACAGATCTGATGCGCTGACTATCTCTTCTGGTGATGAAAGTGATTTTGCACCAATTTGCAAACGTTGCAAAATATTGTCTAATAGTGACGATAATTCTGATGACAAAATGTAAAAAAAAAATGCTACTTTTCAATAAAATTAAATGAATAAAGCTTTAAAACAAACTTAGGCATTCTTATTTTTCTGAATTTTTATAAACTTTTTTATGCGATTTTAGGTTTATTTTAATTCATTGCTTTGGTTTTATGGGTTTTTGAAAATTATGGAACATATCCCTAATTTTTCAACGTAAGTTAGGTCTTTTTTGTGCAATTTTTTATATGCAGTTTTCTGTGGAACATATCTACTGCATAAAAAGAGACCCGACTGTGTGTGTGTGTGTGTGTGTGTGTGTGTGTGTGTGTGTGTATACACCTCTGTAACAGTCAGTAGTTATGTCCTTTAGATGGAGAGGACAAAATTTGAATCCATCTAGGATGGAGGTGAAGGGTTCCTCTTTGGAGTTCTGGGATCAACCAGAGAAGATAGAGCTGACAGACTATGGATACAAGATTAATTGTCCCCATCTAGCAACAACTAAGTTCATAAAAGCCAAGTTTCTTTGGCTGTAACAAGTTTCAGGTCTAATAGATAAAGAAAGTTAGAACAGGACTCAACCTGTAGTCAGAATGCCATCTGTTCACGATATACATGATACATTTTTGATACACTCCTATCTCAGATTTTCATTCAGTTACAGTTACTAAATGTAGTATTTATAACATACCAAATAAAATGATTTTGTACTCTAAAACAATAAGAAAATTTGTTTGTATTTTTTAATTTTTTGTGAGATGCATAGTTAGCTGTAACTGTACTCATCCTAGCTAGGATATGAACCTAGTTCTTTAAGAGCAATAGAACCACATGTGTTTCCCCTGCTAACAAAGATAATTCATGTCAGCAACTAACTTTCGGCTGAAGTGGCTACCACCATCTCTCCACTTTCTTTTGAGCTTGTAAATACATGTGAAACTGCTAGCCAACATCATTCCTCATTCAGACCTACTGAACCAACTTCATCTCCTTCTCTTTAAATTTACCCACTGTTATTCTTTGAAATCTTTCTCTCATGATTATCTGCAATTACTGCATCCAGTTGTTCAATTCATATGATCTGTTCAGGATGCACGTGGAATGGTTTTTGCAGCCTTCTATGCGAGTATGGGGGTTGATATTACAAAAAAATTACTGTCAGGTTACAGTTATTATTAACAAATCACCCTAAAATATAGTCATTCATATATTTAACTGTTGTCTAGATTACAAGTGTGATATCAACCATCTATTTCTACTTATAGAAATCTAACATAACAGCAATCCAATAATCACACTAGGTCATATAATGACCTCCTAGGTAGCTGAATGTAGGGCACTGACTGAGAGTAATCTAAGAGATAGGGGACTTATATTTATGCCAACAGAGTCCTAGGGAGAGTTAGAATGTTGAAAACCTGATCTAGAAGCAGAAGAAAAATTAGAAAATTGGATTAGGAACAATAACAAGAATTTGAGATAAGGAGGTGTCTAAGTAAAAAATGATAGGGAGATTAACCCAAATCACTCCATCCTTGTTCAGTAATTAGGCAAAACCAACCAACCAATCTAAAAACAGCAGAATTCTATTAATGAATGTGAAAAGTGTAAGAAATTCAGAAAAGGGATCAGAAGAATAAAGAAAGCAGAATTAGGAAGAAGTCATATCTAGGATTTAATCCTCCAACTACTTGATAGTTTCTAGTGGATTGTTACCAAACTGTAGTGCAGTAAGGAGATCAGCACTTAAAGCATTCCCTGCTGGAAAAATGGACACCAAAACAATCAAAATTAATCTTTGCCAACAAATTTAAGATAATGTAACCACGTGCACAAAAGACTATATATGACTAAGTCAAGATTTTTTTTTTTTGCCAATAAACTATTTCCAAATTTTTTAAAAAGAATGTTATATCAATATTTCAGGGGCATTTTTATAACTAGTACTGAAGAACACAAAAGAAATATTCAATAGTACTCACCCAACTGCCATAGCTTCACCTGAGTTTCTTTCTGTGACAAAATTGTTTGCTATTGTCATTAACACAGGTTCTAATACCTAGAAAATGTAATTTATTTTGATACGAGGAAACCATTCAAAATGTACTGTCAATAAAGTTTTCAATTTTAATGTGGTATTTAAGTGTTTTGGGAGCATACTTAAAATACAAAATATATTTTGAATATGTTTATTAATTTTTTTAGCAAATATAATTTTTTATGAAAAAAGTAACCATACTGATGGTTAATTTTGGATAATTAACCAAAATTATATTCAACCAGAAATACTCAAATAGGAAGATATAAAAGTTTTTCAGTAGCTACACTGCATAATTCAGAATGTCTGAGCAGAAGGTTGAATTCCAGATAATTGGAGTAAACCTCTCATAGCTCCCATCTATAAAAAAGGATAGAAAACTGAACATGAGATTTACAGAGGCATTTCTACTAGGTGTTTGTGGTATGATTCACACAAGTATACTTAAAAAGAGGCTAAAAAAACTGGAAGCAAAACTTGGAGTTGAACCTGGGTTCAGGCCAAACAGTTCATTAACATCATCTTTTCCTTTATGGTAAATAGTCATCAATAAAGTGGCACACAGTTGAGAAATCATAGGAATATAACAAAAATCAATATAAGAAGTCTTAAGTTTTGTAAATCTGGAAAAAGAGGATGTGACAATGTGCCAAAAAAAAAGCTTTTCAAAACACTGTGATTATGTGTGGTAATTAGAGCATTATAAAGAGCAATACATTGTCTATATTTAAGTTGTAAGTCAGCAGTTAGAAATGAAGTACAAAAAGATGGTCTGATGTAAAATCAGGTATAAGACAAGGTGCACACTATCTCCATTCTTATTCATCCTTTATATGGATCAACATTATGAAGGAAAATGGCATTAAACCTGATATTAGAATTGGAGATATCAAATTTAGCTCTTCACTTTATGCAGATGGTGAGGTACTCCTAAACAAACTGCAAGTCTCAAGGATGCATTAACTTAATTGAAAAACAGCTGTAACAAATATGGCATGAAAGCAATAAAAAGACCAAAACTATGAAAACAGGCAAGAACTTGAAAAACTTCAACAGTTCTCAATGGAAATCCTATAGAATAAATAAAATATTTCAGCAATTTAGGCACAATTTTTAGTAGAGATGGAAAATTAAAAATGGAAATAGACAACAAAAAAAAGTTTATTTTGGAATAAGAGAGAAATTAGTCAAAACACTAAACTAGTAATATACAAGACAGTGCTTACACCAGTTTTAAATTATGAATATAAGTATTGGGTTAGAAATAAAACTCATGAAAGACTAGAGACTATAGATAATAGAGGTTTGAGAAAAATTAAGACAGTGAACAGATAAGTATCAATACAAAATCATATTAAAAATGAAGACTTGGCATTGTTAGGAATGCATTGGCACAGCTAATCTAATGTAGTATGGTAATTTAAAACAGAATGGGAGAGAAAAGGTTAGCAAAACAAGTATTTTTAACCATGGCAAGAAAAATACCCAGAGGAAGACCAAGATGTAGGTGGATTGATACAGTTAGAAATGCCATAGATGACAGAAATATAAGAGAAGACAATATTAGAGTGCTGAAAAGTGACAAACTAATTTAGAGAAAAACTGGTAATTGGAGATTAGTTATAATGTTAACTTTATCATGTAGTACTCTCATAGTATCCTATGAGATACATCAGTTTTTTTGTTATATATCCCTTAGAGATACATAACAAAAAACTGATGATGACGATGATGATAATACAGATAGTTTTATACAAATTCTGGCATCAAGTAATGTGACACAATTTTTAGCTGAAACTCCAGGTATCTAGAAATTGCATCTAGTTATTGTCTGAAGCAGATTTTTTTTTTTTGATTCCTAATATTGTTATTTTATTAGCATTTAAGACATGTTAGAAAATCAATTTAGATTTATAAACCTGCTTGATATGTAAATAAATTTAGAACTTTAAGAAAGGATGCCTAAGGGTCAAAGCTGTATAAACTGAGAGCAGACCTCCACACAGCCTTTATAGGAATACAGAAAACCAACCAGGGCTTCTGACCTAACGTCCAATTCTCACATTCTTATGGCTCACACTGTTAGGTATCTACCTGGATAGTGAATGAATGAGGATGGGCTAGCAATTTTGGGAATGAGCCATCCAAACTGTATTCTTATTGGCTTAAAACACAATGTAAAATGATGATACCAGACGAAAGAATTTCACGCTAGCTGGGGTGTCGCCCAGTTAAACAAGGCCCCAGTTGTTTTTGCCAGGAAACCAGGGTGAACAGCAAAAAGTAGTCAGCTACTGGAACAAATCCTGAAACACATCCCAACTCAATATCACCTTAGTTCAAGATCAGTACTATCAATATAAAAAGCCTGAATGTAAAGAAATTGAACTAACTAAGGAATTGGATAAGTACCAGACTGACATAATAGGGGAGACTGAAAAAAAAAACTGGTGAGAACTATCTAAGCAATAAATGAAAAATTACTACATTAAGACAATAACAATCAGGAAAAGAAGGAGTATCTATAGCATTTAACACTAAATACGAGGCTAATCTTGAATGGCATGCTATATCAAGTAGAGTGATGTAGGCTCTTGGATGTGAACTGTAGACTAAAATACACAAACATTATTCAAGAAAAAATGAGTTTCAGAACAGGAACAAAACCTTGGAGATTCAGTGGCAAATCCTGAAGAAAAACAAGTTTAGTGAGCGAATGTTGATTAAACAGAATGGGGAACTGTACAATGAAACTTATTTGTGCCTATGAATCCCAGCGAAGGTTCTACTAGGGTAGAAGTGAAGGAATTTTTCTGAGGCTTTAGAGAAAGCAACTGACACAATGAAAAGGAAAAGTTGGTTGTTGTTGGAGATCTAAATAGCAGAGTAGAAAATGATTGTCAGACATACAGAAATCTCATCTCATCTTTTATATAGCCCCTTTTACCTTGCTGTGTTGAGGATTTATTTATCATTGGACCTCAAACTGTTTACAGGATAAGGTGGTCGGCCCTATGCCCCAGTGTATCCTATGTCCTGCAGTCTTGAGTTCTCAAAATCGGTTTGCCTGCTTTGTGGGATGAAAAATCCCAGGATAAACTGAGGAAAAAACCCTGCTGTCCATGCCCAAGACTGGCTAATTTGGCTATGGCCGAGGAAGATCCTTCAGCTCCTCACATCACCAATGGGAATCGAACCTAGGACACTCCTTCCCCAGGCATATGGTTGCAAAGTTCACAGCCACTAGGTTAACCAAGTGGATCATACAGAAATATTTTGGAAAATTTTATGAAGACAGCAAAGCTAATAATAATGCAAATATCTAATATAATAAAATTAGTTTAATCCTTTATCCAAGTGTGAGCAAACAAAGTTTGCGCCTGAAAGTATCTTCAGGACTGGGGTAAGGTGGTACAACACCAGGGAAACTCGTTGCAAAGGTGGAGCAAGCTACCAACACTCCTATCTCAGTATCTCCTATAATGCAAAACACATCTCCTTGCGGATATGTCTAATGTTATGCATTAAGGGAAGGGCCACTACCCAGACTAGTTTTGACCTTTATTGAGGTCTCTTCAGTGGGAGCCAGGCCCAAGCTGAGATACCAGGCAGAAGCATTAGCAGGTCATCTCTACCCATAGGAGTTGCCAAATGGTGTGCCATCCTTTTTTAATAAATTACTCTGGATTTAGAGAAAGATGTTGAAAATTTATTTTTCACTTGGTTAGAGTATAATATGGCAAATAGTTGCCAAATGGCACACCATTTGGCAACTCCTATGGGTAGAGATGACCTGCTAATGCTTCTGCCTGGTATCTCCACTTGGAACTGGCTCCCACTGAAGAGACCTCAATAAAGGTTGAAACTAGTCTGGGTAGTTTCGACCTAAAGGCCCTTCCCTTAATGCATAGCATTATACATGTCTGCAAGGAGATGTGCTTTGCATGATGGGAGATACTGAGACAAGGAGTGTTGGTAGCTTGCTCCACCTTTGCAACGAGTTGCCTTGTTGTTGTACCACCTTACCCCAGTCCTGAAGATACTTTCAGGCGCAAACTTTGTTTGCTCACACTTGGATTATACTCTAACCAAGTGAAAAATAAATTTCCAACTTCAATGCAAATATCTGTTCAATTTCTGCTAAGGACATGGATCGGTTATTATTAATACAATGTTCCAACATAAAAATATGCACAAATTCAAATGAAGAGAAGAGGCAAGGAATAAGAAACGTCTCATTGACTATGTTATCACTTCCAATTTCAAATCCTTTGTACACTCTAGTGTCCTGCAAGGACACTAGAGTGTACAAAGGATTTGAAATTGGAAATGATCACCAAATTTAGTCTTGAGTAGGATAAAATTGAATTTCATATTGAAAAGAAAAACATATAAGAAAGTTTTAAAGTGAGTGAAAGTTGAACAGCTCCCGGATGTGAACTGTAGACTAAAATACACAAACATTATTCAAGAAAAAATGAGTTTCAGAACAGGAACCAAACCTTGGAAATTTAGTAGCAAATCCTGAAGAAAAATACTGACTGATTCAGCCAGTTTTTCTTCAGGATTTGCCACTGAAGATAAAAAAAATTCAGGACTCCATGATGGACATAGGAAGTTAAAGAGGCAGTGAAGCAAATAAGTCAGTTTGTGCTTTTAGGGAATACAGAGACAAATGTAAGAAAGCTAAAGACTGTGTAAAACTAGCTAAACAAAGTCATGGGAAGACTTTGGTAACAACATAGAAAATAAATATCAGAAAAGTGTCAAAATATTCTGGGGTCTGTTGAAAAAAAAAAAAAAAGCTTAGAAATGGAGGAGAAAGAACTGTAAAAGGAATCAGAGATGATAAAGGTGACAAGAAAACTGAAGATAAAGATATTCTAGATGTCTGGAGTTATTACTTTGCAAGACTGCTAAATGAAACAAGCAGTGTAGATACAATGGTAGTAAACTCCCAACAGCAATGCAGCCAGGAATACATATACATACTTGAAGTAGAAAAAGCCATCAAAGTCTGAAATGTGAAAAGGCAGCAGGAGTAGATGATATTTAACACTGACTGCTGTAAGCAACAAGTGTGCCTCAAGCATACACTTTCCGCTGACATGTGATACGTATCTGTTTCACAGGTTAACTTGTCATTATTTCTTAGTAAAACAGCTGTGTCTCACAGCAGCTATTTTCAATGCATGGCCTGGTGCACTAGAAACCAAGCTTTGCCCATCAAAATATTTGAAATTTTTCATGTATCAAAATAAGAAAATATATGTATATATTTTTATTATTTTTTCACAAGTGTTTCAATAAACACAAAGGAGATAAATTGAAGTATTTATTTCAAAAAAGGCAACAAAAGCTATTTTGGTTTCAGCTTGAAGACAATAAATGAAACGTTATTTTTATTATTTTTTAGTCAATAAATGAAAAAAAAATAGCTACCGTATTTGCTGGCACCCCCCTTTTTTGTATACACATTTTTTTAAAAAAAAAACTTTATCACTGAATATTATAATGAATTTACAGTATTTCAAATATAAAATAATAAGTAGGTCTACTTATTATTATTAACAAATACCAAATCTAACTAAGAAAGAGTACCCACCTTTTAATCTTCTTCATCAAAACCTAGAAATTCATCTCCAGAGCTAAATGAAGAGACACGTGAAACCGCTTCTAAATCAGAATCCGAGTCCTCATACAACAATTTAGAGAAAATGTAATGGCAGATCTGTGATTTAACAGCAGTGATCGTCAATGACAGCACATTCACATCCACTGAACTCTAGGTAACTGGAATGCTCACACACACCGCAAGGAAGCAAAAAAGAAATCGCATAACTCGGAACAGAGAAAATTTCCAGAAATGAAAGTAATAAAAACTGAGTATTGACGTATAAGATGCACCCTGTTTTTCAGACCTATTTCTATTTTCAAAGAAAAAAAGTGCAACTTAATTGCTAGAGGGTGCAATCATGGGCTTCGCAAAAGCATGTCACACAGTAATATTTTTCGCACTGGTCACATTTCCACCAAGAAGTCTATGCATTTCTTAGCTGCAACATTTCTGAAACTTTCTGTTGATATTTTGTTACAGCAAACAATGCAAATTGTTTTCACAGCGTGGTTAAGTGAAATAATCACTAGATAACATAATCTGATGATTCAGCGCAGTGGCCTGTGAAGATGGGGAAAAAATTAGTATCACGGCAGTTAAAGTGTTAACCAGAAATGCCAAAGTATGGAGGTATAAAAGTCTTGGCTTGGCTGCACTGTATAATTCAGAAAGCAACGACAGAGGGACAAATTCCAGATGATTGGAGTAGAGCTCTCATAGTACCCAAATACAAAAAGGAAAATAAAACTGAGTGAGAATTAGAGGTATTTCCCTACTGAGTGCTCCTGGCAGATTTATGCAAGTATACTTGAGGAACAGTTGAGAAGGATTGTGAAAGGAAAGCTTAGTGAAGAACAAGCTGGATTCAGGCCAAATAGAGGCTGTAAGGATCAGATTTTCACTTTATGAAAAACAGTTGAGAAATCATGCAAATATACAAGTATCTATATAAGTTTTGTAGACCTGCAAAAGGCACATGACAATATGTGCCAAGAGAAAAGCTATTCAAAATGCTACAGTTATATGGTACCAATGGGGCATTATATCAAGATACTTAGTCTTTGAGTTATAAGTCAGCACTTTGAAGTGAAGGAAGTACAGTAAGATGGTTTGACGTTAAATCAGGCATCAGACAAGGATGCATATTACCCCCCCCCGCCTCTGTTATTCATTATCTATGTGAATTACATTATGAAGGAAAGCAGTATTAAATCTCATATCAAAATTGGAGATGATGATCTCAGCTATTTACTTTATGCAGATGATGTTATACTTTTAAATAAAAGTATAACATCCAGTATAAGCATGTAAGATTCCCAGACTAAATTGAATAATTATTGTAATAAATTTTGTATGAAAATCAGCAATTACAAGGCAATGAAAATAAGAAGAAAAATTGAAAATATGAACTGCATTGTGAATGGAGAATATTTCAGCTGTTTAGGCACAATTTTTAGTGAAGATGATAAATTAAATATGGAAATAAACAACAGAATCAACAAAGCCAGTAAGGTAGAAAGCCAACTGAATAAATTTATATGGAATAAGAGAGAAATTAGTTAAAACACTAAATTAGCTGTATACATAGAAATAAAAGACTTCAAAGACTTAAAGACAGAAATATGAGAATTCTGAGAAAAATTAGGGAGTAAACAGATGGCATCAATGGCAATATCATATTAATAATCAGGATATTAGGAAAAAACTTGACATTGTTAGCATCCAGAAATGTGTTATCAGAGCTAATATCATGTGTAATGGTCACTTAAACAGAATGAGAGAGGAAAGATTAGCAAAACAAGTGTTCTCTGACAGGCTGGCAGGGAAAAGACCCAGAGGAAGACGAAGATGTGGATTGATACAATTAAAAGTACCTTAGAAGACAGAAATATAAGATTTGATAATGTTGGAGTCTTCACAGATAAGATTGATTTGGAGGAAAATTGTTGATAGGAAGTTAGTAATGATGTAAGTTTTTCATGTAATACTATCATAATATCCTGTACACCCCTTGAGGAAATCATCATCAGGAATTTGATGATGATGTAAAAGTATGTTGTAAAAATTTTAGTAGTAACACCGACACTTTCCCTTTAGCATTCCAGGGTTCAGTCTAAGATAGGAAAAATGTACAAACTCTATAAGGTAACTAAAATGCAACATTTTTAATGTTAATGAAAAAAAAAAAAAAAGGGGGGGGGTAAGGAATAATACTCATATAAAACTCCTTAACACGTTCATTGCCAATCACACGATATCGCGCGATGCGAGTTCTCACCAAATGGCTAATCATGCGTTATCACGTGGCCGTCGCTAACTAAACAAAAAAATATAAAAAATTTGGCCACCACACGAAATTCCAATTTTCAGCTTGGCAATGAACGATATCGTGCAAGCACGCGATGCGAGTTCTCACCAAATGGCCGATCACGTGTTATCGCGTGGACATCGCTAACTAAATAAAAAAATAAAAAAAATTTGGCCACCACACGAAATTCCAATTTTCAGCTTGGCAATGAAAGTGTTAATTACCTTTTGTTACACTAAATCAACATCGGCATTCATTAATTTCATCATTCAAGCTAAAAGTAATCATAGTAGCCTTAATGGAGAGCTTATACAATGAAAGTTTGTTTGCAAAAAAGTTCAAATAATAGAAAATGTGTGTCTATAAAAAAGTTTTAATAAAAGCATAAATTAAACATAAATATGGTTTATGTATCATAAACCATATCATCAGTGTTAATGAAAAACTCAAAAACAACAACATAAAAGAATGGAAAATGGAATATTTTCATCATGGAGTGGCAAAAGTATCAGTTTAAGAATTATTGCGCCTATTAGGATACTGCATGTGCTCTCTCTCACTCACTCTCACACACACACGCGCACGCACGCACACACACTTCAGCATTCTCTTTGAAAACACTTTCAAATTTGTGAAGACCTCTTGTAGAAGTTCAGCATTATCCCAAAGGATCCTGTGGCTAGTGTAATAATTCCAAGTTCTTGAATGCCAGGCTTAGGATGTTTATTTAACTCAATACAGGATTAATGTTCAGAAATACTTTGTGATAAAGTAGATTTTATCCAAAATAAGTTGCAGTCACAGGGAATCTGATAGATTCCAAGCAGCAATAGTGGTTGTACTTTATCTTTTGGTGAAGATAAAAGGAATCTGATTATGACAAGATGAAATTTCTTTAGGATACAAATAGAAAATCATCACTTCTTGTAGAACCTGGGAGATAAATGGTTGATTTTTGTCTACTATTTTCTCGAGCAGTAGCAACCATTCAGAGAAGAGGTTTTCTCGATATAGATTTCCTGCTGAAAAGATGTTGCTGAAGAACAGACTATGTGGGCATTTGATAGCAATGATTTGATAATACCATATATTTGCAACAGACAGTAAACCAATGTCTGATAGATAATAATTGTCAGAGAAAATAATCTACCATTCATAGTAGACAGAACTATTCACTTCTTGTTTATAAGAATTCAAGAAAGGTAAAAGTGTTTTGCTTGATTCTGAGGTGAATGTGATTCCAGGATTAAAAAACATGTTTATTCCCCAGATTTGGCAGACCTCCTTTTGATGACATTAACAAAAATATCATCAAATTCCTGCAATGTACCCTCAAGGGGTGTACAGGAAATGATAGCACTACATGAAAAATTTACATTATTACCAACTTCCCATCTACAATTTTCCTCCAAATGAGTCTGTTACTTGTCAAGACTCCAACATTATCAGATCTTATATTTCAATCATCTACGGCATTTGTACTGTATCAATTCACCTATATCTTGGTCTTCCTCTGGGACGTTTTCCTGCCACCCTGGCAGGAAACACCTGTTTTGCTAATCTTTCCTCGCCCATTCTGTTTAAGTGACCATACCACCTGAGATTAGCTCTGCTAACGCATTCCTGGATGCCGACAATGTCAAGTTCTTTCCTAATATCCTCGTTTTTAATGTGATATTGCCATTAATGCCATCTGTTCATGCCTCTGATCTTTCTCAGGACTCTCATGTCTGTGGCCTCTAGTCTTTGTTAGAGTGTTTTACTTCTGACCCAGCTCTCAGATCCATAGGTTAAAACTGGTTTGAACACTGTCTTGTATACAGCTAATTTAGTGTTTCCGTCTAATTTCTCTCTAATTCATATGAATTTATTCAATTAACTTCCTACCATACCAGCTTTGTTGATTCTGTTATCTATTTCTATGTTTAATTTACCATCTTCACTAAAAATCATGCCCAAGTAGTTGAAATGTTTTACTTGTTCCACAGGTTCCCTGCTCACAGTTGATATTTTCAACAATTCTATCTATTTTCATTGTCTTTGTCTTTTTAATGCTGACCTTCATACCATATCTATTACAACAGTTATTCAATTTAGTCAGGGAATCTTGCAAACTTGTAGTGGATTTATTTAGAAGTATAACATCATCCACATAAAGCAAAGAGCTAACATTAACATCTCCAATCCTGATAACATGTTTAATACCACTTTCCTTCATAACGTGATCCATATAGATAATGAATAACAGAGGGGAAAATGTACATCATTGTCTCACACCAGATTTAAAATTAAACCATCTTCCTGTACTTCCTTCAGTTCTAACTGCTGACTTACAACTCAAATAAAGACTAAGTATTGCTTGATATAATGCCCCATTGACACCATATAACTATAGCGTATTCAATAGCTTCTCTCTTGGCACCTCGTCATATGCCTTTTCTAGATCGACAAAACTTAAAATACAAATCTTTGTTATATTCCCATGCTTTCTCAACTATTTGTCGTAAAGTGAAGATCTGATCCTGACAGCCTCTATTTGGCCTGAATACAGCTTGTTTTTCACCAAGCTTTTCTTCCACAATTCTTCTCAACCGTTTCTCAAGTATACTTGCATAGATCTTGCCAGGAACACTCAGTAGGGAAATACCTCTGTAATTCTCACATTCAGTTTCATTTCCCTTTTTATATATGGGTACTATTAGAGCACTACTCCAATCATGGGGAATTCGTCCCTCTGTCCAGGCTTTCTGAACTATGCAGTGCAGCCACTGTAAGACTTTTATACCACCATACTGGCCAAATATCATCTACTCCTGCTGCCTTTGCACATTTCAAGCCTTTGATGGCTTTTCTACTTCAAGTATGGATATGTATTTCTGACTGCATGCCTAGTTAGAGTTTTTTACCACTGTGCTGTCATCACTGCTTGTTTCATTTAGCAGTTTTTCAAAGTAATTACTCCATACTTCAAAGATATCTTTTTCTCCCATTTTCATGTCACCTTTATCATCTCTAAACTCCTTTTACAGCACTCTTTCCTCCATTTCTAAGCTTCTTCAACAATCTCAGAATATCTTACCACTTTCTTGATATTTGTTTTCCATGTTCTTGCCAAAGTCCTCCCATGACTTTTGTTTAACTTTCATACATTTGTCTCCATATTCTCTAAGAGCAAAAGCTGACTTATTTGCCAGGAACTTTTGATATGCTTTCTTCTTTTCCTTCACTGCCTCTTTAACTTCCTGTGTCCACCATGGAGTTCTAATTTTTCTATCCTTGCAGACAACTTCGCCATATGCCTCTCTGGCTGAATCAATCAGGACTTTCTTCAAGGCTTGCCACTGAATTTCCAATGTTTGATTCCTGTTCTCAAACTCTTTCATTTTTTCTTCAATAATCTTTGTGTATTTTTTAGTCTACAGTTCACATCTGAGAGCTGCTCAACTTTTATTCGCTTTAAAACTTTCTTACATGTTATTCTTTTCAATATGAAATTCAATTTTATCCTGCTCAAGACTAAATAGTGATCACTTCCAATTTCAAATCCTCTGTACACTCTGGTGTCCTGCACCAGTGAGAAAACATCACTATCAACAATAACATAGTCAATGAGACTTTTCTTATTCCTTGCCTCTTCTCTCTATGTGAATTCGTGCACATTTTTATGTTGGAACATGGTGTTAATAATAACCAATCCATGTCCTGAACAGAAATCAAACAGGTATTTGCCATTATTATTAGCTTTGCTCTTTTCTCCAAATTTTCCCAAAAATATTTTTGTATGTCTGACACTCATTTCCTAAACAAAAATATTCAACTTTAAAAGAGCAATATCACAGTTGTTTTGAAGATCCTATTACCTATGTTAACATTACCAGGGATCCCAAGAACCGTAGTCAACTAAGCTCAACAGTTTACTGGATCACATCATCTCTTTTGATACTGTATGTCCAGACACTGTTAAAAGAAATGAGTGACTCAAATGAGGTTTTATATACAAAATTTCCAAGTTTCTTTCCAACTTACTGACTTCTTTTAGCCATTTCTATTCATTTATAAAATATACTACTATTGAATCTAATATTTAATGCAGGGGTGTCCAACCTGTGACTGTGGATTAGTAATGCAGCTCCATAAGATCTTAAACTTTTAACATTATTATATGATGCAAAAAATATGCAGTCTTCCTTTCCATTTTGATACAAGAATTTGAAAATAGATTTCAAGATTTCAGAAAATATTATCAATTTTTTTGTATATTTGCGACTCTATTTTCAGTCGACATAAATACATTAGCTTTGAATTTTCAAATGGAATGTATAGAGTTGCAATCGTGTCTCTTTGACAGATTTTTATAAGACCTATCTTCCCAGAGAAAAATATCCGCTTCACAATCATGCTTTATTCATGTCATTGCTTTTTGGTAGTAGGCATATTTGTGAACAACTATTTTCAAGAATGAGGCATACAAAGAGTAAAGTTAGATCAAAAATTTCTGATGAGAACCTTGAGAGCTCACTACAAATTGCAACCACTTCCATTGAACCAGACATTGATGAATTGGTTTCACATAAACAAGGCCAAATATCTCACTAGTTTTTATGCTGCCTCTAATGCGGAGAACCGACCAGTGCTTCTGACCTAATGTCCAATCCTCACCTTCTCATGGTACACCCTGTTGGGTATCTACTTGGATACTAAACGAATGCAGATGGGCTGGAATTTGGGATTTAGCCGACCAAATTGCATTCTTATTGATTAAACCAAAATAAAAAATGATAGTACAACATTACAAAATCTTATGCTGGCTGGGGCATTGCCTGGTTAAACAAGTCCCCATTGTTTTCGCCAAGGAACCAGGGCGAACAGCAAAAAGTCAGCTACTGGAACAAATCTGAAAACACACCCCCAACTCAACATCACCAGAGTTAAAGATCGGTATTATCAACATAAGAAGCCTGAATGGCAAAGAAATGGAGCTAGCGGCACAATTAGATAAGTACCAGATCAATGTAATAGGGGTGACTGAAACCAAAAAAAGACAAAAACTGGCGAGATCTTTCTGAGCAATAAATACAAAATGTTATGTTCAGGCAATGACAATCAAGGAAAAGAAATAGTACCCATAGTATTCAACACAAAACACGAGGATCATCTTCTTGAATGGCAGTCTGTCTCGAGTAGAGTAATGTGGGCAAATATGAGAATGGGGAACTGGACAATGAGACTTATTTGTGCCTATGGTGCCACAGAAGGTTCTACTAAGGTAGACGTGAAGGAATTTTTTGAGGCTTTAGAAAAAGCAACTGACACAATGAAAAAGGAAAAGTTGGTCCTTGTTGGGGATCTAAATAGCAGAGTAGGAAATGATTGTGAGACATACAAAAATATTTTGGGAAAATTTGGAGAAAAGAGCAAAGCTAATAATAATGGCAAATATTTGTTGGCGCACAAATTCACATGGAGAGAAGAGGCAAGGAATAAGAAAAGTCTCATTGACTATGTTATTGTTGTTAGTGATGTTTTCTCCCTGGTGCGGGACCCCCGAGTGTACAGAGGATTTGAAATTGGAAGTGATCACTATTTAGTCTTGAGCAGGATAAAATTGAATTTCATATTGAAAAGAATTACATGTAAGAAAGTTTTAAAGCAAATAAAAGCTGAGCAGCACTGAGATGTGAACTGTAGATTAAAATACACAAAGATTATTGAAGAAAAAATGAAAGAGTTTGAGAACAAGAATCAGACCTTGGAGATTCAGTGGCAAGCCTTGAAGAAAACCCTGATTGATTCAGCCAGAGAGGCATGTGGTGAAGTTGTCTGCAAGGATAGAAAAATTAGAACTCCAGGCAGTGAAGGAAAAGAAGAAAGCCTGTCAAAAGTTCCTGGCAAATAAGTCAGCTTGTGCTCTTAGAGAATACAGAGATAAATGCAAGAATGCTAAACACTATGTAAAACTAACTAAACAAAAGTCATAGGAGGACTTTGTTAAGAACATAGAAAATAAATATCAAGAAGGCAGCAAAATATTCTGGAGGTTGTTGAAGAAGCTTAGGAATGGAGGAAAGAGTGCTGTAAAAGGAGTTAGAGATGATAAAGGTGACATGAAAATGGGAGAAAAAGATATCCTTGAAGTATGGAGTAATTATTTTGAAAAACTGCTAAATGAAACAAGCAGTGATGACAGCACAGTGGTAAAAAAACACTGACCAGGCATGCAGTCAGAAATACATATCCATACCTGAAGTAGAAAAGGCATCAGAGGCTTGAAATGGAAAGGCAGCAGGAGTAGATGATATTCGACCAAAGTATGGTGGTATAAAAGTCTTACAGTGGCTGCACTGCATATAGTTCAGAAAGCCTGGACAGAGGGATGAATTCCCGATGATTGGAGTAGAGCTCTCATAGTACCCATATATAAAAAAGGAAATAAAACTGAATGTGAAAATTACAGAGGTATTTCCCTACTGAGTGTTCTTGGCAAGATCTATGCAAGTATACTTGAGAAACAGTTGAGAAGAATTGTGGAAGAAAAGCTGTATTCAGGCCAAATAGAGGCTGTCAAGATCAGATCTTCACTTTACGACAAATAGTCGAGAAAGAATGGGAATATAACAAAGATCTGTATTTAAGTTTTGTCGATTTGGAAAAGGCATATGACAAGGTGCCAAGAGAGAAGCTATTCAATACCTTAGAGTTATATGGTGTCAATGGGGCATTATAATGAGCAATACTTAATCTTTATTTGAGTTGTAAGTCAGCAGTTAGATGGTTTAATTTTAAATCTGATGTGAGACAAGGATGTGCATTATCCCATCTATTATTCATTATCTATATGGATCACATTATGAAGGAAAGTGGTATTAAACATGATATCAAAATTAGAGATGTTAATGTTAGCTCTCTGCTTTATGTGGATGATGTTATACTTCTAAATAAATCCGCTACAAGTCTGCGAGATTCCCTAACTAAATTGAATAACTGTTGTAATGGATATGGTATGAAGATCAGCATTAAAAAGACAAAGTAGAATTGTTGAAAATCATCTGTGTTGTGAATGGAGAACCTGTGGAACAAGTAAAACATTTCAGCTACTTAGGCATGATTTTTAGTGAAGATGGTAAATTAAATATAGAAATAGACAACAGAATCAACAAAGCTGGTATGGTGGGAAGTCAAATGAATAAATTCATATGGAATAAGAGAGAAATTAGTCGGAACACTAAATTAGCTGTATACAAGACAGTGTTCAAACCAGTTTTAACTTATGGATCTGAGAGCTGGGTCAGAAGTAAAACACTCCACCAAAGACTAGAGACCGCAGATATGAGAGTCCTGAGAAAGATTAGAGGCGTGAACAGATGGCATTAATGCCATCTGTTCACGCCTCTATTAAAATTAAAACGAGGATATTAAAAACGAGGATATTAGGAAATAACTTGACATTGGCGGCATCCAGGAATGCATTAGCAGAGCTAATCTCAGGTGGTATGGTCATTTAAACAGAATGGGCGAGGAAAGATTAGCAAAACAAGTGTTTTCTGCCAGGTTGGCAGCAAAACGACCCAGAGGAAGACCAAGATATAGGTGGATTGATATGATAAAAAGTGCCTTAGACGATGGAAATATAAGATCTGATAATGTTGGAGTCTTGACAAGTAACAGACTGATTTGAATGAAAATTGTAGATAGGAAGTTAGTAATGGTGTAATTTTTTTCATGTAGTACTATCATATCCTGTACATCCCTTCAGGGTACATGGCAGGAATTTGATGACGATGATGATAAAAAATAAAAAAAAAATAAAGGAAGTTTTGTTATTATATACATTAACTATATTATATATTTTATATGCAGCCCAAGACAATTCTTCTTCACTCAATATGGCCCAGGCAAGTCAAAAGGTTGGACATCCATGATCTGATGATTAGTTTTGACATTAATTCAGCCTTCACCAATATTCCCTTTAATTACAACCCCAAACTTCTATCCTTTAAATTAGACATTGTAGATCTTTTTATATGTTCATTATGAATTCTGGATATTTTAGATGAAATGACAAACTCTCTACACAAATAAAGAAGTGTCTCCACGATCTCCAACTCAAACGATTTTTATTTAAACATTTAGAGAAGAAAAATACCTGCTAAATCCTGAACCTTCTCTCTGGATCCATTATAGGAATGATATTTTCACAATAATACCATATTTTAGACTTCTGATTGTTGAAGCAATCAGAAATCTTCCTACAAAAAATTAATAACCCAGAATCAAATTCATCTTAGAAATAGACTCAAGCAAAACATTATCCTTCCTTAATATAATCATCCACACAAGAGAGAATTTGTTGGTCTCACATACACTGGAGAAACCGCTGTTTCTCTAATGCACTGACAAAAACATCAATTGATGAAGAAGATCATCTGTTGAAGTGTTCGAATCTGCTGGAAATGGTACAGATAAAATTGATTGTAACAGGACTCTCTACACAACTGCTTGAGAGACATCCTCTTCCACTCAATCCTCCTGTGCTAATGTAAATTCTGTGCCATTAGATGTAGTATGTTTTCCTCACTTTCTGGTATTCTCAGAGTTCTTAGCCCACTCCCATTTCATGGTGAAAAAACTGTGCCACAGTCACAAAGATAAGAAAACATTCAAGAGTACTGGATTCCACGATCAGAGAAAGTCTCCTAATAAAACCAACATGCTTCATGTGCATTTCTACTGGCAGATTCATAAAAATAATTCACATCAGCCAATTCAATAAATATGAACCCACCTTCCTATGCTCACACACACACTAAATTATGTGTGTGAGTGTACACACACACACACACACACACACACACACACACACACACACACACACACACACACACACACACACACACACACACACACCATGTGTATATATATATATATATATATACATATGTATGTTTATACCATGTTTATTTCTGGATTACCTCTTTGTTCTCTGCTTATGCAGATGATGGACTCCTAAACAAATCCAGTTCAAGTCCCCAGGATTCTCTAACTAAACTGAATAACAGCTGTAACAAATTTGGCATGAAAATGAGCAATAAAAAGATCAAAACTAATGAAAATAGTCAGGAACCCAGAATTCAGGAACTTTAACTGAATTCTCAAGGAAGAACCTACAGAACAGGTAAAATATTTCAGATATTTAGGAACAATTTACTTCAATTGAATAAATTTATGTACAGTAGAATAAGAGAGAAATTAGCCAAACACTAAACAAATAGTGTTTGAGTGTTCGAACCAATTTTTACTTATGGATCTGAGAGCTGGGTTAAAAATAAAACATTTGATCAAAGACTGGAGACAGAGATATGAGAATTCTGGGAAAAATTAGGGGATTGAACAGATGGCATCAATGGCAGAATCATATTAAACATGAAGATATTAAGAAGGAATGTGACATAGCTGACACTCAAGAATCATGTGAGCAGAACCACTATAAAGTGGCATGGTCTACCAGACAGCATAAAAGAAGCAAGGTTAGCAAACCGGGATTAGAGCTAAATAAAAGTTCTAATAATATGGCAGGAAAAGACCCATAAAAGAAACCAAAATCTAAGTGGATTAATTGAGTCAGAAGTATCTTAAAATACTGAAATACAGATAGAATAATATTGGAGACTGATAAGTAAAAGACTGATTTAGAGGAAAATTATTGAAAAGAGATAAGTAATATGTAAACTTCAATCATGTAATATATAGTAATAGTGTCCTGTACACTCCTTGAGGATAGATATCATGGTTGTGGTGATGATGACATATATACATTGTGTTGAGAAAAGTATTTGGACATCTTACGTGCCATGCAAATTTTGGATCCTACAATATGCAAATATTCAGGGAGTGCCTGTATAAGTCTAGTAATTGGGATGTGCTGCATATTTTGCACTGTAGTCAATGACAAGATGCGACATTCAATTGAAATAAAAGACTTTCATGTGGGATGGTAGTTGGGTGTCTCATCAGTGGTCTTTCTGTCTGTGACATTGCCACCTATCTCAGTATAACAAAATCCACTTTTGCTTATTTCATTTGTAGACGGAAAGTTGATGGTGCTACCACAACAGTAAATGCCCTGGGAGGCCACCAACACTCAGTGACAGAATGACAAGCTCTGTCTCAGAATGCTTGAGCATCCTGCACATCATCAGTGGGAGACCTGGCAGTTAACCAGGAAAATGCTGCAGAAACATCTGTCAGCACTAGTACTGTCTGCAGAGAGTTGCACGCTTAGATTATCATAGCAGAGCTACTGCGAACAAGCTACACATCCCCCCCCCCCTCCCCCAAGCACCAAATGATGTTGGAACTGGTGTCTTTCACACTGTTCCTGGATCATAGATAACTGGAAAAGGGTTCTGTGGAGTGATGAATCATGCTTCCAAATGTTTCACTCTGATGGCCGTGTTTGGATCTAGAAATTACCAAGGGAATGGTTCCGGTAGGACTGCATCATTCCAACTGTCAAGTTTTGGTGGACGCTCAGTAATGCATGTGTAGAGGCTTAAGTGCTGTGAGGACATCATGTTGGAGGCTTAATGGATTTTTTACAACACTCAAAAAGAATTAAAATAGAATTTAATACTTCCTATATTTTGTCCTAGTCACTAGGACATCTACGGGGATTACAAAAACAATTAATGTAACATGCACACAAATATCAACCACGTGGGTGACACTAAAGTCCTATCTAGTGGAGTGCCCTCTAAGGGCGGTAGTAGGTGGCCTGGAATGCAAGGTGGGACCTCTGGTGATGAGTGTTTCCCAAATCTTTGGAAGCCTAATGCAACCGTATTTATTAAGATTTGGTTGGTTTCTGAGAGCTGCTGCTTCTAAGAAAAGTCTCTCTTTCTTGAATTTGCTGTGGTGGAGCATGGTGGTTTTCTTCCATGATACCCTGTGGGTGGTGTCCAAAACATGGACTCTTACCAAGAGAGCCCACAATCTTTGTTCCAGTGGAACTGCCCTCACTACTGAGCTTAACCACATATACAGCACTTTCCTCTCCAATGGCTACAGCGATCACAGTATCAAAAAAAAAATAACCAGTTCCTTCCCCATTCCCCATCCTTCTCGTCAACAAGATTTTAAAAATTCCATCACCATACCCTACATCCGTGGCACATCCAAAAAAATAGCCAAGATTCTAAAAAAGTACAACCTACACACAGCATACAAGCCCCATCGCAAACTTGCTACCCTTATCCATTCTACGAAAGATCAGCTCCCTCCTCTCTCTCTATGCCTGGAGTTTACAAAGTACCCTGTTCCTGTAAGCTGGCGTACTTTGGACAGACAGGCAGATCAGCATCCATCCGCCTGGAGGAACACAAATCTTACATCTGTAAACACAACTATGGCCATTCAGGCTTGGCTGACCATGTTTTGGACACCACCCACAGGGTATCATGGAAGAAAACCACCATGCTCCACCACAGCAAATTCAAGAAAGAGAGACTTTTCTTAGAAGCAGCGGCAGCTCTCAGAAACCAACCAAATCTTAATAAATATGGTTGCATTAAGCTTCTGAAGATTTAGGAAACACTCATCACCAGAGGTCCCACCTTACATTCCAGGCCACCTACTACCGCCCTTAGAGGGTGCTCCACCTAGATAGGACTTTAGTGTCACCCATGTGGTTGGGCTTAGTATTATATGATATTTGCATGCATGTTACATTAATTGTTTTTGTAATCCCCATAGATGTCCTAGTGACTAGGACAAAATATAGGAAGTATTAAATTCTATTTTAATTCTTTTTGAGCTCAGTAATGATATGGAGTATTTCAGTTGGATGGGGCTTGGTCCATTGGGGAACATGCCCAAAACCATGATGACTGATGGCTATCTGGGCATCCTGGACAACTTCATGCTTCTGATGCTGTGGAAGTACTTTGGTAATGACCTTTGCAAATTTCAGCATGACAATGCTCCATGTCATACTGCACTATGTGTTTGAAACTGGTTTCGACAAAACAACATTGAAGTGTTGGACTGGCTAGCTCGGAGTCCAGACCTCAACCCCATCGAACATCTTTAGGAAGAATTAGAATGCCGAATTCACTCCAAACTACAGCAGCTATCATCAAAATGCTTTACTCAATACAGAGGAAAGCAATTAGGTTGATAAATGACCCATCTCTTATGAACTCACTCTCCGTGCTTTCACATAGATGTTTGGTCTCTGCAATTTGTGTATTCGACAAATATTTCCATGGCAAACGTTCATCTGAAATAGCATCAATAATTCCCCCACTCAGTACTAAGCCCATTGGAACATGTACAGCTACCACCCAATATCCTTTCGGAGTACACCTTGAAATCCATAGAACAAGTTTACTGCTGTACTGGAGAACAGTTCTTCTCCCTCCCAAACACATTTCCCAAGCAATACAATATACAAACTTTTAAATCAAATGTAAACAAGTTTCTCCTTTCCCAACCCACTATCCATATACAATACTAATGTACTATAGGTTAATCAATAAAACCTCTCATGTATGAGCCCAATATTAAAAAAATAATAAAAAAAACCCTGCCCACAATAGCAGTCATATTCTGGTCTCTAGCCAAAGCCATTGGTTGCAACTTCTGCCCAACACTGCTCCCACTGTTGTTGCATCAATCACCCACAGAAAAAGCCCATCTCCTGGCTTCCTGCTTCTTTTCCAATTTGTACTTCTGATTTTTGTAAATGTCCCCCAACCATCCCACACACACACACTCTACACTCAATGGTCAGCGTGCCCATTTGCCAAAAAGAGATTAGGAGAATTTTGTTCAAATTGGATGCCAAAAAGTCTTCTGGCCCCAATGGTATTCCTCCAATGTCCTAAAAGTTTGTGCTCCAGAGTTGACTCCCATTCTGTGTCATCTTTTTACACTCTCTTATTCTATTGGTATCTATTCTTCGGTATGGAAATTAGCTCATATTCAGCCTATCCCTAAAAACGGAGAAAATCAATACCCTCAAACTACCGTCCAATTTCTCTTACTTCAGTTCTTTCCAAAGTAATGGAAAGAGCTATCAACACCCAACAACTATGCTATCTTGAAGACTCTTAGCTAATAAGTGACCACCAATATGGGTTCCATCACTGTCGGTCAACAGTTGATATACTCACTTATGTCACCCATATCTGGATAAATACCATGGAAAAGTTTGGTGAGTCCCAAGTGGTTGTCCTTGATATCTCCAAGGCTTTTGACCAGATCTGGCACAAAGGCCTATTAAGCAAATTCACATCATATGATCTACCTTTGACCTCTACACTTGGACTGCCAGCTTTCTGAATGGATGCTCACTTCAGGTGATGGTGGACAGTTACTCATCCTCTAAGTATACAGTCAAATCCAAAAGTTCCACAAGGTTCTGTTTCCATCCTATTCCTTCTATACACACTGGTATCCAAAAACTACATTTTTACCTGTATATGAAAAAAATTTCATGACTACAGCCAAATGCGGACATATATTTATTGTCACCATGCTAATAAATTATATTATGCAAAAAATGTGTTATAAATTTCATACAAATTAAATTGCATACGTTTTTGGCAACAGTTACAAATTTCCTAAGGAGATAGATAAGGAATCAATGTATATTCTGTTACGTTTAATCCCATGATATCCCAGTTATTTGTCAAAAAGTTAAGCTTGTTCACCACGTTTCTCTTTCACAATTTTTCTTAGTCTCTTTTCAAATATGCTGGCATAAATCTTACCTGCCAACACTTAAGAAATTTTTCTTCAACTCTCATATTGTTTTCTTTTTTTTTTTATAGATGGAAACTATGAGAGTTCACCTCCAGTCATCTGGAATTTGACCTTATGACTTGGCTTTCTGAATTATGCAGTGTAGCCACTGTAAAACTTTCATATCTGAGTATTTCTGGCTGAATATCATCTACTCCAGTTTTCCACATTTCAGTTTTGTGATCAGCTTTTCTATCTCAGGTTTGATATGGACAGTTGTTTACATTTCTCTTGAATATTTTCTACCACTATTCTGTAACTATTTCATAAATAAAAGATCATGACAAGGTGATAAGAAGCTTTCTAAAAAATGCCCAATTATATGATGTAAATAGAATGCAGTGATCATCAAATTTCTGACATGTACCCTCAGGGAAGTGTACAGAATGTAATACTGCTATGTGAAAAGTTACATCATTACTTACTTCCTATGAAGAATTTCCCTTTAAATTAATCTGTTATCTGCTAATACTCCAATATTATCAGATCTTATATTTCTGTTTTCCAAGGCACTTCTTACTGTATTAATTGAGCTTTTTAGGTTGACAATTTAATCTTACACTCTGCTGCTGCTGTTGAATTAGGGTATGTTCTGGTATTTGTTCTAGCAGTTGACTTTCACTGTTCATCCTGGTTCCCTGACAAAAACAATGGGAGCCTTGTTTAATCAGAAATTATTATGGTGTAGTATACCATCATGTCACATAACGGTTTAAGTCAATAAGAATACAGTCTGAATGGCTAAATCCCCCCCCTCCCCCCCACACACACACAAAAAAAAAAATTTAAATGATGGAAGCTGGGGCAAGTACATTTTTTGCATGGTGATTTTGCATAATTTGTTGAGCCTTGTTCATAATAATAAGAATTTGAAATACAATAAAAGTAAAATTACTACTTACATCAGAAGGTATTAGTTCATGTGCCGACTGAGCTGCAAACTGCAAAATTTTGGTTACCTCTGTAAATAAAATATAAAAAATAATAAATTCAAATTTCCCCACCTTTTTAAAAAGAAAAAAATATAAGATATAACATTTCAAAATAAGCATCTCTTTGAGAACCTTACAGAATATTACACCACTGTCCAACAATGGGTATGTGACAAATTATGCAAACCTCCACTCATTTATTTATGGGCTAAACAGTGTGAATAGGACAATGATACAAGGTTTGATACAAAAATAAGTTGAAATGTGATGTCTGTTTTTGAATAAAATCTAAGAATTACATTTTAATCTTTAAGAAATACCTAAGGATTAAAATTTAATTCAAAGATATTAGAAGATGCTAGTATTCCATCTTAATTCAGATACATTTCCCCAATGATGAACCCACATTTTGAAAGCATTCTGATAAAAAAAAAAAAAAATTCACAGCAGCTGACTTTTGAACTACTTTTTTGATGTCATTTTATGTGTATTCTCAAAATGAAGAAGCACCTATAAGTCATTTTGTCTGCCCACAAGCAACTTGCTCCTAACTAGCAGGGTGATTGTATTCAAATTTGGAAATCTTTACAAGCATTATAAATCATTCTAATTTTCGTTTCAGTAACACCATTTAAAGGAACACAAAGGAATAAAAGATGTTACATTATATATTATATATTGTAATAACTTTCCTCTGGTTGGATGGAATTTAATGACACTTAGGATGCATACACACAATTAAATGCTCATGGGATTCAATTTTGGTTCCAATCAAACCACATGTTTTGAAAAAAATCAGGAAAAAAACAAGAGTAGAAAAGCCAGAAATGGGTCACAATGTCATAAATGCATTATAACTTTTGACACTTACTGGATTTAAAAGTCTACTAATTGACATTTTTCTACATAACAACATGACTTTAAAATCATGATAATTCTGGAAAAAAAACAGCAGAAATAACGGCAATCAAATTTCAGTTCTGATTAACATAGTACTGCAGGAGCGAATTCTCCATGCTTAATTCTTCTTTCTTAATTCTTAATTCATAACTCCATTCTTCATTAACTGAGAAAGAAGTAATATTTATTTGTTAATAAATGGATGCATTTATAAGCATTCCAATTAGGCTTTTATTTTTGTAGACAGAAGACATTTTAAGCTTGTGTGGCAATAATTGAGCTTTGCGTTGTGTATCGAAGGCTGATGCTTGCTCGTCTAGTCAAAGCTACCTTGGCTTGCTCGGTTGTAGGAGTTTCCAGGTTCTCGCAGCAGCACTGTGATTTCATGCACATGCATAGCCATTTCACGTTGTCTCACTTTGTTGCTTAAACACAGGCCATATGCAGCCAACGTAGCTCTAGCCAGCCTTTACAAGTGTGCATGTTGCTTGAGAAAATTAAGTTACAACCAACTTTTTATGATGATATTATTGACCAGTTCATAAAGAAGAACCGTAGGGAAGAATTTGTATTCAAGTAGCTAAATTGAAAAAGATAGAATATCATTTGTAAAATAAATGATATTTTACAATCAGACTTCAATCACACCTCTCACTCCCTGAATGATAATAAGAGCAAGCGTGAATTTCAAGACCAGCATTTGCCCCTGTAGTACTGTACTGTAGACAAGCAATTATAAGAGATTTTAACCAGAATGTGAATGAGATATTACAGGGAAACAGTTTTCGCTCCTAACAAATCTATGTTTTAAGAATGCGTATATTCTCTCCACCTCACCTATTATAATTTTGTTTTTTATCACCAAAAATAGGTGAAAACAAGATATTGTCTATTATACACAGCCAAAAAACAGGATCAGGAAAAGTCGCCCCCAGCAGATAATGAGTAAGCTACAAAAATGTAAATAATACACCTAATTTTTTAATAATTCTAATTAGTTTGTTTTAATAGAATAGATGCACATTATTATTGTTTAAAACTCAAAGTTGTATGCAAAGCCTCTAAGGTAATCAATTACATTACGATTTTGAAAATATTGGACTATTGTGTTGATTCCAGCAGAAATTGGAGCATACTTCTTGTTTCTTTACCTGAATTACCGGCAATTAGTTGTGTAATTTCGAAATTGTGCAGCCCTTGTTGTTTCTTTAAAGAATCAATGAATTGGTAAATATTTGGGAATAAAATGGCACAAGTTTCCTGAAATCCCTTGTGGCACCCCTCCACGCCATTGTTGGTACGTTGCTGATCATTCAGTGTTCGTGTGTAAACATTCCACAATTCGATGGCAAAAATGGGTAATTGCAGGCTTCTCCGTTGTCTTCTTCCAATATATGTACCTTCAAAGTAGTTTGCAATCACCATAGCTTCAATGGGGAAGTCATCAGCTTCAACTAAATCTTCAAATGCTTGAATAATGTTGGCAGGAGGAATAAATGCCAATGCCAGAATCATTCGAATCCAATGAGCAAATTCATGGTCTTGTTCGTATCGGGCTTTTCAACCTTCATTCTGTATCTTTCGCCAAACGCTTTGGGAAAGATGAAAAAAAAACAACAACCGGTATTTACAATACTAGAAAATTCTTGTTGGAAGGCTTGCATATGGCACTTTGTTCAAAATCTGTCATAAGTCGCTGGGGTTGGAGATCTGGTTGTATATTTTTAACTTCTTGAAGCAACTTAACGTATGTGGCACGAGTTTTGTTTGGCAGAAGCGCATAGACCACTGGAATAACTGCATTGAATTGAACTACATGAATTGTATATAGCTGCTGAAAATGTGTGGGTACTGTGCTAAAAGTTGCATCAGAAAACCACTCCTGGCTACGCGCTAATAACTGAAGATTGTTACTAGTGGAAAAAATAAGCATGCAACCCGAGAGCAGTTCGTCCTGAGAATCATACATCAAAAACTGTTGTACAATGGCATCGATAATAATTTCTTGATAATTTTGTGGAATTACTAGGTCCTGGAGATTGCTCGGTAAAGCAGGAGTACCATTGTTGCATCGAACATGACGAATGGTTCGTTTAAGTGAATCCTTTTTAGGAAGTAATGCTGCGACATTGGCATGAGCCTCTGCAATTACTGATGCAAGAATTTGTTGTGGCCATTCGTTCGTGGTTGTTGCATGTTGCCGTATTTGACCAATCAATTGCAATGCTTCCGACCTTGCAGCTTGAGCTGCATGGTTATGTTTAGTTACGACTTTCACAACTGGGCCTTCCAAATCCTCTGTCCAAACATGCCTTTTGCAGGTGGAACGTTTTTCACAAACCCAGATTCCATGTTGTTCATCTACAGTTCTCTTTGAAAACACGTAAATGTGGTTGTCATCATCTACTAATTTTCTTTTGCCTCTTATTGACAGAACACTTTTTGCCATTGTACACACAGGATTAATCAATCAAGATGCAAAAATAATATGTAGATATTGCACTGCCTGTGACACTCAGCTTGTTCACGCGATGCACCGCCGATAATGAGGCGGCAAAAAAAGCAAACGCACACTGTCCACTGTTCCCTCCCCCACATGTCCATCACTAACCATGTGACTATTGCCCTCGCAGTCGAGTATGTATTCTTTCCATTGTGAAAGGATTTACAGTTCCAGTTAATACTTTCACAATGGAAAGAGAACCCTGAAGACAAATTAGTTTAAAAGCTACGTGACAATTTGTACAAGAATGTAATTTTAAAAATTTGTTTGGAAAAGTTAGAGTTATCGGAAGTTCGGTTCGCGTAATCGAGAGAGTTTAACATTGAATCTCCACTAAAGGGGCTAGGAACTTCATTAAAAATTCGAGTTATTGAGAATTGACTATTTATATTTTTGAAACCTACTCATTATCTACAGGGGGTGAAATGTGCTGAGGGCGACTTTTCCGTAAATCCCAAAAAAAACAGCTCTAAGTTCAAATGTTCAATTTGCATTATGTGGTCTAGCATTATTGTGATGCAAAGTTATGAAAGTTACAGGATACATCTTTTGTGTTTTATTTTATTTTGTCATTGAAGAGATCGCTTAAGGGTCAAAGTTACATGACTAAGAGGAGACCCCCCCACAGAACCTTTTAAGGAATCTAATGGGATGCTCAATTTCTCAGCATCCCATTAGAAGACAAAGCCTAAGTCATATTCAGCAACTGAATATGGAATGATGATGATGAGCTGTCAATTTGGAGTTTAGCTAAATTGTATTCTGTATTGGTTAAAACCAAAAGACAATTATAGTATAAGAAGATGAAATGTTATGATGGTAGAGGCATTGTCTGGTTAAATAGTGTCAATTCAGCAGAATTCAAGACATCATCAACATATGTATCAACGAAAAATGAATGGGATTGGCAGAAAAATTAGAGAAGTATCATGTCAACATAATTGACATTAGAAATGAAACAAAGGCCTGTGTAGCTCAGTGGAAGTGGTGCTTGCGTCCTCTGCGCTTGGCCGCTTGAAGTTAGACTTAGGTTCTAGTCTAGTCGCTGACTGGAGGAACTTTTTCTAAGCCTATCTTCGACCGGTTCCTGAGTTAGTCGATCTCTGGCAAATGCAAGTGGGTTTTTCCTCACGGAAACTCGGGTTTTTCGTCCCGTAAACTCAAGAAAATCGACCGTAGTACCCACATTATTTCAGACGACATATCTTGTTAGGGTTAGGCACCAAGAGGTGGCAGCACTTGTTTGCCAGCCTCTTCATCGGTGGCTGCTATAATTAGTGATAGACATGGGCCAGCTATCTCTGATTGGCTACCGGTGGAGATTGAACTGCCCACTCAGTCTCCAAAAGTTAGATAGGGTATAAAGGCCTTGTCTACTCCCTATTAGGGAATAAAAGGCGTTAGTTGATTTTTTTTTTTTTAGAAATAAAAACAGATAAGATTCTTCTAAATAACTACCATGCTACATGATGTTACATTCAGGCCATAATGATTAGAGATAGAAAGCAGCAGCTATAGTAGTAAACGATAAACATAACGATAATATTCTTGAATGACAAGCAATTTCAAGTAGAGTGAGGTTGGCAAACATTAAATTGGGGAATTATATACTGAGGCATTATTTTTTGCATATGGTCCCACAAACAGCAAAAGTTTCAAACTTTTGAAAATGAGTTAGTAAGCCTATTTTTGTCTCAGTAATGCCAATTATATCCACACAGTATTCTTCCAGTTCTACAAGCTCATTTTTCCTTTCTATTAATACTCCTTATATTGATGGTTCCTATCTTCAGTTCTTCTGGTATTAGGTTTGTTGTTGTTGTTCTTGTAGATGGTGAGTTGGAGTTTGTTCCAGTAACCGACGTTTTACTGTTTGCCCTAGTTTCCTGATGAAATCTCACCATGTTGTACCATCACATGCATTTATGGTTTAAGCTAACAGAGAGCACAATACAGTTGGCTAAGTCCCAAATTGCCAGCCTATCCTCATTTGTTCCCTATCCAATAGATACCTACTAACTGGATGCACCATGTGAAGGTGAGGATGGGACATTAGGTCAGAAGCCCAAGTTAGCTCTCTGCATTCCTGAAAGGCAATGTGGAGGTATCCTCCCAGTTATTTGCATTATAAGACAAATAACACATGCTATCGTTGCTGATAAGATTAACACCAAGGCAAGACAAATAATGACATCAAACTACTGTATTTAGTTCAGCCCCAGTTACATGGTTCCTCTTTAAAAACCCATGTACAAGATATGTGGATGTTGCATCAGCAATTAACAATGCAGGGTTAATTAACAAAATGTTCAATATGTAAATTCATATTTATGAATTTAGGGACACAAAACACGTGTTGAAAAGATTATTTTACTGATTAATAATAAAATAATAACTTTACATTTCGACCCCTGTATTGAGGTCATCTTCAGAAGGATACACATAAGAAACAAGCTACATGCTGTTGCACTCTATACAGGTAAGGTACATCTACGTTGTTAACTAATCTTTTTTCTTAGCCTGCCCTCTAGTGATTAAAAAAAAATAAAAAATAAAAAAAAAAAATAAATAAAATAAAAACAAAAAAAAACTACAATAAACTCTGCTAAAGTCCTCACATGCTAGGATTCTTCTGGAATTATACAGTTTATACTGTTATATTACGATTATCTTTCAATACAAGAAAACTTGGTGAAGTTTTTTTTTTTTTCCCTGAACATTCAACAGCAACCTGTACTGTACAAATCCAGAAGATAATTGTAATATAACAATATAAACTGTATAATTCCAGAAGAATACTAGCACATGAGGACTTCAGCAGAGTTTATTGTAGTTTTTTTTTGTTTGTTTTTTGTTTTTATTTTATTTTTTAATCACTAGAGGGCAGGCTAAGAAAAAAGATTAGTTAACAACGTAGATGTACCTTACCTGTATAGAGTGCAATAGCATGTAGCTTGTTTCTTATATACATGTATCCTTCTGAAGATGACCTCAATACAGGGGTCGAAACGTAAAGTTATTATATTATTATTAATCAGTAAAATAATCTTTTCAACACGTGTGTTTTGTGTCCCTAAATTCATAAATATGAATGCTGATCACCATGTAACCTTAAAAAAAAGATTCAATATGTAAATATTATAATGAAATAGATATAATCTAAATACCAAATTTAAACATTAAATAATGTTTCTCAATGTTTTCTCCAGCAAAAATAATAAGCATGGAAGAAGTGCAGGAATAGTTTGAATGGTAATTTTAAACTAAGAAATGAATATGTACCTACATGAAAAACAAAGTGTAATGAAAATATGAAATCCAAATACTTGGAGAGACAAAATGACCATCATCAGTGATATAACAACGTTCAAAAGGAAGAACATACAAGACTGGTTTCAGTTTATGGAATGATCTGCAAGCTAGAAGGATGATATATAATTAGTTTATATCTGAGATATAATGTAATAATTTTAAAAAAGTTATTTACAAAGAATTAGAAGCTCTCTCTCTTTTAGTAAGGAAAGGTAATCATTATGATTTAATGCTTCAGAGCTTTCCTTAAACAAATATATGTCAAGTAAATGTCAGGCCGATGGATCCTTTGTTCTGCATTGACTCCATAATGAGTGAGACTGGACTGGCAAGATTTTCAGCGGCCGGCATTGCAATTTAAGTCCCTTCTCTACTGAATGATTAATAAAATATGATGACATTCACATAGGCCTTGGTAAATGTCCCATAGAGAGACAATGGTAAGAGTTTATCATTGATGGTGGGTAGGAAATTGGACAGTGCTTATAGAATTAGGTTCTGAGATTCCAGAAAATATAAGGAATAGGAATCCTACATTTCATGGTAAAGTTGTGGGAGGTAGGGCTGTGGGTACCTGGATGTTGGATCTTCTAAATTTAAACACATTTAACTGCATGGTAGTTAAATGATGAAGTAGAAGAACAAATATGTGAGCTCTGTTAAGTAAGTTAATGATGCCCATTTTTTGTGATGGATTTGTTTAATTGCCTAAATAAACAAAGTTTAAACTAAAATAATTTTCTTTTTCCATAGTAATATTGACCCAAGGCTGACGATTTTTAATCTAATAAGAGCAACAGGTTCGTTTCTGGACAGGATCAAATTGTGAAAATATCTATTTGGCAGACAAAAAGAAAGGATGAGGATAGTTGCCTCTATGCAGCCAACTCTCACTATGGTAAATACCCACCATAGTGAATTTACTGCTAAATCTTGCTAAAAGTATCAATACTATAGTAAAGGAAATTCACTATAGTGAGAGTTGACTGTATCATTCACTATCATGCCTTGATATTTTCATACTGATAATCTTGTGATTTTCATTAATGAATTATTTCATGGAGGTAAAATGTAAAAACTAAATGCAATATTTATTAAAATAATATTTTTTTCATTTTAAGACAAATTTCTGGTAGTAAATATGGAACTATTTAAAATAAATCAAACAGTCCTGAAAATTATGAAAAACAAGTTACCTCTCTGATGAGGTTGGATAAATCTTTGCAGCAAAGGATAAAAGTTGAATACAAAAAGCTGAAACAAAATGATTATTTATTATTTAAAGTACTCGTTCAAACCCGTTCAGTAATATTTTACTACTCAGAAAAAAATACATACCAAATTATGATTTTTTTAAACAACAAATTTATAGTTGCATGCTTTAAAAACTCACTGACTGCAGTAAACAAACTAAAATATGAACTAGTAGTTCAATAAAGTACAGCTATCTTTGTTCTTGTGATAATTTTATTAATACAATCATAAAAATAACACACAGTTCATGCTTTGGCTTTGCAATACTGCCATCTCCAACCACTCAAGAGGAGGTTAACTGTGAGGCTATCACAGGTTCTTTCCAAGGAATTTCTACATGAATTGCTAAGAGCTCTTGACCATCAGGTTACATTCTGTTCTGTACTTAGGTGTTCATTTTTGGATTCTGAAAAAATGGAAAGAACATGCTGTCTCCATTGATATTTATTTGATCACATGTAGCTAAATTTCATCTTACTTTTAGCCACCATATACAGAGATCAGCAGAAGGTTTGTTGGGAAGAACATCAAATACAGACTAGAATAGTCCAGATTTGCAAAGCAGCACTTCTGTAACAGTTTGCTGACAAATGACCACCAAATTTTACACAGGCTTTTTTTTTTTTTTTTTTACTTTGCATAGTGAATGTGTATTTCTACAGTTTCCCAAACTGCATTTGTGATAAGCCCTGAATTTAGATTGTGATTAGACCAGTCTTCTTCAAGGAAGTCACAATAAAAAAAAGGAACATGTTTGAACATGCAAAATAATGCAATCCTTCAGATATCACAATGATATCTAGTAAGATAGACTGGAAGAGTAGATCCTATCTCATAATCACTCCTTTCACATAAAGAAGAAGTTGTGAACTCTTCACCTTGGACCTAGAAAATATTCAAAAGCAACTGTTTATTTGTGAAGAGAATATTTAAAAAAAATAATACAAAACTTTCTCACCATAAAATGTGAGATCCAAACACAGAGCCTTCTTGGGGTTTTTTAAAGTGCATAGTGGAACTGAAAAAAATTAAACCATGGACTTCTGGTATATTCTTATCATAAAGAAATTAATTTATGCTGGAAAATGTATGATATCATTCAATATATCAAGAAATCAGTTCTGAATGTCAAGCTTAAAAGAAATATTTAAGAAACTGCTTTCTTTTAAACATTAAACAATGTTTTAAAGATGAAATATGCACGCCTTTTAAATTTGCTCTAATAATGCATAATTCTTTTTTTTATGTATTTTAATGTTGTGAACTGATATACTTAAATCATGCTGCAAAAGACAATTCTATTTATTCTCTTACTAGAAGTTATCTGAAGAACTTCTTACATGAAGTTTTATCTTCTACAAGGACAGCCTGTAGGAGAGAGATTGGCAATTGGATTCCATCTGGGGTGGGGGACCTACCAGTATCAAGGGTATTGAGTATTCTTCTAAGGTCCTGTTGAAAGACAAGATGAGGTATACCGTAGGTGGTTTGTGGGAGACCTGTTCTAGCTGAGGAAAAGCCTGATACCAAGGATGGAAACATAGCAAGGCAGGTTTTGTCCAACATCACTGGCAAGGGACCAAAAGGCTCGACTGCCATTTGAGTAGGAAGCAAGATTAGTGCACATGGTCTGATGAAATCTGTCCTAGATTTGCCAATGATTTTTTTGCTATTGTTATGGGCTCTGATCAAAGTTGAGTTTTTAACCCAAGCCATAGAGTGTATGTTACATTTTAGCTTTGACTGCTTTGACACATTTCATGGAAAAAAAAAAAAAAAACAAGGATTGAACAAGAGTTAGAGATCCCAAGTGGAGTGGGGAATAAAGAATAATCCCAACAAGAATAATTTCAGCCACGAGTACCTAGACCAAGAGAGAAATAACAAAAATTAGACCATAGAATACAAGGCTGAAGAAGGACGATCTGTAAAAAAAAGAAACAGACAAGGTCATAGTCAGAGCTGACACCAATGATGTATTCAGAGGGAGAGCTAGTCAAGAAAAGGTTCAGGATACAGGAAGAATGACTAGGATTATCTGGAATTCTGGCAGGTATATGAACAATTTACATTACATCATTACTAAAGTAAACAATTCAGCTTCCCTTCCATTTTGGTCTGTGAAGTTAGAGAAAGGGGAACTAGTCCAAATCATGGATGTTGAAATCTCAAAGGGAGATTATCTCACTGTTTGGGTAATTAGACTGTATGACTGATTTTTAGAGATAGATAACCAAAACATAGATTTCAAAAATTTAAAGAAGAGCACTAAAGACAGCAGGTAGAAAAAGGATGCAAGGGAATCTTGAACCAAAGTAGATCATATAAATGAGATTACATATCTGATAACAAAAGCAATAATGTTTCACCCTTCTTATTGAAGGCATAATGCATGATATAATGGAGAAAATTTAGATGAGCAACAGAAGATGCCATTTGAGGTCCAGTGATGAATAACACAAGCAGTTTGGATTTCTGTAAGTGGTTCACATCATTCATATTGGTATTAATTCCCTGGATGTTTTAAACAATAAATTGTGTTGTATTGTTTTATATATATATATTTATTATTTTTTTTCTGTTGTTGTTGCATATACTTGTTTTCATATAACACGAGCCCTTTATTATTTTTTTTCTTACATAATAACATCATTTGGTCTGATAATGATAAAATAATTAAGATAATGTTTAGTAACTATATATATATTTTATTTGCTAAACATTATCTAACCTCAATCCTAAAATTAAATAAGAGTAAGATTTACTTTAACTTTTCATTCATTCATGAACAAAAGAAGCAAAAAATTCTAGTTTCTGGTTTCATTTAACTTCATCGAATGTTCTATTTCATGAGAAGTCTAGACTTACTCATATGGAAGAATAGAAAGTTAAAATTATTATAGTCACTAATCTCATTATTGCATGTAGGCATTCTCTATATCATCATCGATTTCCTGATATATATACCCTTGAGGCATGTTCAGGCTGCTATGACAGAACTACGTGATTAAGTTTACATTATTATTAAATCTCCTATTAAGAATTTTCCTTCAAATTAGTCTATTATTTGTCAGCACTCTCATATTGTCGAATCTAACATTTTGTTCTTATAAAGAACTTCTGAATAAATTAAACCACGTAGTTCTTGGTCTTGCTCTGGGTCACTTTCCTGCCATCAAAGACCTGTTTTCCCAATATTTCCTCATGATTCTATTTAACTGGCCATATCACCTTAGATTAACTCTGATCACACATTCTTCAGTGCTAGCAATGTCAAGTTCCTTTCTAGCATCTTCATTTTTAATATAATTCTACCATTGATGCCATCTATTCACTCCCCTAAATTTGCTACAAACTCTCACATCTGTGGTCTCTAATCTTTGATCAAGTGCTTTATTTCTAACCAAACTCTCAGATCCATGATTTAAAATTGATTTGAACACACTGTCTTGTATATTGCTAGTTTGGTGTTTTGGGTAATTTCTCTTTTATTCATTATAAATTGATTCAACTCGCTCCTCACCATACCAGCTTTACTTATTATGTTGTCTCTTTTCAAATTTAATTTCCCATCTAAACCAAAAACTGTACCTATATAACTGAAATATTTTACTTGTTCTATAGGATCTCTGTCCAGAATACAGCTGAAGTATTTTATGTTCCTGCCTATTTTCATAGTTTTGGTCTTTTTGTTGCTGATCTACATTCCAAATTAATTACAGCTGTTGTTCAATTTGGTTAGAGAATACTGGAGACTTGCACTGCATGTGTTTAGGAGCACTTCATCATCTGCATAAAGCAAAGTGCTAAGTTTGATATGTCTAAAATGATATAAAAAATGATCCACATAGATGATGAATAGGAATGAAGATAATATACATCCCTTTGTTGCATCTGAATGTTGATTTTACATCAACCCATCTTTCTGTATTACC